>NC_138552.1:291638377-292020284 GCF_964273705.1 Natrix helvetica
CACCTCTCCCAGCTGGGAGACCCCTCTGCAATTCTGCGGAGCTTACACGACAGCCGCCATTCGCCCCGGAAGCTCCTCCTCCTCCAAAGACAAACAAACATAAATATAAAAAAAATAAAAAACCCATCTTCCATTACAAATTGTAGAAAGTGTGTCAGTTGGTTAGAGTATTTCCATGCATCTCTTCCATAGTCACCATCTGCTTTTCATATCAAATCGCATATTTTAAATTCACCTATATTCATATATATCACTATTATTATATCTCAACCTTAATTTGACTATAGTTGTTTTTACGTCCTTTTATATATAATATTCAAAATCTAGTATAGGATTATATAATAACATTCCATTAAATCGTCCTAAAATCATCCAATCACAATACATCTTTATAACATATTCTAGATAAAGCTTTTAAATCTCCTCTCATAATCTCCATATATTGTTTATATAAAATTTCATAACATCAAATTGATATATCTATATGTATTGTTATCATTATTATTAAACTATAGCTATTGTTGCTTCATTTTATACATACTACTAGTAAACTAAATTTAGATTAATTTTTATTATACATTTTCATTGCATCAATCTGTATCCCTCCAGCAATAGTACGGTTTTATATCTCTCGCCATTTACAGCATTAATGTTCTAGTTACTTTCTTAATAAATCTTATATAAACCTCCCTTGGCAACATGCTGTTCCTTTCGTATCTCACAAAAGCTTGAAACCCAATATCTGCTCTTTCCATCAGCTTATCTTTGGTTATCACTAGTGCTTTTATCAAGATTTCTCTCCTTATCTCCGTCAATTTTTCTCTCTTTTCTTCTTCTGTGCTTTGAAGTCTGGGATAGAGTTCCAATCCATCAATCTCCCCTTTCCATATTCCGCTCTTGCCATTACCAACCACGCTCACTTTGTTGTCAGTATCCACAGTTTTCTTATCTCTTTGCTCATTTTTTCCTTCCATCTTTTGAACTCTATCTTCCACTTTCTTCACTTGGTAAACATCCTCAGTTTCTCCATCTGATTTTTCTGTTTTGTATTCCATATTCGCCAAACTCTTTTCAATTCTCTCTGTCACAACTAATAGATTTTGAATGTCAAACATAATCATTTGCAATGTTACAGTTTCTTTTTCCTGCTGGGCCATTCTTTCAGTTTTGCAGATACTGCCGCTATAGGGTTCAAGGCTATTTTAATAAACTTCAAATAGGTTCATTTATTATCTTTCAAGTCAAAATGTTGTCTTCTCTCTAATAGCTAGTGATATAACTTCCAAAAGGCACCTGTATAAACAACTTGTGCACTTCCTACTATCACTGTCAGTAGACAAGCTGAAAGAACCTTGAATCTCAAGTGATCAAAGAGAAAGAAGAAAAAACAATGTATCCAGCCTCCAGCCTCTAAGTGGCAGTGTAACTGCTTTTCCTCCTTTTACAACCCTATCTTTAATCCTTCTTATTTTCTTCTTTTTATTCCAAGCAATTCGACACACTTTCTCTTTCTGCTTTCTTCCCATTCCGGAGCTGTCCCAACTTCAGCAGCTTCATTAGCTGTGTTTCTGTCGCCGGAAAAAAAGGCTATTCCTGGATCTTTCAGGGACTTTGCGATGTCCCTGAGATTAGCATGAGGTGCCCTTCTCAATCACTGTCTGTGGGACAGTTTAGGTTCGAATGGACCGTCCAGCAGCAGGAATTCGACTGCGATCTCGGAACACCAAGATCGCACGTTGTGCCATCGCGACGTCAGCTCTCTTCCCCGTTGTTCTTTTGTGTTGTAATGACCTGGGTGGTGGGTGAGGTTCGTTTGTTGACTAGGGCTGGTTTCCAGATGTCTGGTAGGCGGGAGGTATAGTCACGTTTATTCATGTTGTGGGGGTGTTTCTCTATTTCGATGGCTTCCATAATTATTCTCTTGTTGAAGCGTTCTGTTTTGAAGATTAATTTGGTTCCTTCAAAATCAATTTCATGTCCTGTTGCTTTAAGATGCTGGAAAAGGGAGGAAGTTTTTTTTCTGACTGCGTTCTTGTGTTCTGCGATGCGTGCATTTATTCTCCTGTTCGTTTGTCCTATGTATGTTGCAAGGCAGATTTTGCATGGTATTTTGTAGACTCCTTGGTTTTCTAGCTGGATTTTGTCTTTGGGGTTTCTTAAGATGTTGGCTATTTTTTGGTCAGTGTTGAAGGCTGTCTTGATATTGTGTTTGTGGAGAATTTTGCTGATTTTATCTGTGGTGCCTTTGATGTAAGGGAGGAGGGCGATGCCATTGTCCTGTTCTATATCTTGGTTTTTAGGGGGAGTCTCCCTTTGGATTAGGTAATTGTTTTTCTTTGGAATCCGTTGGAGATTAATATGCTTGTGAGAGTGTGTAATTCAGTTTTCAGGTGGTCTTTGTTGGCTAGGCATTTGGTTCTGGAGATGAGGTCTTGGCTACAGAGTTGATCTGTGCAGGGTGGTGTTGGGATTGTGGGTTTAAGTAGCAGTTCTACTACCTCCTCCAGTCCTATGTTTAATTTATTTATTTTATACTTATAATATGTATATTTACTGTTTAACTATTTTAATATGACTGTACACCGCCCCAAGTCTCTTTTGAGAGAGGGGCGGTCTAGAAATCCAATAAAGTTAAGTTAAGTGGTGTGTGTTTTTTTCTGGTAGATGGTGTGTCCTAGGGATCCATTGGGTTTTTTGTAGATTAGGACGTCCAGAAAGGGAAGTTGGTTGTTAGCTTCTATTTCCGTAGTAAATTGTATTTTGGGGTGTAGGCTGTTGAGATGTGTGAGGAAGTTGTCCAGTTTTTCCTTCCCGTGTGGCCAAATTACGAAAGTGTCATCTACATATCTAAGCCAGAGTTTGGGTTTGTGTCTTCAGATTTACCTAAGGCGTTGGTTTCAAAATGTTCCATGTATAGGTTTGCGATGACAGGTAAGAGGGGTGATCCCATGGGTGCTCCTTCTATCTGTTTATATCTTTGTCCATTGTGGATAAAGTATGTGTTGGTTAGGCAGTGGTTGGTCAGGTCCAGGATGTTTTATGGGGGGTTGTGTTTGTTCTGGATAGCTGTCAAGGCTTCTTTAATAGGCACTTGGGTGAAGAGGGATATGACATTGAAGCTCACGAGTAGGACGCTGGGTTGTAGGTTTTGTTTCTTTATTGTTTCTATGAAGTGGAGTGAGTTTTGTATGTGTGAGGTGATGGATTCTGCGTAAAGTTGGAGTTGTTTGGCGAGGAATTTGGCAAGATTCTGTAGAGGTGAGCCTATGGAGCTGACTATGGGTCTGAGTGGTGTTCCTTCTTTGTGTATCTTAGGGAGGCCATAGAGCTTGGGGCATCTGGATGATTTCTCTCTGGGGATTACTCTTTGCTGGATCTTTTCATTGATGGGAGAGGCTTTTATTTTGGATTTGGTGGTGTTTTCCAGGTAGGTGGTGGAGTCTGTGTTTAGAGGTTTGTAAGCGGGGTCTTGGAGTAGATTGGATAGTTTGGCTTGGTAGTCAGATGTGTTCATCACCACTGTGGCGTTACCTTTGTCTGCTGGGAGAATGATTATGTTGTCTTTCCTCAAGTTGGTGAGTGCTTTTTGTTCTTCTTTCTGTAAGTTGCTTCTGGGTGGATTGCTGGAGCAGAGGACGTTGGTGACTTCAAGTCTGATTTTATTGGCTTCATCTGGGTTGATTTTGGTGAGTGCAGCTTCAACTCCGTATATGATGTCTTCAGTGGGGATGTGTTTGGGGGCGACTGCAAAGTTGAATCCTCTGGAAAGGACATTGGTTTCTGCTGTGGTGAGGATTCTGTCTGATATGTTGTGTACTGTTTGTTTCATGAGCTACTGTGAAGGAGGGTTGGGCTTCTGTTGTTTTTCTAGTCTGTGGAGTTTGTTGGTGTGTGTGTCTGTCTTCTGGAGGTTTCTGTTTTGGCTCTCCAGAGGGCTAGTTGTTTGGATTTGTCCCAGAGTGCTGGGTGGCTTTTGTTGCTGAGTTTGAGGTGAAGAGTGAGTAGGTCCCGGTTGGTTTGGTCTAGTAGGAATCTTTTCCTTTGGAGTTTGGATTTCTGATTAGGGCTAATTCAGTTCTTTTCAGGATCCTTTTGATGGCTGAGGTTTTAGAATGGAATTTTAGTTGGAAGCATGTGGGGATCAGGCTTTTGTCTCGGCAGTTGTGTAGGAATGTGAGGTCACATAAGATGGTGGCTCTTCGGATTTCAAGTTTCTCGTAGGTCCAGGTGAGCAGGAAGGTTTCCTCCCCATAGAGGTAAGATATTTGTTTTGTAGATTTTCACGGTTGTAGGTATGCTGGTCTTGTTATATTTGGGTCTTTTCCCGTGTAAGATTGAGATTGACTTGGCAACGTTTCTGTGAGGTCTCACTCGCCATCTTCAGGCTGGTATTTTCAGCTTCGTGCTTGTGCGAGTAAGGCGTAGTAAGAACACTTCAACAAGAGAATAATTATGGAAGCCATAGAAATAGAGAAACACCCCTAAAACATGAATAAACGTGACGATACCCCCCGCTTACCAGACATCTGGAAACCAGCCTTAGTCAACAAATGAACCCCACCCACCACCCAAGTCGTTACAACACAAAAGAACAACGGTCACACAGCCAACACCTCAGCCACACAGGATGATACAAAACATCCAACCAATCTACAAACATCAACTCCATCTACCAATCAGGATGCAACTACACAGCCAATCAACCCAGTTACAGCAACAAAGCCAGCACTCCACACCCCCCCCCCCACCAAGATTTATAGAAAGACAGCAGCTCCAACCACACTTTACTTACTTACTATACATACATACATACATACATACATACATACATACACACATATGTCTTGTTGTATTCGGGTCTTTTCCCATGTAAGATTGAGATTGTCTTGGCAACGTTTCGGTGAGGTCTCACTTGCCATCTTCAGGCTGGTATTTTCAGCTTCGTGCTTGTGCGAGTAAGGCGTAGTAAGAACACTTCAACAAGAGAATAATTATGGAAGCCATAGAAATAGAGAAACACCCCTAAAACATGAATAAACGTGACGATACCTCCCGCTTACCAGACATCTGGAAACCAGCCTTAGTCAACAAACGAACCCCACGCCAATCAACCCAGTTACAGCAACAAAGCCAGCACTCCACACATACCCCACCAAGATTTATAGAAAGACAGCAGCTCCAACCACACTTTACTTACTTACTATACATACATACATACATACATACATACATATGTCTTGTTGTATTCGGGTCTTTTCCCATGTAAGATTGAGATTGTCTTGGCAACGTTTCGGTGAGGTCTCACTCGCCATCTTCAGACTGGTGTTTTTGGTATATATATTTACAACAGAAGACTTCAGACCATTTGAAATCAAATACCAATGCTGACAATCAAATAATGTTTAATTAATTTGTACTCCATCCCCAAGATGCTCCCATAGAAATAAAGGTGGGCCTCATTGTAGCGACTACAATCGGGAGCAGTGACTTCGTTCTTAAGCGAAGTAGTCACTAAATGAAACAACTGTGCTTGCAATCTAACTTCCACTTTCTTTTGATTTTCTGACCCGCAAAGTCACAGTGTTATCTTTTTCATCCCTGTCCTGTGAACTGTTACTGTATGAGGCAGTCATTCAATGACTACCAGTAATGAAAAGTGCAAAAAAAACAAAAACCCCTCAGCTCAACTTCAGTGGAAAAAAATATATCACGGAAATAAAACCTGAATTCCAAGCTAACCCCTTCAAAGGACTTCAATGTAAATGCAATTTAAGAGGAGCAAGTGTAAACAAAAATATATAACCTCCAACACCCTTCTAGGATTTTCCCCCTGCGATCTCTCCACCGGCCCTCTAGATGGCGCTCTCTCCTCAGGCGCCTTTCACGCCAGCTGACCGCCGGGCTTCCCTGGTCTTTCCCTTTCGCTCTTCCCCCTCATCCCTGTCTCCATCGAGCGTCAACCGCCTTCGCTACTCCGACGGCCCTGCCTCTGCCGCTCGGCCTTTTATACCGCCGCCCCTCCGCCCCGCCCCTTTCGGCTACCTCGACCAGCCAATGACGGGCGCCTTCCCCACGTGACGGGCGCTCGCCCAATCCGCGGCGCCGAGGTGGTTTGAAAGGGCAGGCCTTCTGAAAGAGGGCGGCCAATGGCTTTGCAAGGGGCGGAGCCTGCTCCCTTCCGACGCTCGCCTGCTCGCGGCCGCCATTAGAGAAGCGAGGCGAGATTGAGGGAGGTGGTGGTGGTGAAAAAAAAAACATTGGCCGAAATAAGGCTGTGAGGGGAGGGAGCCGTCCGACACAGCCCGAATATTGAGAGGGGAAAGCGGGGAAACGGCGGCGGCGGCGGCATGGGGGAGACCCGCTGAAGGAGACGGCCGAGTCAGCGAAGGCGGCGGCGGCGGCGGCGGCTGCGCAGGAGGAGGAAGGCGGAGAAGGGCATCCGGCGCTCAGGATGCCTCGGCTGGGAAGCCGCCGACAGAGGCACCGCTGAGGGAAGAAGAAGAAGAGACGCCGAGGAAGCGAAGAGAGGAAACGCTGCGCCGGCGGAGAGGGGGGGCCCTGGATATATTCACACATACCCCCGCTCGCGAAGTCGTCTCCTCGGTCCTCACCTGTCAAAAGCCTTCGTGGGGGGGCGGGGAGGAAGCCCCAGAGCCCCAAATCGCCTCAGGAATTTTAATTTTAAGGACAAAAAAAGAGGGTCTCTTCGTCTTCCTACTCCCGGGGAGGCCCGAGACGTGTATTTATATTGGAAAAAGTCTTAAAGAAAAGTCTATAAATCCTCCTCTCTTATTTTGAGGGGGGGGCAACCCCTCTCGCTGGGGTCTCTCGCCTCAAACGTCTCTGGAGGATCAATCAATAACTGGAAAAGAGAAGAGATCCCCCCCTTCTCCCAATATCACTTCTGAAGGGGGGGAAAAGAGCAAGAACAATTCCAGTGGCTGATCGTTATTCCAGATTTTCTTTCCTCTTTGGTTTTTTTTAAAAAAATACATAGTAACCGGAGGAATTTCAACTTCTCTTCCCAGGTGCAAAGAAGAAGAAGAAAAAGTTTCATTGGGGTGTTTTGGTTTTTTTTTTTGAAGGGGAGGGGATCTTGAGGAAAGAAGAAAAGGCTTGTGGAAGAAAACTTGCATTTTGGAAAAAACAAAGGGCGAATTTAGAGGAATTACCAAGAAAGAAAGAAAAACTTGTTTCCAGTACTTATTACTTGGGAGAGAGAGGGGGGGTAAGCTAATTTTTCCTCCCACCACCACAACCCCATCTCTGCAACTCCTGCAAGAATTGATTTGGGGGGGAAAGCCTAAATCGTTCGCGATTACTTTGATTTTTGTATCGTTTTGGAGGAAGATATTGTTTTCTTTCTCCCTTTCGTCTCTTTAAAAAAAGGAAGTTTCTTGGCCTTCTTGGTTTGCAGAAAGGAAATCAAGGGGAGCCGAATTAGTTGCTTCCTATCTGGAGGGAAAAAAAATCTTCACTTTCCAAAAGTTATTTTTGGGGAAGTGGGTGGTGGTGGAAATTTGGTTGGTTTTCTCCTCTTTTGGAAGAGTATTTTTTTGGTGCGGTGGGGAAGCAAGGAATTCACCCTCGTTTTTTATTTTTATTTTCATCGAGGCTTGAAGGGATCTACTGTATCCAGGGACAAGGAAGGCTTTTTTTTGGGGGGGAGGGTTAATTTTGTTTTTTTTAAAAAAATCGTAAGAGAATAGGAGAATTGTGATTCCTCTTCCCCCCACCTCCCGGAAAAGCGTCTGAATTTGAGTTGGGAAGAAATCACCTTCCTGGAAACTGACTTTATTTTCTTTTGACTCCACTATTTGCAAAAAGAAAAGGGGGGGGGGGGGGAAAAGCAGCAAAGGAAAAGACTCCTTTCACCCGGACTGGAAAACCAAACACCCAAGCCCTGGATTTTCACTTCCATGGGAAGTCGGAAGATTTTCAAGGCGGCTCCTTAAAAAAAGCGGTGGAGGAAAAACAAAAACGCGACTTGAGTGTCCCCTTTTTTCCCTCCCCATAAGGAAGCCGAAGGGAAACCCGGGGCTGGCAAAAAGAAGTCGCGACGACGGGGCCGACTCCAAAGTGGAAGTTCCCTCCTGCGGGGTTCCCAGATCATCCGAACCGGGCCAGCGGCCGGGGAGACCCGAGGCAGCTGGGAGAAGAACGGCGGAGAGGCTCGGGCCCAGCTTCGGCTCGCCTTGCTTTTCACCCCGACGCCGCCGCTGCTCTTCTCTCTCTCCCTCTTTCGCGGGTGTCTTTCTTGCCAATCCAGGGTGACGGGAGAAAAACGAGGCGCTAAAAGGGAGCAAGCGGGCTCGATTCCTGGATTACTTCACACCCGCCCTCCTCCTCCTTCTCCTCTTCCTTTCCCCTCCTCTCTTTCGCTTGCTGGCTGGCTGAAGATCGTAAATCTCTCGCCTTTTGCCAGCCCTTTTGGATTCTCTATCCCAACCCCCCCCCCCTTCCACCTCCAGCCTTCGCCGGCCTTCTCCTCGCCTCCCTCTTTACGCGGATTTATCTTTATACCTTTTTGCCTGGCCGGGAGGCGTTGAAATTTCTTTTCTTTCCTTCCTTCCTTCCTTCCTTTCTTTCTTTCCCTAGGGTTAGCTTATTTCATCCTGCTCCGGGCAGCCCCGTCACCCCTTCTCTTTCTCTCCCTGCAGTGCGTGTGTGTGTGTTTTAGAAAAGGAATAGGCCCGTTCTCTCTTTCCCTTTCCCCCCCCCCCCCATCACACCGCCCCATCCCTCCCTCCCTCCCTTTGATTGTGTCTCCCTCCTTCTCGGTCTGGTGTGGTGTGTGTCGCTTTCTCTCTCTCTCTCGCTCCTGTCTCTTGTCTTTTCTTTCTTGTCGGAGGCTTGTGGGATAATGGCGTGCGGGTTGTGGCTGTGAGGATGAGTTCCAGCTTCGTGCCGAACGGGGCCAGCCTGGAAGATTGCCATTCCAACCTTTTCTGTCTGGTGAGTGGCTACTTTGTATGTGTGCGTTGCTTGTGTGTGTTTCTTGTGGGGTTTTTTTGGGGGGGGGAAGTGGGGGAAAGAGGCGTTGAAGGGCAGATCGCAAGAGATAAACCGTGCAAGGGAAAGGGGGGAGGGGGAGAGAGAGAGAGAGAGAGATGAGATCGCCAGCAAAGAGGAGGAAAAGAAGGTGGGGGGAGAGAGAGAGAGAGGAATGGAAGCAAAGCAGCCATTTTTAGCATTCTGCTTGGAGGAGTCCTCTGGAGTAGGCCTTAGCCAGGAGTCGCCCAATTCTCCCTATGCCCTCCCCCCCTTTTCTCCTTCCTTCTGGCAAGGCGATTTGCTTACAAGTCTCTTTTGCACTCTTCTTTTCTCTCCCAGCGCTTTCCTCCTCCAGTCCTTTGTTTATCATCTTGCTTCCCCCCCCCTCCCCGCAAACTTTCGTTTTCTCTCTCCGGCCTCCTTTTTTTGGGTTATTGTTCTTGTGGTTGTTGTAGGTGGTGGCACTAGCAACTTGATTTCTTGTGTGTTTATTTGATCTCGGCTCATTTTCATTCTGTCTAGCTGTAGCCCAAGGCATGCCTCTCCTCCCCCCACTTTTTCCCCCCTCAAGCTAACTTCTGCCTTCCCCCCAACTCCCCTAATAGTAGAACCCTACTCAGATTGTAGATACAGTGCTTCTGGGGGGGATGTGCCTTGTTATTTGTAGGCTCCAGTTTGGTTGTTTTTTATTTTAAAAAAAAGGATGGATGGAGGCAAACATGCTCTTTTATAACATTGTTTTCCTTCTTCCTTTGGTGGAATCCACTTGAGTTTCCTAGCCAGGGTTTTGACCTCTTTCTGGAGTTTTATTTAAATGCCGATTGGTAGCTGCCTTGACTGGTTGGTAAAAGTAGGTGAATTGCTTTGGATGACTGGTGCAAGGAATTCAAGAAGCTGGAATATATCAGCAAGGCTGGCCCATTCGCAGAATTATCACTATTCAAACACCCCCCCCCCCCCCCAAATTTCAAATGCACCAACTGCTGCAAATTTGGCTACTCCAAGGAGCCAGCAGGATTGTTCTTGCTGAGATTAAAGAAACGGGGAAATATATATATATATATATATATATATATATATTCTGCTGAAAGGGAAGTAATATATTGAATAGAACATGTAAGATAGTTGAAATTGAGCCCAGGCAATTTCCATGATAATTTGTAGACCCCATTTGTGAGGGAGCAGTGTGGTGGTATTTCATAGCTGGAAAGAAGAGGTGGAAGGTTTCCTTAAAAAGTTCTTTTGAATTATGCTTCAAAAATGTCTTAGTTTATTTTGCTATCTCTCCGCTCTCCATTCCTCTGGTAGAAATAGCAGAAGTTAATGCTTTTATTGGAATTCATGTATTTAAAGCCGGTTTGGTTCTGTTTAATTATGTCTCAAGTACTAAATAACTTTGCTAATGAGGGGCTTATGGCTGAGGTGTGTTTGCATTTCTGACAAATGGTCTCTCTCTCTTTCTCTCTCTCTCTGTGCAGGTTCTTTAAATGGGGATAATCAGTAGATACAACCAATGAGAGGCAGCCATTCAGAATAACCTTTTAGATGTTTTGACTGCTCTCTCAATACTTTATCATTAGACATGCTGACTGGGTGACACGAGAAGTAAAGTCCAAAATATCTGGAATGTGCCCTGGCATTATTGAAAACATTTTTTTTTTACATCCTAGAATGGAATTTTACTGTGTTTGAGTAACAACACTGCTGCCACTTACTTTATGGAGCACAGATTGACTAAACGAAGTTGCTATGGCTTCAAATGTTTATCACCCGCAAGACAAATTATTTTGCAATTTCTAAAGTGTCAAGCGTTTCTTCACTAGAATAAGAAAAAAAAAGTTTGCTTGAAATCACTAGAGAACTCTGCATTTCATAAAAGTTTGAAACTTTAGAAGAAGAACATCCGGTTCTTTCTGCTCTTAATACCTGTTCGATTTTTCTTTCAGGCTGACTTAACTGGGATTAAATGGAAACGATACGTATGGCAGGGCCCAACGTCTGCTCCAATTCTTTTCCCTGTAACGGAAGAAGATCCCATCTTAAGCAGTTACAGTCGTTGCCTGAAGGCCGACGTCTTGAGTGTATGGCGACGAGACCAAAGGCCTGGGCGCAGAGAGCTATGGATCTTCTGGTGGGGTGATGACCCCAATTTTTCAGACCTAATTCATCATGACCTAGCAGGTAAAGGCACGGATAGATAAGCTCTTGTATTCCTTTTGTGGTGGTACCATTCTTCAAGTATAACATTTTTCCCCTTGACTTTCTGTTAGGTATTTATTATATCCCACTTAGAAATGGTTTTGCTAGTTTACTGGCTTTGACAGGCTTGGCTTTAAACAAAGAGGATGAAACGTGTGTCGTGGTGTTTCCTCATACAGTACTGTTTTGTTTCTGCTCCAAATGATTATATTTTTTATATTTTAAGCTCCGTATAAGTGTATGCCGCTGTTTTTACTAATGTGGGACTGTGAAGGGTCGCAGACTCTGCTTAGTACTGTGTGGAATTTTCACGTGGTTACAAGGGCCACAGCTTTAGTGCAGTATGAAAACAAGCAAGGATGGTAAAGGCCCACATATTTGTGCTTGGAATGTTGTGGCTTCTTCTCTGGGAAAAATGTTGCAAGAGGATGTATGGATGGCTTTATTTCGGTATCTGAAATTTGGTCTAGCCTTACCCACATTTGGAAATTGTGTTGAATTTACAGGTCTGGTCATGAGGAAAGTGCAAGATTTGGGTAATTTGTGTCAGTTTTGTTACATCCATAGGAAAATTGTGTCAAATTCTCCTAAAAATTGTGGCTATTTTTCCTTCTTTTAAATGGAAGGTTTTTGGGTCAGGAGAAGTGCTGTATTTAAAAAGAAAACGAAGTGTAGGTAGGATCTGTTTTGGCTGATCAAACTACCATCTTGAATGAATGGAGGGCTATGAGTGCCTTTGTTTCTACAGTTTACCTACTTAGCATAAACAAGCTCTTAAACTGAGTTCTTGACATCTTTAGTTAAAAGGATTAAGTAGCAGGTGATGGCACCCTTCACTGGCTGATAGTATTGGCCACATGAACAAGTAGTCTGACTGGGTACTGTACACACCAATTTATGTTCTTAATATAATTATACTAGTAATTGGTAGGAGTGAATAACGTGCATCGTTTCACAGTTGTTTATGCATTTGCACATACTGCTGATTAATCCCCTTTTTGCTGTCAACAGTTTTCTCCCCAGGTTGTTGCAAGAATTAAGTATCTATTTAGGCTAAGAGGGTTATATTTTTAACTAATAATATGGATTACCTGTACATAACTAAAGCATAGGCATTTTTAAAAAATCCAAACAAAAATACTTGGAGAAAAAAAACGTGTAAGTTTAAGTTGGGTTTTGTAGAAACTTTCAAAATAGGCTTAGCAGATTTGAATTGCCTGATGTAAAGTCTCCTGTGTCAGTAGCTCATAAGTATAGTTCTTGAAAGTACTCAAGAAATGGCAAGTACACAAGAAATAAAGTATTAAATCTTTAAATTAGCGTTTGAAAAACAAACAAACCATGTTCATTGCATTTGTTCTATTGAGAATAAAAACAGTAAAATTGAAAGGTTAAAACAAGGTTTGATAAAATAGTGGCAAGAATTTGAGGGAAGGGGAGGTTATAAATAGCCCAGAACAAGTTAATTTGTTGTGTTCTAAAAAGAGGGCTTTACTTTACATAGAAAGTGACGTGTTGGTTTAATCTGAAAATAAATCAGCGTAGTTCAGCTGTAAAGCTGGGTATCAGTGGTCTTCAGAACATTTGGACGTTCCCTCTAATTTTAGAAGCATCACCTTCCAAGCACTTATTTAAATATAGGCTATTTAAGCTATTTTTTCATCACCTATCCTAGCAAGATGGTGTGTGAGCTTGACTTTGGCAACAGCATGCTTTACGTAAAGATGCTCATCTATGTTGAAATGTCATATTTAATCCTTGAAAAGTTAACATCTTCTACATGCTATATTATTGTAACTTAAACATTTACATATTCTAACTGCCACACATGAAAAAGCTAAGAGTTGTTTCCTACAGATCCTCAAGACTAATAGACACATTAAGAGAATGGAATGAAAATGGAAAGCAGTCACAGTTCCCACCATCTTTACCCAATTGTCTAAAATGGGTATTCCCTTTTAATTTACATCCAGAATCATAACCTTCCTGTGTCACCAAACTTATCGAATTTAAGTAAGATCAGTGCAAATAACATACTGTATATGGAAGATTTTAGCATTAGTTCATCCCATGCTATGTAACCTATTTGGCAACAAAGGATCTCCAGTATTTTCGGTTTTGGGCGAGTCTGTCAGCATCTTCTCGTGATATTTAAAGTCTTTAGGTTGTCTCTCAATGTTCTTTGCCATGTACAGGTAGCCCTCAAGTTGCAACCATGATTGAGCCCCAAATTGCTGTTGCTAAGTGAGAAATTCGCTAAGAGAATTTTGCCCCATTTTACAACTTTTCTTGCCGGGATTGTTAAGTGAATCAGTGCAATGATTAAGTTAGTAATATGGTTCTTAAGTCAACCTGACTTCCCTATTGACTTTGCTTGTCAGAAGGTGGCCCCAGGACACTGCAATCATCATAAATATGAGTCAGTTGTCAAGTGTCTCACATGTGATCGCATGACCATTGGGATGCTGCAACAGTCGTGAGTGTGAAAACTGGTCATAAGGCACTTTTTTCAGTGCAGCTGTAACTTTGAATGGCCACTAAATGAACTGTTGTAAGTCGAGGACTGGCTGTATTTCGAGGATGTCCTCTTGGTTGTTTGATATCAGGAGGGGAATCCATTTCATTGCCATCTTGGGAATCTGATTACTGTATTCTCCATAGGGAGTATATGACCTCCTAGATATATGGAAGAGACAATAACAAACCTGTAACAAAACAACCAAGCTCAGAGAGCACCGAGGACCCCTTAGTGGTATAAAATATTGTGAAACAAAATTAAAAATTCTTGATAAGGCTGTTCTAATGAATACAAAATGGAAGTATGCATGATCAGTGTTTGATTTTAATTGTTATAGATAACATTGAATTAATTATGTAAATCCTAGGCTCGTTTTTTGGGGCAAATGGATCGTTCTCTAGCAAGGCTCATCTGTATTGTGTATTGTATTGTGGTGTTTTTGGTTACAGGTATTTTAGGAAGTAGAATTGTTTGTGTGCTTTGCATAACCTTACTGTGCTGCTGTTTTTACTTTCTGGCTTTGCTGTGTCCTGCTGGCAACTTTTAATTTGACCTATTCTGTTTCAATGATTTTTCTTCCATTTAATGTATTTAATTTAATTATCGCTGAAAAACTTCAGCTATTAGATTGCTTAATAACATAATATATAGTCAGTTAATGTAGAAGCCGTGTTGTAACATTAGCAGTAATTACAGTATACGCTATAATATAGGTCAGGAGCAAGCAATATGGTGCTTTCTAATGTCTTTTTGGATTTAAGCTTCTACCCTTTATATTGTTTGATCAGTGGCAAAATAGTAATGGTCCAAAACATCTGAGGGGCAAAATTGTGCGATGAACAGCTACTCAAAGCATTCCCATTTTTATATCATGACAATTTTGCTGTGTGCGTCTTCTGTCTGGCTCAGGACTTGCTGTGGCAATGAAACAGCACCGTCTCTGGGCTCTTGTGAGATCTCCCTTTATTTGCTATAACAGGAGAAAGGAAAAGCTTTATGCATTCAACAGCTCAAAGCTAATCAGTATATTGCTAAGAATATTGGATGCATGGCTGTTATCCTAGCAGCAATAACAGGGGGGGCAAAACACCTAAAAGGTAAGTCCTTTACCACAGGACTTAATATTGTTATCTAAGGAATTTTCCTAAACCTGTCCAGACGTTAAGAAGCCAATGCTGTCAGAAGTTCATTTTTCTCGAGTACAGGAGAGACAGCTTTCTCTCCCTTCTAGGCTGTGGAATTTACTCCCTCTGCAGTGAAGCTTGGCCTTCATTTTTTCTGCTTTTGGAACAGGCAGAAGGTGTATTTCTTTAGTGTGTATGTATGTATGCATGTGTGTATATTTTTATGGTTCTATTTTGTATTTCAGTTTTTGTTAGCTACCTTGAATAACCCAGGTGAGGGGCAAAGCAATTAAGGTGAACATGTATAAAATATATAAAGGTACTAAAATAAATTTAAAATATTAAAAGAGTGGACACAGATGTATGTTTAGCGAAATAGACAGGTGATATCGTAGATAAGAGAAGATAATTCTTCATATTGTAAAAAAAAAGTTTCCTTCCGATTCTAAGATGCTTCTTGTTTTAAGTATTGCTGCTTCAGGGAGTTACAAGGAACTAACAAATAATGTAACTGTAAAATAATAACTGGCACTGATGATGCTACCTATTTGGGTAACAAAACACCTGAAGGAAAATAATCAGGCTCAGAGAGAGCACCAAGGACCTCACAGATAGAACTGTAGATATCAGATGAGTGTTTAAGTATATGCTTTAAGTTTTATTCACTGAGTTATGAAAGTAAAATACTTGAGATGATCAAGAGATCAAAATAAATTAATCCTGTGATGATAAACCTTTCACATCATCAAACATCTCCTTATCCCAGATCTTTAGGAAGGACTTTATAGGTGGGTAAAAATGCCAAATCCGGTCTAAACATCTGACTGATTGTGTGATGGACCATAATAATATGATATAGCAGTTATTGAAAAGGAGGAAGTCTGGTTTATTGGTGCTGCTATTTCTGGTAAAGCTAGAATTGAGGAAAAACATTTGGAAAAAATTGCAAAATAGAAGGACTTGCAGACAGACTGAGGTTTGAACGCTTATAGAAAAATGAATCCATTGTTATTCCCAATTGTGATTGGAGCTCTTGAGTGATACCTAAAGCACTTCTTGCATCTGGAAACTCTGAATTTATTAGACCTGAGAGCCCCTAATTAAAAAAAACCAACACCTCACTTTGCTTGGAATTGTCTATATTCTTAGTTGCTACCCTAATAATTCTTAGATCCTTGGTTAGGACTTGAATCATTAAGTTTCCACCAATGTTGAGAGGAAACTGGGAACCAACAGGGAATGGTGGAACATTAAAGAAATTTCCCTCAGTCTCTGGACCAATCAGGCTTTAAGAATACCCACGCGTAACCCCTCCCTCAATTCTACTTAAAAGCAACGTTCAGGCGAGGACCAACGTTCTTTTCCACCAGTGTTAGACTGTGAATCTAACTGTAGATTACCCACACTTAATACTCTATACTTTAAGAGTATCACAGATCTTTCCTCTTGCCAAAGTGATATAATGTTACTTTATGATTTAATGTAGATATATATTTATTACTGTAAACTGCCTGGAATAACCTTAGAGGGGTATAAGATGGGCAGCCAATAAACGTTATAAATAAATAAAATTAAATAAATAAATTATAAAATTAAATAATCAAGCCTAGTGTCTGGTAATTTATCCCTCTAACCCTTTGTTGGTTATTTAAGACCCCAACCTGAGGTCTTCTCTGTTAAATATGTTTTAATTGTTGTGCCAGGATCACATATATTCTGTACATGAAGCATGTACTTTATCACAGTTCAGCTACATCCTGTTAAATTGCATGTTTGTGAGACCCTAATAAGTTTGTGACAGAAGCAAAGCTTGAAAAGGGAACATTCAGTTTTATAGCTCAGTTTGCCACTATCTAAGAAATTCTATGGTAGTTCTGATGTATAGTATGTAACAAATTGAGAAATTATTATTGCTAAGGTACCAGTTGAATCATAAATATAAACTAATAGGGGTTAATTTTTTTAAAAGAAAAACCTCTCTTTGTAATGCTGTAATTAAAGTAATTTAAATGTTGTTAAAACATTTTGATAAGAAAAAGAAATGGGTATAGTCTATAGTCTTGGAATTGAGCAGTGCATGCGAAAAAGAGATTCCTTAAAAGGAGAGGGAGCTAAACATTGTAGTGGTAAATCTGTAGCTTCCTTATTTTGTCATCAAGAGTTTGTTCAGTCATAACTTGCATAGGCTCTCTGCTGTAATGCTGAACTGTAACTTAGCACATAAAACCTATTTTTGTCCTTGGCAGTTTCTGAGCAAAGGCCAACAGATGTGTAGGAGTATCTGTTTAAGCTTTGCTGGCTTGTGTTATTTGCTAGAAATAAAACGTCCAGAATGAGAAAGGATGTATTACTGAACTATCTTTTGATTTGCAGAGATCTACAAGAGCAGGTTATGGCCTCTGTGTAAGATTACATAGACATGAAGTATAATTAATGATTGATTGATGCAGACTTTCACTTTTCAGAAGGACCTATTTTATCTTTGAAATGACAAGACCGAATTAGCCTCAATTCTCAGAAAACCACGCTCCCTAATTCAGACAAAAACTGTAAACAAACTCGAAATGGGACCACCTGTGTCATTTGTTAACTGCTAAACCAGTATCTAAACAAATTTATCTCAGTATGTCATATGAATTCTCTGAATTTGTCTCTCTAATTTGCTACTATCTGCTGAATTTTTAGGCATTTATTATTCTGCCATTTATTTTTGGTCAGCTCCAGGCTGTGTGCAGTTCCTGCCTCCCATCCCCCCCCCCCAACAATAATCCTGTTGTAAGGTAGGATGAATTGAGAGTGACTGGCCTCAAATCATCCAGCTGGATTTAATGCCTAAGTAAGGACTTGCATACTCTTTTTAAGACAGCATCTTAGTCACTATATCAGTGATGGTGAACTTTTTGGGCTCAGTGTGTCAAAAATTCAGAACATTTCTTATGTATCAACCCCCCCTCCCAAAAGTGGTCTCTCTAGAGCAGGGGTCCCCAAACTTGGCAACTTTAAGACTTGTGGACTTCAACTCCCCAAATGCTCCAGCATAGAATTCTGGGAATTGAAGTCTACAAGTCTTAAAGTTGCCAGGTTTGGGGATTCCTGCTTTAGACTCTCCTCTCTTCTGGACTCTCCTCTCCAGACCCTCTGAAATTTGCGCAGGAGGTCTACGCTCTTGTGGGGACTATGGAATCTGAGAAAAGCATGTGTGAATGTTTGCACAATTTTAGGTGTCTTAGAGCAAGGCCTTCTGGTGCAACTTTCAGAGGCCTTGGCATGTCACCAAAAACGGCATAGCGTGTCAGAGGTCCACCATTGCTATGCTATACCGTGAGACCCTCTCATCCCATCAAGTAGTTTAACCAATTGTCCTAAGTGGAAAAGTCAAATTGAACTTGGAATTGTCTGCATGCAAAACAGTCATTTCTGCCTTTGAGGCTGCGTCCCCCTTCATCGATTTGCAAGGGTAACTTTAAACCTGTGAATGTTAAGAGTTGCATTTTTCATTCTGACTCCCACCTTTCTGTTCCTTATCAATACTTCCCAGAGGGTCGTCAGAGAGTGAAGTGGATGCGGTTGAAAAACCGTAGACGTGCGGCGCATGTTAGGTAGATGACGAGCAGCTCTTTGAATTCAAGTCATAACGTTCAGCAGCTGAGGAGCTCATGATTCTATTTTAACATTTTTCAACAAAGATATCAGTTGTCCAGAGGATAGGCATGTTGCTGGATATTTTATGTATTTATTGCACGATCAACAGTGCCTTGCAAATGTGACTTCGGATACATGAATATATTCTGCCTTCCATTGCCAAAAAAAGAAGAAGCAATACCCCACTTTTTTATTACTTTCCCAGTCTCATTCTAAAATCTTTGGACCTCCTTGGTAGATAAGATGATCTAACCTCCAATACATCATTTGCTCCCTTAAAAACTGCTGTTGTCTGTCTGCAGTCTTACTTTTAATAGGCTACTTCACAGTTTCCTTGGTTATTAACACGTTCAGAAGTGGTTATGCAACAGTGCTTTCCAGGAAGGCAGATGAAGTACTGTACCCTCTTTGAGATAAGAAGCTGGCTTTTACTTTTTTTTTTAAGAGGAATATTCTGAGAATGGACTCTGGTTGAAGCTCCTTTTAATAACCCTTATAGCTCCCAGTTGCCAAGCTTGTGGGGAAAGCAGACTGGAGTTACCTCTCATCTAGCTAAACTAATAATAGTAATTGTTTTTCAGCAATAGACTAATTTTGCATAGTTCAGTTAGCCTACTTCCTCTGTTTTCCACATATGGTAAACCAGAAGCTTATGTGTTTGTCTTCACCTTAGCGACGTGAAAACTTTAACAAGCAAAATGCTTTGATTTATCTGATAAACACCTAAATTTGTGGGATTTTTTTACTAGATTTTTTTTTTTTTTAACTTAGTTGCTATTCTACGCTTTCCTCTTTAATGTGCACTGGGCACTGACCAGCACAGGGTTCAAAAGCTTTAAGCATGATTTGTTTTGCTTTGCTATGGTTGCATTCATTTTCATTCTCTGTTTAAAGTATCAGTAGCTTCTAGAATTACTGAAGCACCAGGCTAAAAATAACTGGGGGGGCAGTATGCTGTAGTGATAGGCCTCGCACAATGAATGACATAATCCATTTCAAACGAACCTTCTTAGAAGATTATAAAATAGCGCTTGCAAAGTTTTAGAAAAGGAATAAATTATACCTTTGTCAGACTTTGAAATTGCGTGTTCTGGTTTTGCTTCGGAGCATGAAACCCTGCGTTAGAACTCCAGCGGTGCTTCCCTGTGCAAGTCCCTTACTGCTTGAGTTATTTTGGAAATTGGTTCAAAGCCGTGATTTCAAAGCTTTCTGTGTTCTGGGAACTGTTTACATATTGGCTGCTTTTTCGCGGAATACTCTCTGTTTGTAAACAGTTACAGTCCTGCAGACCAAAGGAAATGGCAATGGATGTGTTGTACAGTACTTTGACCTCAGTAAAGCAATTGACAAAATCTCATCGCATCCCTCTGGGATAAGATCTGTGCACGTGAGCTAGACAACATTGTAATCTGGTGGATGTGTAACTAGCTGAATAATGTGATACAGCAATTAAAAAGCCACTGCATACTTTGGGCCGCGTTAATAATAGAATTGTGTTCAGATCATGGGAGGTAATAGTTCCATTGTATTGTCTACTGGTTAGATCTCACTTGAAGAACTACGCATTGTATTTTAAAGGAGACATGAAAAAAAAAAACCTGGAAAGTATTCAGATGAGAGCTACCAGAATAAGAGTTCAGGAAACTAAATTCTATTTGGAATTATTAAAGGCTCTGGGCAGATTAAGAGGAAATATCATAATGAGCAAATAACTTAAAAGGCTGTAATGTTTGTTTAACTTGACAGCAAAAGACAGACAAATAGGTTGACATGAAAGGTGTAGACCAATACACCTTTCCTTGACTTACAACGACGATCCCTCAAAGTTACAGTAGCACTGAAAAAAACGACCTTTTTCACATGACTTGTGGCAGCATACCCATGGTCACTTGATCAAAATCCAGATGCTTGGCAACTGATCCTTTTGCAATCTTCTGACAAGCAAAGTCAATGGGGGGGAGACAGACTCACTTAACAACCGTGTGACTAACTTAACTGCAGAGATTCACTTCATGTCTTGCGGCAAGAAAGACCGTAAAATGGAGTAGAACACACTTTTAACAACCGTCTTGCTTAGCAACAGAAATATTGGGCTCAATTGTGGTTGCAGGTTGAGGAGGACTGCCTGAGGGAATTTCTTGATAGTAGTCCGCTTAAAACAGAAAGGAGTTCAGGTTTGTTTTTTGGAATTTTTAAATGTGGATTGGGTGGCCACATATCAGGATGGCTTGGAAGAGACAGCGACTGGTGTTGGGCTTCTTATGAAAGCTAAGAGAACATATGCATGATGGTGGATGGATGCAATGGATGCGTAGTCCGTCATGCGGTTTTGTTGAGAAATGTCCGTGTCTGTGGGGATTCTCAAAGGTGCCGTTCAAAAGGCAACTGGGCTTCCTTACTTTTCTCCCTTGAAAATGTTTAGCTACTCATCCAGGAAGCTTCTTCCGTACAAAACTCTACACCAGTGTTTCTCAAACTTGGCGACTTTAAGTCCTGTGGACTTCAACTCCCAGAATTCCCCAGCCAGCTATGCTGGCTGGGGGATTCTGGGAGTTGAAGTCCACAGGACTTAAAGTCGCCAAGTTTGAGAAACACTGGTGTAGAGTTTCATTGGGACCGAGTTTGAAAACCTTTCGGTTGAAAGTTGAGATTTGGATCTAGAAGCATTTCGTTTGAAATCCCATACCACTGAAGGATCTTCAGGAAAAGCTTCTTATCTTTTATTTGGCAAGGATTTTTCTTTTCAAAAAACAAGCGGAGTAGTGTCACTAGTACAGAATACCCTGGATATTGCCTTTTCCTGGGAGAGAAAGCTTGGAATTGGGTGCCAGCTGGCTCCATTGGCTCTCAACATCAAGCCTGGCATAACCGCTTGTTGTTATTATTTCCCCCCCCTTTATAGAACCTTTTCTTTTCTTTCAAAAGGATCCCCCTCCCCGCCAAGGTCAGAGTCCTGGGTAAAGATGTCTCTCCTTTTACAGACAGCCATTTACCAGGCGTAATGTGAAAATTACCTCTTCAGTTGTGCAGCTGACTCTTGGCTGTGGTATTATTTTTATCTTATGGCTTCCTTGCAACAGTGGCACATGTCTCTAGTGGTGGAGGAAGCTCAATTATTGTAATATCTCCCCTACAGGGATTAAAGTAGGACATCTACACTGCTTACAGCTCATTAGGAAAGCAACAGTGTGTGCTGATAGGTATAACAGCAATTGTGTCAGTCACGCACACACATACACACACGGCCTCCTTTCCCTACATTTTTCTCAGCTTATAAAGAAGGCTGTGCGTATTTTGTGCTGGTGATAAGATCAAGCGAGTAGAATCAGATTGATATCCGTTTGAACAATCTGTTTGAAAGATTAGATTTTGGAAATATTTCGGCATTCTTTTTTTGTTTTGGTTTGTTTTGGTAGTGGATTGAATAGGCAAGCAAATAATATGGTTAACCAAAGAATGCAAAGAATACATCTGCCTCGGGCAGGAAAGAAGCTAGAATTCATTGGTGGCGTATAGTAAGTGCTTTGTAGCCCGTTGTCCTATGAAATTGCTTTACATTGTCAGTTGAATTTTGCGCGCGCTCTCTCTCTCTCTCTCTCTCTCTGTAAGCAATTGAAATGTGAAATATAAAAGCCATAAGTAACTTTAAAAACCTTGCACCATGCTACACACATGCACACATTTCTCTTGTTTGAAAAAAAAGTGCCAAATCCTATACAGTATTTTAATAATAATAATAATAATAATAATAATAATAATAATAATAATAATAATAATAATAATAATAATAATAATAATAATAATTTTATTTGTTAGCCGCAACCCTCTCCCGAAGGACTCGGGGCGGCATACAATCAAAACAAATAAAATACAGATAATGACAGACATACATATATAAAACAAGGACATATACATGTGCATGGAGGAGGTAGACTAATGAGTGAAAACAATTAAAAAAAACACAATTTAAAATCCCATTGAATAAAATTACCGAATTAAAAAACCCGTCAGGAGCGTTATGAAGTTATGGTTGAGCCAGGCCAGCTATTTGGAATAGGTGGGTCTTGAGCTTTACACGGAAGGAGCGGAGGTCAGTGGTGGTCCTAATATCCGGAGGGAGGTCGTTCCACAGGGCTGGGCCCGCCACAGAGAAGGCTCTGCTCCTAGGCGCCGCCCCTCGACACTGTCTGGTGGGCGGCACCTGGAGAAGTCCCTCTCTGTGCGAGCGGATGGGTCGTAGGGATGTATGGGGCAGAATACGATCCCGCAGGTAACTAGGTCCTGAGCCATGGAGCGCTTTAAAGATCGTAATCAAGACCTTGAAACGCACCCGATAGACCACAGGAAGCCAGTGCAGCTCGCGCAGGAGAGGTGTCACATGGGAGTACCTAGTGCTCCCCATAATCACCCGCGCGGCCGCATTCTGGACCAACTGCAGTCTCCGAGTGCATTTCAAGGGAAGCCCCATGTAGAGAGCGTTACAGTAGTCCAGGCGAGACGTCACCAGCGCATGAGTGACTGTGCGTAGGGCGTCCCGGTCCAATAGGGGGCGCAATTGGCGCACCAGGCAAACCTGGTGGAACGCCCCCCTGGCCACGGCTGTCACATGGTCATCCATGGACAGCCTGGCATCCAGGAGGACGCCCAAATTGCGCGCCTGCTCCACGGGGGCGAGTTGAATGCCCCCAATGGCCAGAGATGGGATTAACTGGTTGAACCGGGGGGCCGGAACCCACAGCCACTCCGTCTTGGAAGGGTTGAGCTTGAGTCGGTTGTCATCCATCCAGACCCGTACGGCTTCCACACACCGGGACATCACTTCGACGGCCTCGTTGGGGTGGTTCGGGGTGGAAATGTACAGCTGAGTATCATCAGCGTACAGATGATATCCCACCCCGAAACCACGGATGATCTCGCCCAACGGCTTCATGTATGTGTTGAACAGGAGTGGCGAGAGGACCGACCCCTGTGGCACCCCACAAGTAAGGGGCTTAGGGTCGACCTCTGCTCCCCTGTCAACACACGTTGCGTCCGGCCAGAGAGGTAGGAGCCGAACCACCGCAAAACGGTGCCCCGGACCCCCAACCCCTCCAGTCGGTGCAACAGGATACCATGGTCGATGGTATCAAAAGGAGGAGGAGCTTCCGGCGATGGCGGTCGCCTCCTGAGCTCCTAAGAACGCCATGGAGCTCCCGACCGGGTAAGGGATTGCTGCCGGCCCTCATGTCATCGGAGGGCCGAGAGTTGGACAGCTCGACCACCCTGGCTTGTTTTGGGCTTGTTTTGACCCGCCAGGGTGGTCGGGGGAGATTGGAGGGAAAGGAGAAACGGAAGGCTGTAAACGGCCGGGGAAACAGCTGGGAAGCAATGGCGGCGGCGCGCGCAGCACAGCGCGGCATGAGGATTGCGCTGGCGGTGAAAAAAGGCACCGGGGAGAAGAACGAGGCACCGGGGAGGAGAACAAGGCTGGGAGGCAATTGGGAGGGGCAGTTGGAGACGGCTGCAGCAGCGGGACGAGTGGAAAGAGTGGCGCCGCTGCCAGGGACTCCTCTGTGGTATTCTGCCGTATCCTGGCTGCTCCCATGCCCCCCCCCCGGGCCTTGCCGGCGCCAGCAGAGGACGCCGAATGGTTATTACGATCTTGGAGAATTTTGGAGAACTTTATCCTAAACCGTGGAGAACTTTGGAGCGCCGGGTGGGGGGCCAAGGTGGAGTGTGCCCACCCGGGCGTTCTGGATGGAAACCAGGAGTGAGGGCGAAGGTATAAAACAACGGTTGGGGGTGGCCTGGAACACCGGAGGCCACTGGAGGCCCTGTTTCAGGGCCATGGATAGGCCTGAACAGTCACCTAGGCCAAGAACAACTGGGCCAAGAACGCCCCCCCCCATCTGGAACCACCTTGGACTGTCTCCCACCTTTCTGTCATCTCTGCCATCTTTCACCACTTGGGGATATTCGATCATTTCCCGCCCCCCCCCCCCTCATCCAAGTACCAACTGGACATTGAAGCCTCCTACTTCCTATTGAGACTCTAAACCCCGTCTACCAACTTTTCATTACCAGCACCCTTACCCCACTGGGTTTTTAACAATCTACTCGAGGTCAGACCTGCTCCGCCTGCGGGAGGCCCCTCTTTCGCAGGCATGGCCCTTGGCTCTCTCAAGGGCCTGCCTTGATGACGGGTTCGTGGACCCCGAGAGGTGCAGGAACCGGAAGCTAAGGGGATTTTTAGTAAAATGTTTTTTATCTTTTTTAGGGGGTCCCAGGGTGGGGGGGAGGGTTAATCAGACCGGGAGGAGGGCCAGAGCCGGACAGACAGGTGAGTCCAGGAAGGACGGGGATGCGGCGGAGGGGGGGAATATAAAGGTCACTAAAGCAGAGGGTTGTCCTATTACAACGGTCGCGGGGAGGAGGGGATGCGAGGACAGGATAAGATCCCAAGGTCGGTTGGGAGACCGCGGCTGTTGGTTACGCCCGGTCGCTTGTACCAACCCCTGCAGTCTAGGTGGACAGGTCCTACAGAGCCAGGGCCTGCGGCTGATGCTTTGCAACGCAAGGTCTGTCACCAACAAGGCCCCCCTCATTAATGAGTTGATCTCAGAGGGGGAGCTAGACCTTGCAGGGATAACGGAGACCTGGTTGGGCCACGAGGGTGGTTTACCCCTCGTGGAAATGTGCCCACTGGGTTTCCGTGCATTCCATCAGCCTCGGGCCCTGGGTAAGGGTGGAGGGGTGGCGGTGGTTATGCGGGAATGTTTAGAGCCGAGGGAGTTCACTGTTCCTCAGATACCCGGGTGTGAGTCCCTTGGTGTGAACTGGGGCCTAGGGAGGCAGTGGGGCTTGCTGATTGTATACTTGGCTCCTCGCTATGCATCAGCAGCCCTGCCCGAGCTCCTCGAGCTAATCTCAGCGACGGCAGTTGAGACTCCCAGACTTTTGGTCATGGGGGACTTCAACTTGCCGTCAACGGGAGCGGCTTCCGAGGTGGCTCGGGAGTTCATGGCTTCCATGACGGCCATGGACCTGACCCAATTAGTGCAGGGCCCCACTCACGAAGGGGGCCACACACTGGACCTCATTTTTGTATCTGAACAGTGGACGAGTGATCTGGGAATAGGGGATTTAGTCATCACGCCCCTGTCATGGTCAGACCACTCATCCCTCCGGCTGGACTTCCCTGGCGCTATCCCCCACCGCGAGGAGGCGGAACCAGACTCTATAAACTGGTACCGCCCCAGGCACCTGATGGAATCTGATAGATTCCAGACGGAGCTTGGGCCAATTCCTGTAGCCTTGTCCCGCTCCCGCTCCGAGGACCTAGTGACTGCCTGGAATAGGGCGACGACTGGGGCCTTGGACCGGGTTGCGCCTTTGCGACCTCTCCTGCGGCATCGATCCACCCGGGCTCCTTGGTTTACTGAGGAGCTCAGGGTGATGAAGCGCCACAGGAGACGTCTAGAGAGCAGGTGGAGGTCCTCACGCTCCGAATCTGACCGAACACAGGTAAGAGCCTATTTGCGGACTTACCTTGTGGCAATAAGAGCGGCCAAACGTAGACATTGTGCTGCTCTTATTGCGTCCGCGGATAACCGCCCTGCCGCCCTGTTTAGGGTGACCCGCTCCCTTTTATCGCAGGGGGCGCGGGAGACACCCTTACAGGGTAGAGCAGAGGAGTTTGGAGAATATCTTCAGGACAAAATCGATCAGATCCGGAGCGGGTGGGCCTCCATCAGTGGACCAGACGAGCTGCCAACAGCGAGTCTTGAGAGACCATTCTGGGAGGAGTTTGACTCTGTTGCCCCCGAGGATTTGGACAGGTTGCGTGGACGGCTGCGACCTACCACATGTTTAACGGACCCGTGCCCCTCCTGGCTGGTACTGGCAGCCTGGGAGGTGACACGAGGCTGGCTCCTGGGCCTGGTGAACGCCTCATTGGGTGAGGGATACTTACCTACCGCCTTGAAAGAGGCGGTGGTGAGACCCTTGCTCAAGAGACCTTCGCTCGACCCAATCGAGCTAGCTAATTATCGTCCAGTCTCCAACCTCCCCTTCTTGGCGAAGGTTGTTGAGAATGTGGTGGCGCAGCAATTTCCACGACACCTAGACGAATCCGACTATCTAGACCCACGCCAGTCCGGCTTCCGACCCGGGCACAGCACTGAGACAGCCTTGGTCGCGTTGGTTGATGATCTCTGGAGGGCCAGAGATAGGGGTTGTTCCTCTATCCTGGTCCTATTAGATCTCTCGGCGGCTTTTGATACCATCGACCATGGTATCCTATTGCGCCGGTTGGAGGGGATGGGAGTCGGAGGCACCGTTTTGCGGTGGTTCGGCTCCTACCTCTCCGACCGGAAGCAATGTGTGTTGACAGGGGGGCAGAGGTCGTCCCTGAGGCCACTCATGCGGGGTGCCACAGGGGTCGGTCCTCTCGCCTCTCCTGTTCAACGCATATGTGAAGCCGCTGGGCGAGATCATCCGTGGTTTTGGGGTTGAGTACCATCTTTACGCTGATGATACTCAGCTGTATATTTCAACCCCAAACCACCCCAACGAGGCTGTCGAGGTGATGACCCGGTGTTTGGAAGCCGTCGGGGTCTGGATGGGGGACAACAGACTCAAACTCAACCCCTCCAAGACTGAGTGGCTGTGGGTACCGGCGCCTTGGTTCAGCCAGCTGACCCCATCGCTGGCCATAGGGGGCGAACAGCTGTCCCCTGTGGAGCGGGCGCGCAATTTGGGCATCCTCCTCGATGCCCGGCTGTCAATGGAGGACCATGTGGCAGCCGTGGCAAGGGGGGCGTTCCACCAGGTTCGCCTGGTGCGCCAATTGCGCCCCCTACTGGACCGGAGTGCCCTGCGCACGGTCACTCATGCGCTGGTGACGTCTCGCCTGGACTACTGCAATGCTCTCTACATGGGGCTTCCCTTGGGACGCATCCGGAGACTGCAGCTAGTTCAGAACGCAGCCGCGCGGGTTATTATGGGAAGTACTCGTTACTCCCACGTAACACCTCTCCTGCGCGAGCTGCACTGGCTACCTGTGGCCTTTCGGGTGCGTTTCAAGGTATTGATTACCATCTTTAAAGCGCTCCATGGCATAGGACCTAGGTATCTGCAGGATCGCATCCTACCACACACGTCCCTGCGACCTATCCGCTCACACAGGGAGGGGCTCCTCCTGGTGCCGTCTGCTAGGCAATGCCAGCGGGCGACACCTAGGAGTAGATCCTTCTCTGTGATGGGCCCAACCCTCTGGAATGACCTCCCCCCAGACATTCGAACTACCTCCGACCTCCGTTCCATCCGGCAAAAGTTAAAGACTCACCTATTTCAATCAGCTGGCCTGGCACTTTCTTAGTTTTACCTCCCGGGGATTTATTCATTTTAATTGGGTTTGGGGTCTTAATAAGCTTTTAATGTACTATATTTATTATTCTATATACAGTCTTGCAACCTCCTCCACCTACGTATTTAATTATTTAACTGTTTTATGTATATATTTTATAATGCATTTTAGTGACTGTACACCGCCCCGAGTCCCTTTTGGGAGAGGGGGCGGTCTATAAATACGAATAATAAATAATAAAATAAATAATAAATAAAAGCCGCCGAGAGGTCTAATAGGACCAGGATAGAGGAACAACCCCTATCTCTGGCCCTCCAGAGATCATCAACCAACGCGACCAAGGCCGTCTCTGTGCTGTGCCCGGGGCGAAAGCCGGACTGGCGCGGGTCTAGATAATCATTCTCCTCCAGATGTCGTGGGAACTGAGAAGCCACCACACTCTCTACAACCTTCGCCAGAAAGGGAAGGTTGGAGACAGGACGATAATTGGCCAGCTCTGTAGGGTCCAGGGAAGGCTTCTTGAGCAAGGGTCTCACCACCGCCTGTTTCAAGGCGGCCGGAAGAGACCCCTCACCCAACGAAGCGTTCACTAGGCCCAGGAGCCAGTCGCGTGTAACCTCCCAGGATGCCAGTAGAAGCCAGGAGGGACACGGGTCCAGTAAACATGTGGTAGGCCGCAGTCGTCCACGCAATCTGTCCAAATCCTCGATGACAACCAAGTCAAACTCCTCCCAGAAAGGTTTCTGAAGACTCGCCACGGACGTCTCCACTGGGCTGCTGAAGGGGACCCAATCCTTCCGGATTTGAGCGACTTTATCCTGCAGATATTTCCCAAATTCCTCTGCCCTACCCTGTAAAGGGGCCTCCCGCGGCCTCTGAAACAGGAGGGAGCGGGACACCCGAAACAGGGCGGCAGGGCGGTTCTCTGCGGACGCAATGAGAGCGGCGCAATATTGGCGTTTGGCCGTTCTCAATGCCACTAGGTACGTCCTTAAATGGGCTCGTACCTGTGCTCGGTCAAATTCGGATCGGGAGGATCTCCAACGACTCTCTAGGCATCTCTTGCGGCGCTTCATCACCCTTAGCTCCTCGGTGAACCAAGGAGCCAGGGTGGATCGTTGCCGCCGGAGAGGCCGCAAAGGCGCCACCCGGTTCAAGGCCCCGGTAGTCGCATTGTTCCACGCGGCCACCAGGTCCTCTACCCGAGGGCGGGTCAGGACTACAGGAGGTGGCCCAAGCTCCGTTTGGAACCTATCTGGTTCCATCAGGCGCCTGGGGCGGAACCATCTCGTGCTTTCCGGTTCCGCCTCCCCGCAGCGGGGGGTAGGACCAGGGAAGTCAAGTCGGAGGAGTGAGTGATCTGACCATGACAGAGGAGTGATGGTTAAGTTCACTCCCCCCAGATCACTCAACCACTGGCCAGAGACAAAAACAAGGTCCAAGGTGTGACCTCCCTCGTGTGTCGGGCCCTGAATCAATTGAGTCAGGTCCATGGCTATCATGGAAGCCATGAACTCCCGAACCCTCTCTGATGCTTCTCCCACCAATGGCAGGTTAAAATCCCCCATCACTAGAAGTTTGGGGGTCTCAACCGCCACCGATACGATCAGCTCGAGGAGCTCAGGCAGGGTCGCTGATGTATGGCGGGGAGCCAGGTATACTATCAGCAGGCCCAACTGCCTCCCCGGGCCCCATTTCACAACAAGGGATTCACACCCGGACGTCTGTGGTACAGTGGACTCCCTCGGCTCTAAGTCCTCCCGGATAATCACAGCTACCCCACCGCCCCTTCCCCGGGCCCGGGGCTGGTGAAATGCTTGGTAACCTGGTGGGCACATTTCCATGAGGGGTAAACCTCCCTCGTGGCCCAACCAGGTCTCCGTTATTCCTGCGAGGTCCGGCTCCCCCTCAAGAATTAGATCGTAAATGAGGGGGGCCTTATTAACAACGGACCTCGCGTTGCATAACAGCAGCCTCAGGCCCTGGGCCTGCAGATCCCGACCACCTAGAACGCGGGGGTTGGTACAAGCGACCGGGTGTGACCAACAACCACGGTCTCCCAACCGACTGCGAGTTGTTAGTCTGTCCTTGTATCTGCCCCTCCCTACGACTGTTGGGATCAAGGAGCCCCGTATGGGAACAATATCCTCCCCCCCTCCTCCTCTCCGCTCCTTCTGCTCATGACCCCACCTGGTGACCTGGCTCTGTCATCGCTCCTGATCTGACCCACCCGCCCCCCAACCCCTAAACCCCTAAAAGTATTTAAAAAACATTTAACTAAAAACCCCCTAAGTCTCCGCTTCCTCCACCTCTCGAGATTAATAAATCCGTCATTAAGGTGGGCCCTTGAAAGGGCGGAGGGCCATACCTGTGAGAGGGGGGACTCCCGCAGTAGGATTAGGTCTAACCTTGAATACATATGTTATTAAAAATTCATCAGGGCCTAGGCTATGTGCTGAGGATGTTCTGGCCAATAAGCCATAGTCCAATAAAATTGAAAAAGCCGGGTTCCGGTGCGAAGAAAATTGTCCAGTCCTAGATGAGTGGGGGGTAGTGATGGTAGTAAGCTGGTCAGGTGCCAGTCAATAAGTGGGGGCTGATGGGTGGTCAATGGTGGGTGGCGAGGGATAGTTGGATTATTGCTTGGTAATGGGCTAGGGGCAGATGGTCAATCAGACGAAGATAGGGGGGTAATCCTCCAGGGCGCGCACAGGGGCAAGTTGTTAATCCAAAAGTCAGCGGGGGGGGGGGTAGATGGTGCAGTCATGGAGGCAGGTGGCAGGAGGTAAAAACTCTCCTGCCAAACCTGATGTTAAAGCCTCCTGCCAGTTCCCAGCAAACCTCCCCCCCCCCCCCGGCCCCTAAGCAGCCTCCTGAAACACAGCCCTTCTCCTACCAGGCCTTCTGCATTTAAGTCCTGCCCTGGCCTGCGTCCATGTTCTTAGCACCTAAAGCCACCATTCCAAGCCCCAACGCTGCTCCTACCGGCCTCCAGTCCTTCCTGCTCCAGTCCTACTGGCCTCCAATCCTTCCTGTTCGACCTCCAGCATCTCCAACAGTCTGCTGCAGGCCGGGGAATTCGGCGTTCGGCCTTTCCAGCCGTCGCCGCCGCTGCTTGGATTACCGCCGCCCCAGGGCCGGCCATTCCATTCGCCGCCGCCCCAGAGCTCAGCTCCAAGCCACAAGCCTCCAATATCGACAGCAGCACACCCCCGCACGCTCCAGACGCCATTTCCTCGCCTTTCGCCGTTCCTCCGATCTCCTCTAATCTCCTCCGATCCCAGAACGGCGAACTCAAGCTCCTCCGGTCTCAAAACGGCGTCTCAGGGCGGCGTCTCTCATCGGCGGATCTCCGGTCTATTCTCCAAGCTTTTTCAGGTCTTCAAACCACCCTGGAAGACCCTCTTGGGTCATAAAAAGATCCAGGGTGGCTATTTATTGGACACCTGGCTCCCATGGTGTAAAAGGGGGGCCGGCAGCACCCCTGCTCCCTTAAAAGAGCCCCGTGGATCTAAGGAGCTCTATGGCAGACCGCCATTTCTCCAGGAAGCTCCTCCTCCTTTTATTTCTCAGCCCAGTTATATCCTCAATTATCTTTTGAGATTGATTAAATTGAGAAAGAGAAGATAGGTAGTCCTTAATTTACAATAGTTCATTTAGTGACCTTTTTTAACACGTATGACCATTCCCGTTATCTCCATGCTCACATGACCAAAAATTCAGATGCTTGGCAACTGACTTATATTTATGACAGTGGCAGTGATCATGTGATCGCCTTTTGCGACCTTTTGATAAGCCTGATTCACTTAACAACCCTGTGACTAACTCAACAACTGCAGCGATTCACTTAACAACGGTGTCTAGAAAAGTCATAAAATGGGGCAAAACTCACTTAACAAATGTTTCACTTAGCAATAGAAATGTTGGGCTCCATTATGGTCATACGTTGAGGCCTATTGTACTGAGAAATTGGGGGAAACTACTTCTCCCTGTATAGATGTCATGCAAATCTAAATAAGATATAGCTGATGCAAATTTAGTCATAGATTATCTTATATTAAAGAGGCCACTGGCACAATGCCAGCCTTTGTTCCTTCTAAAAAAACTTCAAAGGGCTCCCATAGAGAAGTATGTTGGAACAGGAGATGAGAAACATCTTTGATTTAGGCTGCCTTTTTCTCTCGAGAACTGTTTTTTTTCTCTAAAGTAGCTTAAATCTTCTACTTTTCCCTAAATAAACTAGCTTCTCTTATATTGAAGATTATATGAAAATCATGTTTCATTTTAGTTAACTGTTCACAGCACTTCAGATGACATAAGAGGAAACGTTGGAGAGAATATTTAAGATTGCTGTTTGATATCTTTGTATCCTCTTATGAGCAGTTTTCTATTTTGGTTTGGTTTATTTGGATTTATATGCCGCCCTTCTCCAAAGGGACTCAGGGCGGCGTACAACATTAAAAAACACACATCCCAAAAGTTAAAAAAGATTACATCCATATCCAAAAAAACAAACCGATTTTTTTTTAAAAAAACAATACATTTAAAATAAGTTAAAATTAAAATTAACAGGCCAGGCCGGCTTGCTGGAAAAGTCAACTTTTTAGGGCGCGTCGGAAGGACCGGAGGTCAGGGATTATGCGAAGCTCCGGGGGGAGCTCATTCCAGAGGGAAGGCGTTCCCACAGAGAAGGCTCTCCCCCTGGGGTCACCAGCCGACACTGCCTGGCCGACGGCACCCTGAGGAGGCCAACTCTGTGGGATCATACTGGACGGTGGGAGGCTATACTATTTTATGGGGAAAATATAACATGTTAATGAACATTCTCCCTTTGCCATCCAAACAAGTGTCCTTCTGTCTGTATATTATATTTCTGTTCAGATTTTCTTTCTTTGTTACTTCGCCTCTTAGGTTTGTTTTTTTTTTATTAAAAATGTTAAGGTATCATATTCTTTGGCAATTTATCTGGCTCATGTGGAGACACGTTCTGTTCACATCCTGTTCAAAGCATATTAGTGCTTTTTACGCAACTGTTCTGCCGAATTTCTATATTTGCTTTTATCTTTGTACTTGCTATGCGTAAAAGCTGCAAAGGTTTCATTAGCTACACCTTCTAGGTTTTTGCCAAGTCAGCCATAACTTATCCACGGTATCATCACAGAGCAGGGAAAATTAGTCAAAGATGGCAAAGGTGGATTTGGGGCGTTATCACTTTGTTGTCAGAATAAGATTGACATTTAATGCTTGGATTTTGTTTTCTGGAGAGACGGAGGGAGGGAGAGAACGAGAGAGAGAATACACCCATTATATGTATATGATGTAATTTAATGTGTAATGTGAATATAAATGTTTCTTCTTCTTGTTGAAATTTGATATAATTTCCTGAATTTAAAAAAAAACCAATTTTGGCTATAATTCCAAATTAAATGCATAATGGGGGGGGGCAGCAGGATAAACGTTTCTGAGTAAACACAGGTTTTACTGCTCTGCATGACATCTGCATTCATTAGGAATGTAGGGAGTGGAAGCTTTTATGGAATTCCCTTTCTTTGAGAACTTGGCAGACCCTGTTCTGGAAGCAGCGTAGGACACTCTTACTTCAGCTCTCCTTTAGGTAGGAGAATAATTTAATTAAGAGTTAATTAGCTTTTTGATCTATCTCTGGCAATATAAGGCTCAAGAGTCCTGAGTGTTACGAAGTGCCTTTGATCAAGCTAGGCTTGGGTGTTACTTCTAGCCCTGCTTGGGTAGATACTTGCTTCAGTATCCCGTAGCCTAAGAAACGTTTCATTTAGTCTGTGTTATTTGAGGGGCTGCCCTTGTAGACAGTTTAGAAACCTCCACTCATGCAAAACACTGCAGCAAAAGGTGGTAGAAAGTGGTCATATATTCATATTAGACTCCCTGGAGAAGAGCCTCATGTTGGGAAAGATTGAGGGCAAAAGAAGAAGGGGACGCTAGAGATTGGGGTGGCTGGATGGAATCATTGAAACAGTTGGCGTGAGCTTAAATGGACTCCAGGGAATGGTAGAGGACAGGAAGGCCTGGAGGAACGTTCTCCATGGGTTGGACACGACTTCGCAACTAACAACAATATATTCATATTACGCAAGTTCTATAAAGCCTTCACTGCTTCACACTTTCAGTGCTACAGGTAGTCCTCAACTTACAACCCCTCACTTAGTGACATTTGAAGTTAAAGTGATTTGCAACCGGTCCTTGTACTTACGACTGTCACAGTGCCCCCTCCCCCCCACGGTCACACGATCAAAATCCAGGGGCTTGGCAACTAGCAAATATTTATGATGTTTGCAGTGTCCAAGGGTCATGTGATTGTCATTTGCAACTTTCCTAGCTGGCTGCCGAAAAGCAAAGTCGGTGGGAAAGCCAGATCTGCATAACAGCTATGTGATTCAATGTATGACAGCTGAAAAAAAAAAAAGTCAGAAAATTGAACGTGACTTAAACACCTCGCTTAGTGACAAATTCTGGCCCCAACTGTTGCAAATTGAGGACTATCTACATAGGGTAACAGTATTTATTTTTCAAATACCTAAGGCCGCTTTCTTCCATAATGACTCTGGCTAGTATCAGAGCATTAAAAATAATTGAAAACATTACCATAAGAAAAAAATAGACATCCATAAGGGAGCAGTAGCACCCCAAAGATACCCCAAAAGGGCCTGCCATATTCCATAGCTCAGACTCTGAAGAAAAAGCCAGGCTCACTTAAATAAGGTCAGGATAGGGGACACTACCGTATTTTTCAGAGTATAAGATGTACTGGAGTATAAGACACGCACCAAGATTTTGAAGAGGCAAATTAAAAAATAAAGTTTTTGCACTCCGCTGACCTCCCAAAAATGGCCCGTTTTTTGCAAAAATTGGCCCGTTTTTTGTCAAAAAAAAAAGGGCATAAATAGCTTTTAGGAGGCTTGTAGAGTGCTCCTAGGGGGTACCCCCCCCCCAAACGAGCAAAAAATGGCCTGTTTTTTGTGAAAACGGACCGGTTTTTGACAAAAAAAGGGCATGCATAGCATTTAGGAGGCTGGGGGGGAGGCAAAATTGAGCAAAAAATGGCCCATTTTTTGCTCATTTCTGCCCTCCTTAGGCCCCAGGAGCACTCTGGAAGCCTCCTAAAGGCTCTGTACGTCCATTTTGGTGAAGGGGGCGGGGTTTCGGGAGGCAAAAAATGCTGTATTCAGTGTATAAGACGCACCCAGATTTTCAGCCTCTATTTTGAGGGGGAAAGGTGCGTCTTATACTCTGAAAAATACAATATTTCAGGGTACAGGCCTTGAGCTAAGAACCACAATAATTTCCCCTATAAAGAAATATCTTTGTCATTTGGCATCACAATATCTTGTGACTTATTTTATTTGTTGCGGGTTCTTAGCCATGCTAAGCTACACATTAGATGTTTGCCTAGGAACAAGTATTTTCAATAGCAGGATATTTATTTCAAAATACTATCTATCCAGTGAGCACACTAAGCATCTATTTAAAACATTCTTTCAGCATCAGGCAAAGACCTTTATTTTAAAATTATCCTAAGCCTTTTAGCATATTAGTATTTTAAATATATATAACGTATATATGTTTCATAAAAGCTTTTAATCTGTCTCTGACTTTATTGTATGCTGCATTTTTTAAAAAGTAAAAAACACATAAGGTTCGTAACTTATGGTGCACTATCCTGGGAGAACTCCGTTTTGAAAGACAGCATATCATTAAAAAAGAAAGAAAGAAAGAAATGTTTCTTGCCTCTCCCTTAAACCAGGGGTGTCCAAACTTGGGAACTTTTTAAGACTTGTGGACTTCAACTACCAGAATTCCCCAGCCAGCCATGCTGGCTGGGGAATTCTGGGAGTTGAAGTCCACAAGTCTTAAAAGTTCCCAGGTTTGGACACCCCTGCCCTAAACGTTTTGTGAAGAGGAGACGTTTGGTGCTTGGCTTCTTGGATATATTTTCACCTAGACAGAAGATGATTCTGGGATGACTTGGCATTTTGAGACACAATTTTTTATGTGCAAAATCTGTCTCGGATTGCAAAATTAATACCTGAAAAAAATGCCTAAAAGAAAGATTTGGCATAATTATCTTTTGTATCTCAATCATGGAGAGCTGCTGAAGTCGAATGCTTTTCCCCCCTCCCACCCCCAACTGTGAGATCAGTTGCAACCAGTTGCCATTACAGCCTTGATGAATGAGCTTTGAGTTTCTCGGTTAGGAAACCAAAGCATTCTTAAAACCTATTTCTGCAGCTGTGACTTTTATACTTCCAACTGCTTTACATTTCTTACTTTGAAAAACTGCCTGACTGGTATATAATTTCAGTGGTAAAATTAAAGATGTCAGTTATTTTCCAAATGCATTTTCTAGAGCTGGAGGCTTATGGTTGTGCAGATATTCTCACATTATGTGACTGGATTATTAATTACCGCTTTCTGCAATAAACAAATATTTATGTATCGCTTCTTTAAGGAAAATCGTTTCCTTTCTTGATTCAGAGACTTAATGCTGTTTTTAAAAAATCTATTTTAAGGCTGCTGTATATTTTAGTAACGTATGAATTCATTAAACACTTTTAGGGTATGGCTTTTAATTGATGCATATGCATGAAGGCTCAGATCCCTGTGGCATGCTATTACACCAAGGACGTCTAAAAATGAAATTCTCTGGAAGAGTTGAATTTCCATGATCCCACAGTGGCTTGGCATTTGTGGAAATTAAAATTCAACCCATTTGAAGGATGCTTTTTTTATAGAGAGCTGCTTTGCATTCTTTTCTTTCTGTGACTTTGAACTACATTCTAGCTTTTTCCCTGGCTACAGCCAATTACAAGTTATGGTCCTGTCGACTGTCAGTTACAATTTCTGGTTGGAACTTTTCAGTTTTGGTTAGACTTATATGTTGCCCATGTTACCTAGATGACTTTAACCTTTGCTTGCTACTTGTGATGCTCACAATTCAGTGTGATGCAAATTAATTGATTTCAGAAGTAAAAGGTAAATTGATCGTTCCGTTCTTGAAAGAGTCCTTGAACTGATTTTCCAGCACAGGGGGAAAAAAAATGTTCGCCTGTGTCAGATTTGCCTTACATAAAATAGGTTGCAATTTTGTAGTAGTTACACTGTAACAAATGATTACCTAATCAACCTTCCAAAGTGAAGAACCAGATTAAAGTTTTTTTTTTTATACGTAATCAAATGAAAATTTCCAGGTGTGTATGTTTGGCCAGGAAGATAGATTTAAATCTCTTCACAGAGAACTTTATGTGCTAACATAGAATGTGGAAATTAAAGCACAAAGTGCAGTTTGGGTTTTGCCGTATTTTACTATGGATGTTTGCTGTTGCTAAAAACACTTGCACCGTGTTTGCAAATCAAGGGTGGAAGTAAATTGAAAGATTAGTATAAATGTTCTCATCTTTTTCAAAAGGTTTCCTTGATTTATTGCTAGCTTGACTCAAACACTATTTTCTTGGTGTACTTTTGAGGTTCGTAAAATAGGGGGGGGGGGCGAGTTTATTTCTTGGCAGTTTTTAAAATTTGCTGCGCCAATGATTATACATGGGGCTGCCCTTGAATTGCACCCTAAAAGCTTCAGTTATTCCAGAATGCAGCAACATAGGGCACTTTTGGGCATCCCTTAGTATGGCCATGTAACACTTTATGAACTTCACTGGTTACTTCTGAGGGGCTGGTGGTTACCTACGAAGCCCTACATGGCAGAGGGCCTGGTTAATATAGGGACCACTTATTGCTCACAGCTTGGTCTGGCAGGGTTTGAGCACTCCAGGTTCCTGAAGTTAAGCAATATCGTGTATCGGGACCTTGGGTGTTTGTTGCAGTACCTGCCCTATGGAATGAGGTTTCTTCCAAGATCCAAAGGACACCACCTTGTTGGTGTTTCAAATGGGGGCCTAAAGACCCCGCTCTCCACTCAGACCTTTAAATGAAGACGATTGAACCCTCCTTTTAACTTAGGTTGTTTTCTTCTGTTTGTTATTCTTCCTATTCTGACCGAGGCTTCCCAAGAGCATGAAGCAAACTCCTTGTCCCCACAAAAATCTCTTCTATTAATTGACTTGTGAATTCTGCTCATTCACATCCAGCAAAGTCTTTCAAGGGAAGGTTTATAGTCACAGACCTTATCTGGCTTGGAGAGCTGCCAGGCCGGTATCTGCAAAACTTGGCAAGGAGTCACGGAGAGTCCCCCAACCTCCTCGCTATCCGAATCTGCTGCCAGTTCCGCCGACGCGCCACAACACTTGCATCTCTACCCTTTCTTTGTTTCTTGAGCCTTTATTGTCTTGTTTTCATGGTTTAAATCTCTTGTAAACAGGAAGTCATTAGTAGATGTAAATACAGACTAAAATAACAAGACAAACATACACTTAATAGAAATCTCCCAGATGGCAATTGGAAACATTTGGTCCTGGTTAAAAGCATCTTAGAAGAGTGGTGATTTGTTTGTTTGTAAAATGCATTAGCTACCCATTTTACCGCAAGGCTGCTCTGGGTGGCTTATAATATTAAAAGATAAAACTCTACAAAACCTAATGACATATATACAATACTATTAAAAAAATCCAGATGCCGAGTCAGCCTCGAGCTGCTCAGGATCGAACTCCTGGCTGTAGGCAAGAGTTTTTGCCTGCAATAACTGCACGCGAACGACTGCGCCACCACGGGGCATGAGCCTTCAGTGTATCTTGTGCCAGATAAAAAAAACCACAATTGGTGAGCTAGCTTGTAGCATCAAAAGGTTGACTTGGCCACAGTCTCCATTCTGCTCCTCCAATGTGTCAGAGCAACTTTATCCTCAAAATGTTTAGCCAGTTCAGTGTAACAATACTAATAGGCTGTTCCGGCCCATTCTCTTTATTAAATTTGGACTAGTGCAGTTGCCTGGTATCTTACAAATCAAGTGAGACAGGGAAGCTCCCTTTTGGCTTATCGGTTCAGATTTGAGCTCATAACTGTTCTGATGGTTTGTATGTTTTTCTCCCAGCATTGCTCCAGGCATCTCTTCATCTGTGTCATTTTCCATTGCTTTTTAGAAAATCAAGAAACTGATTAGGATTGGTGGGCAGAGAGAGAGAGAGAGAAAGACCATTAAGGCCAATCTTGTATAGTACCTTGTTCACCTCTGTATTTCAGAGGTTAACACAACATTTGACAGAAGTACCTTTGAGATCCTTGAGCAGTTTTCAGAAACCCTGTGGATCCATTAAGTGCTCAAGTGGGCTGTCTAACTCACATCTTGAGCCTAGTGGGTCCAGTCAACTCCAAGATTTCAAGAAAGCGATTGTGTTTTTCACTTCCTTGTATAAAAGCGTGTCTTTTCCCCCTGCCTCTTGAGCCCAGCATGAAACAAATTGGGCTGCTAAGGAAGCCAAACACCATTGGTTTGCAACATGGAAACGCTGTCTTCTATCAATTCTTAACTGCAATGTACTTTGCTGAGTAGTGACTTTTCTGGAGTTATTTACTAGTTAATCTAAGGTGCTGTGAAGGAAAATAAGTCCCCCGGGGAAAGGATCAATTTGGATTTTATGTCCCATTAGTTAAGGGACTGTAGCGCTCATATTGCATTGTACGTTATGACTCCTGGTTTTTCATGTCAGGTAGTCGTTGACGTGTGACCACAGTTGAGCCCAAAATTTCTATTGCTAAGTGAGGCAGTTGTTAAGTAAACTTTGCCCTGTTGCCATAGCTGTTAAGTCAGGGGTGTCCAAACTTGGGAACTTTAAGACTTGTGGACTTCAACTCCCAGAATTCCCCAGCCAGCATGGCTGGCTGGGGAATTCTGGGAGTTGAAGTCTACAAGTCTTAAAGTTCCCAAGTTTGGACACCCCTGTGTTAAGTGAATCACTACAGTAGTTTGTCAGGTGAATCTGGCTTCCCCATTGACTTTCTCAGAAGGTCGCAAAAGGTGATCACATGACCCCGCGGACACCACAATCGTTATAAATATAAGCCAGTTGCCAAGCGTCCGAATTTTGATCGTGTGAACATGGGGATCCGCAACAGTTGTATGTGTGAAAAATGGCCATAAGTCAGTTTTTTCCAGTACCATTTTAACTTTGAATGGTCACTAAATGGACAGCCTAGATTATACTATGGTCCCATAACTGTAAACCTTCCCAGGTAGATGAGTTAATTCTACTTTATTGTATGGCTCCATTAATAGACGCTTGCAGGTTTGAAAACACAAATCTGCTTTCCTTCCTTCCTTCCTTCCTTCCTTCCTTCCTTCCTTCCTTCCTTCCTTCCTTTTTTTTAACAGCCTGAGAAGTTAGGGAGGGTTCCTTTCTGACTCTTTTTTCTCCACCTATTATGCAGCTGAGGGCTATGCCCTCTCTTATCTGATAAGTTACCTAGGCAGCGTCTTTTTGCCCCATCTCCCAAAGTCTTTCCCACACACCATTACGCATACCCAAGCTTTTCTTGTTGACAGTGCTTAAAGGAAATGAAACTCAAGGGTGAACCTGTTCCCAGTTATCTCATGAGGAAACAGAGTAATGCTTTTGAAGACTCTCTGCCTATTTTCAGGGATTTTGAGCTAGTCCATAGTATTGTAGCTACCCTGCATGAGTGAGTGGTCCACACTCTGAACAATTCTATTACATTGCAGAAGGTAGTTCATAGGCAAGCTGCCTTTCAGGAAAGCTTGTGCCGAGTAACTAGGTTTGAAGAGTTGTGATAAGAGAATACCTGGCCCCTCAGCTTAGAACCACAATCCAGCCCAACATTTCTGTTGTGAAGTAAGACAGTTGCCGAGTGAGTTTTGCCCCCGTTTTATGATCTTTCTTGCTACGGTTGTTAAGGGAATCACTGCAGTTGTTAAGTTAGTAATATGGCTGTTAAGTGGATCTGGTTTGCCCGTTGACTTTCCTTGTCGGAAGGACACAAAAAAGGACATGGCAACCGTCATAAGTATGAACCAGTTGCCAAGTGTCTGACTTTTGATCACGGGACGAGTGTTAAAAACGGCCATGAGTCAAAATTTAAAATGCTGATATAACTTTGAACAGTTACTAAATGAACTGTTGTAAATTGAGGACTTACCTTTAGCAGGTAAGTTTGAATCACTTGTATTGATGCATATGTATTGTGTTTTTAAGACTGTTGAATTACTATTTCTCTGCTGCAGATAGACGATGAGGCAGTGCCCATGTCATCTATTTTGATTAGGGAGTTGAAACTGTTTATTTATAGCAAAATAATTGACTTTCATACTGTTTATACCCAGCTTCAATTTATGAAAGGGTTCTTCCTTTCTGGCTCAGTGTACTTTTTCCACATTGAAAACTTCACTGATCCTTGACTTTTGACAAATGTAATTATTGACCTAGGCTTCTGCCTTGTTAACTTTATGGAATGTCTTGAGCTACTTTTACTGTTTTAATGCTTATGACTTGTGTTTCAAAAAAAATGGTAAGAGCCATGAAATAACTAAGAGGATGTTTACAAAAAGAATGTAACTTGTGGCTGTTTTTACAAAAACATTTACAATGATTACTAGTTTGCAGAATCTGTTATCAGCCTGCTGGAGGCTGGCGGTATTCTTGTTTTCTGGGCACAGAAAGGAGTGCATAGAGGTACTCCCCCACTTACAGCCGTTCGTTTCATAACTGTTCAAAGTTACAACATCACTGGGGGAAAAAAGACTTTTGACTGTTTTTCACACTTATGACCGTTGAAGCATCCCCTTGGTCGCGTATTCAAAATTCAGTTGCTTGGAAACCTGGCATGTGTTTATGAGAGTTGTAGTGTCTCAAAGTCCCATGATCAATTATTACAACCTTCTGAGAACCAAAGTCAATGGGGAAGTCAGATTCACTTAACAACCGTGCTACTAACTTAACTACTGCAGGGACACACTTAAAGAATTGTGCCAAGAAAAATCATAAAATAGGGCAAAACTCACTTAAAAACTATCTTGCTTTGCAATGGAAATGTTGGGCTCAATTGTCATAAGTCAAGGACTACTACCTGTAACCAAAAATCCAATACTTGGTACTAGTTGTGTGTGTATGTATAGTAATGGGATACAAATATTGTTCTGCTATTTAAACATTTTAATGAGCATTGATGAGGCTGCAGGGACACTTCTTTATTTACCTATGATTGCCTTGTTGAATGTGCTTGTCATTTTCAACCTATGAATTCATGAATAGTAATGTTTCTATATTAAAAGTACAAAATATAGAATTAATAGAGTTGGAAGGGACCTTTGAGGTCGTCTATTCCAACCCCCTGCTTAGGCAGGAAACCCTATAGTATAGGGCAGTGATGGCGAACCTATGGCCTTTTTTAAAGCCATTTTTCACCCTCCCCAGGCTCCAGAGGCTTTATAGGAGCCTGGGGAGGGTGAAAAGAGCCTCCCCCCCCCCCCCGGAGGCCCTCATGACCTTCCCAGAAGCCTCTGGAGCACAAAAAACCGGCCCTAAGGGCAAACCGGAAGTTCAGGAACAGGCTTCCTGTTTACTCGGAGGGGCATTTTGACTGCTCCGGAGGCTTCAGGGAAGCCTCCTGAAGGTCCCTGAAGCTTCGGAGCGCTCAAAACGACCCTCCGAGCAAACCGGAAGTGACTTTCGGTTTGCTCGGCGGGTCGTTTTGACTGCTTCGGAGGTTTCAGGGAACTCTCTTCAGGTCCCTGAAGCCTCTGGAGGGCTTCCGGGGGGGGGGCGGGGGAGGCTGTTTTCGCCCTCCCCAGCCTCCTCTAAAGCCTCTGAAGTCTGGGGAGGGCGAAAAAAGCATGCAAAAATGGGGGGAGTCGCGCCTGTAGTGCGCGCATGCACACTGGGAGGGTTGCACATTGCATTATGGGTGCGGCACGCCTGCACACGACCCCCCTACGCACCCCCCACTTATGGCACGCGAGCCAAAAAAGGTTCGCCATCGCTGGTATAGGGCCTACACCACTTCAGACAAATGGTTGTCCAACCTCTTCTTAAAAACCTCCAGGGTTGGAGCATTCACAGTTTTGAAGGCAAGTTGTTCCACTGGTTAATTGTTCTCATTGTCAGGAAGTTTCTCCTTATTTCTGGGTTGCTTCTCTCCTTAATTAGTTTCCACCCATTGCTTCATGTCCTGCCCTCAGGTGCTTTGGAGAATAATAGCTTTTTTGACTCCCTGTTCTTTGTGGCAGCCCCTGAAATATTGGAAGACTGCTATCATGTCTCCCCTGGTCCTTCTTTTCATTAAACTAGACATACCCAATTCCAGCAACCATTCTTTATACGTTTTAGTCTCCAGTCCCCTAATCATCTTTGTTGCTCTTCTCTGCACTCTTTCTGGAGTCTCCACATCTTTTTTTTTTTACATCGTGGCGACCAGAACTGAATGCCGTATTCCAAGTGTGGCCTTACCAAGACCTTACAAAGTGGTATTAACACTTCACGTGATCTTGGTTCTATTTCCTCTGTTAATGCAGCTTAGAACTGTCTTGGCTCTTTTTGGCAACTGCAGCACATGGCTGGCTCCTATTCAAATAATTGTCCCCTCGAAGTAACTGATAATACAGGTAGTCCTTGACTTCTGACCATAACTGAGCATGGAATGTCTATTGTTTCTATTACAGTCACAATTTTGAGGCACCAACATGACTGGATCTGATTCTGTGGCACTTTGTGTGTGTGTTTGTGTGTGGCTGTCATTCAGCGAATTCGATGGTCATTAAGCAAACAGTATCATTATCTTACTTCATTGACCAAGTGGTTAAACATACAAGGTATTTCTCTCTCCAGTACAGAGGGTGGTCGTTAAGGAAATGAGGCAGTCGTTAAAAAAACGAATACATTCTTGTGTATTGAACCTTGGCAAAACAGGTCATAAAATGGAGCACGTCTTATTTAACAGCCGCCTTGCTTAGTAATGGAAATTGTGGTCATAAATCAAGGACTAGTTATGGTAACAATGAAGGAAAGCTTTGTCTCAAAGACCTTGTAGCTTAAAATTTAACAATGGCTGAGTAGAAGAAATGCGTTCATACTTCACTGGCATAGCAAATCCCTGACATCTCTGCTTAAACCAAAAGATGATTTTTGTTCAAGAGCTGGAAAAAATGTCTTGTTCTGAGAGCATAGAGATTTTGTTGCCTATCGGAAAGCCAAAAAGACTCCTTCGTGTATTTATATATCAGGTGGCCTTAAAGCAGAGGTAGTATTCAGCCGGTACAGTTCGCCTGAACCGGTAGTGGAAATACCGCCCATTCACACACCTCAGCTCTATGTCATCTTATTTAGGCACGTTTTTGAGGCCGAGCGCATGAGCAAAGCGCATGCACAAAGTGAGTGGGTGTGTGCGCAGCGAACCGGTGGTAACAAAACGTGAAACCCACCCCCGACTTAAACGTAAACTATTAGTATGGCTCTTACACAAGTATTCATATTTATTGCCCTTAGTTGTGGTCGCTCTACTCTTCGCTTCCGTTGAAAGCTTGCTATTAATTTAGGTTTGTTTAATCCCTGCAGATGAGGAAGACGGTGTATGGGAAAACGGGCTTTCCTATGAATGCCGAACTCTGCTCTTCAAAGCAATTCACAATCTGGTGGAAAGATGCTTAATGAACCGGAATTTTGTCCGTATTGGGAAGTGGTTCGTGAAGCCTTATGAGAAAGATGAAAAACCTATCAATAAAAGGTAAAGTATCTTAATGATTCTTTTTCTCTGTTTTCTTTTTCTCTGTAGCTTTTACTCTGTGTGTGTGTGTGCGTACGTATATATAAGCGTATGTATGAGATACAGGTAGTTCTCGACTTACAACAGTTCATTTAGTGACTGTTCAACGTTACAACAACACTGAAAAAAGTGACTTATGACTGGTTTTAACACAACCGTTGCAACATCCCCATGGGCACATGATCAGAATTCAAATGCTTGACAACTGTCTTATATTCATGATGGTTGCATTGTCCCAGGATCATGTTGGTCACCTTTTTTTTGACCTTTTGACAAGCAAAGTCCACGGGGAAGCCAGATTCACTTAACAACCGTGTTACTAATTTAATGACTGCAGTGATTCACTTAACAACAGTGGCAATAAAGATTGCAAAATGGGGCAAAATTGACTTAAAAGCTGTTTTCTCTTACCAACAGAAATTTTGGGCTCAATTGTGGTCGAAAGTCGAGGGCTATCTGTAAATATAAAAAAGAGGAAGCGATGAACTGATTTTTCGCTCAAGTGCAAATATTACTTGATGATAGAACTGATTTTCATGCATTTGCAACTTTCTGGAATAAACTCTGCTTCTACAACTATTCCTATATAAAAACCTTCCTTTCATTTTTGCATGTGCCGGTATCAATGAAGGCAAAGTTGCTTTTGTATCCTTCTCTTGGCCACGGTCAACTCAGAGTTATAGCTCTCTCAGAGAAGAGATGCAAATAAGTGCCATGCAAATGTCTTTTATTAAAATAGTTTTTGGAATCATGACAGTAATGCCATGTAGCTATATTGGTCCATTAAAAAAATAAATGGAAAAGGTCATAATGCGATTGAACCGTTTATTAGGATTGACTGCGAGACGAAAGGAAATTGAGAGCTTATTCACTGTTTCATGATTTAACTAGGAAAATATAAATATATCAGTGTTACTTTTAAATTTAGGGACATAGGCACTTGCTTGTCTTCCATTGTGGACCATGCGTGACCTTCACTGGTTTCGTTTTAAAGTCATTGTAAATTGAGTTTGTGGATTCTTGCAACTGTTCAGTGTATTATTCTTTGATTGGGAAAATGCAGAAATTAACTTGTGGAGTTCTTGGTGTCATTTGTATTTTGAAAATGGGATGCTCTGTATGCGTTTAGAATGTTCCTGATGGAAACTCATGCAGTTATTTCACTCAATGCCTCCAGACGTTACGGATGCTCCAACACTGGAGGTTTTTAAGAAGACATTGGACAACCGTTTGTCTGAAATGGTAGAGGGTTTCTTGCTTGAGCAGGGGGTTGGACTAGAAGACCTCCAAGGTCCCTTTCTAACTGTTGTTTTGCTAGTCTGTTAATTATTTTGTTAGAGGGTCAGTTTCCATAATTCTTACTGCAAATTGTGCAGCAAGAACTTAATGTCCGTTGCTGGAAGTTCGTTGACTGTTGGTTCCTGATGCTTGTTCAGTATTTTAGGATGAGCTCCTAAGAGGTTTTTGTGTGGGTATGGCAAAACGCTCACTGTGAGAAATATGAAGCAGGTTTTGTCTATGAGTTCTCTTGCTCAAGGTTAAAAAAAATGTTGCATGTACACTTTTTATTTCATCAGAATATGTTAATAATGCCAATTATGGTGTTTTATGAAAATTCAGGGAGAGCCTGCACTGATATTAACCTGGCAAAGAAACACATAGCTACAATGTGAATTCTTAACTAATTTTCATGCGGCATTCTTCCGTGTAGTTTAATTTGGCTGGGTTAAGTGCTATTTGTGCATAATAGTTTTGTGTAATTTCATTTCTGAAATTGCAAATGGTTTCTCCCCCCCCCTCCTAGTTTTAGAGGATTAATGTTTTTTTCACAAGTAAAATATTGAGTAAATGGGTTCTATTTTAAGAAGAATAGAATGGAATAGGAATAAACTATTTTATTTGGCAACTGTGGTTAGATACACAAGGAATTTGTCTCTGGTACAGAAACACTCAGTGTACTGAGTAAGAAGAGATTTTTTAAAATAAAATTAAAATGAATGATTTTAAGGTTACCAAAGATACTAAGCATCTAACATTGCCAGTGAGATAACTATGCAGAGTTCTTTAAAAAGAGTTTATATTTATTAATCGTTTGGAAGTTAGCAGATGAAAGAATCTGACACAATAAGCAAAATAGATGAGCAGGGATAGGTAGTCCTTCATTTATGACCACAATTGAGACCAGAATTCCTATTGCTAAGAAGATGGTTGTTAAGTGAGTTGTGCCCAATTTCATGACTGTAAAAGTTGTACTAGTTAAATGAATTATGCGATCATTAAGGGAATCCAGCTTCCTCCATTGATTTTGCTTGTCGTAAGCTGGGTGGGAAGGACTCAAATAGTGATCACATGACCCCAGGCTGCTAGAGCATCGTAGCTAGATGTTGGTTGCCAAGCCCCTTGAATTTTGCTCACATGACAGTGGGAATACTGTAACAAATGCGAGGATTGGTCGTAAGTCACTTTCTCCATAGTGAGGGGGAGGAGTCTCCAGGATGGGTTGACCTTGTCTTCTCTCTTGATTGGACTGAGTCAGATAAGCTCTTTTAGCCACGCCTTGGTCACCAGGGTCCACCCAGTTATCGACTCAGTCTATCTATGGACGGCTGTGTTCATCATGAGATCCTGAAGAAACTTAAAGGAAATTTTAAATTGCTGCAAATGCGATCGGAATTGCCTCCACACTGCCTGATCAATCACCAGAGGCTGAGGAAACCCCCTGTGGGGGTAGAAAGCCCTTGCAGCAACTGCTAAGGCGGCATATTTTCGAACTTTGAATGGTTGCTAAATGAATGGTTGTAAATAGAGGACCATCTGTACATTTAAAGCCAGAGATGAGCATCATAACAAAGATCCATCTCAACTAACATCCACAGACGTCTCACATTTCATAGAGGTTTCATACAGGTAGCCCGTATAAGAAAATAAACATAATTTCACACTCTCAGTAAAATGCCTTTAATACGACTTAGGATCCCTGAGATTGTAGCTATCATGGCAATTAAATACTTTTTCCTTTAGGCCTTTGAAAGCAACCAAATTGATGGCCAGGTTTACACCCTGTGATTATGAATTCTATAGAACAGGAGTGTCAAACTGGATTTCTTCTAGGGCCGAATCAGCATTGTAGTCTCTGAGCTAGCTTTGGGTGGGTGGGGAGATGGGACGGACGTCTCCTGCAGCACCCTGCCAGCCAAAACAGGGTGTATGGGAGGCCTCGCGCAGTCCCCTCTGTGCCCCGTTTTCAACCTGGATGGCCTCCTGCAACACCCTGCTAAGCAAAACGGGGCGTGGGAGGACTCACATGTGTCGTCTCCCCCCCTCTCTGTTTTGGCTGCCACAGGCACCACAGGCCGGTCCTATTTGCTATTTGCAGTCCGGCCCGAGGGCCAGATTTAAACACCCTGTGGGCCGGATGCAGCCCAAGAGCCTTGAGTTTGACACCCCTGCTTGGCAATAACCATGTGCCAAGGTTAAAAAGGAAAAGTTTTTTGCCGAATCGCTGTCTTAATTTTAAAAGGACCATTTGAAGCTACCTTTGCCTTACATATTCAGATGATAGTCAAGGAATCTGCTTTGCAGAGATGGCTAGAAGATAACCCATGGCAGCACACAAATAATGCTCTATTGCAATGGCAGTTCTGAAGAAAAGCAAATAAAGCTAGAAAGCCGACTGCACAAGGGGGCATTTTCAGAACGCAAGGCCATTTATTGGACAATGCTGAAGTGGAATTCACTTAAACTACAGTTCAGATTCTGTCTTAGATAGTTCTGCCTTTTAACCTGGAATGCAGTGTAATGGAAAACAGCAGGTATATAGCTCTGAGTGAAAGCAACAGGCATAAAAAGACAGAAAGAGCATTCCACTCAGCATCTGCTTTAATTACTCTTTTGCTCCCTTCATCTTTACAAATACCAAAAAAAAAAAAAAATGGCAATGAAACGAGAATATTAATAGCTGAAAACAAAGAGAGAATTACTTTGATTTTCTGACATTTTGATCAGTAACTTCTCCGTTCTCTTCTATCTTAATCTGAAATCAAAAGAAGCCATTCCAACTCTGGGTATAGAAATAAATTAAACACCTTTTACAAGTCCTATTAAAAAAAAACAACCCCAAAAACAGAGTAGCTCGTTGTTCCAGGTAGTCCTTGATTTACAACCACAATTGAGCCCAAACTTTCTGTGCCTAAGTTAGACAGATGTTAAAATGAGTTCCTCCGCCTCCCATTTGACGACCTTTCTTGCCACAGTTGTTAAGTGAAGCACTGCAGTTGTTGATTTAGTAGCTCGGTTGTTAAGCGAATCCGACTTCCCCATTGACTTCGCTTGTCAGAAGGTCGCAAAAGGGGATCACCTGGACCCTCTCCCCCCTGACATTGTAACCGTCATAAATGGCCATACATCTGAATATTGATCATGTGACCATGGGATGTAACAATTGTTGTCACTTTTTTTTCAATGCTGTGATAACTTTGAACAATCACTAAAGGAATGGTTGCAAGCAGAGGTGGTATTCAGCAGGTTCTGACCAGTTCTGGAGAACTGGTAGTGGAACTTTTGAGTAGTTCGGAGAACCGGTAAATATCACCTCTGACTGACCCCGTCCCTATCCTCTGCTTCCCGAGTCCCAGCCGATCAGGAGGGAATGGGGATTTTACAGTATCCTTCCCCTGGAGTGGGGAAGGAATGGAGATTTTGCAATATCCTTCCCCTTGGAGTGGGGAGGGAATGGAGATTTTACAGTATCCTTCCCCTGCCACGCCCACCAAGCCACGCCCACAGAACCGGTAGTAAAAAAATTTGAATCCCACCACTGGTTGCAAATCAAGAACTACCTGTAATTGCTGTTATGGGGTTGAATATTAAAAGCAATTATGATATCAAGCAGAAATGGTTAGGGAGGTTCTTAAGGAATTTCCAGAAAGTGATCATTTGGATATTTTTTGTTCCTTGTTGTTTAGGTCTTTTAATATGTTTTCCATGTATGCTGAGCCCAAGTCTTTTAGATTTTTCTTTATTTATTCTTTTTATAGAATAGAATTCTTTATTGGCCAAGTGTGATTGGACACACAAGGAATTTGTCTTTGATGCAGTGTACATAAGAGAATAAAATACATTCATCAAGAATAAAAGATACAACACTTAGTGATAGTCAGGGTTACTAATAAGCTGTCAAATCATACTAGGAAACAAATAAAAACAATATAAATTGAAAGATACAAACAACGAGGTCCTAGTCATAAGTGTGTAGAGATAGATACTAGGAAGGAAGAGATGAATAATAGTAATACATTCGTAGTAAATAATTGTCAATGTTGCAGGGATTAGTTGTTAAGCAGAGTGATGGCATTCGGGAAATAACTCAAGGCCGCAAAATCACTTCGCACTTCTTCCTCCTGCTGTCTTCCCCACAACAACAACCCTGTGTAGTGTGTTGGGTTGAAAATGTGACGGGTTCAAAGTCACCCAGCCAGCTTGCATGCCTAAGGTGGGACTAGAACTCACAGTCTCCTGATTTCTAGCCTGGGCCAAACTCTCTCTCTTTCCTCTGCTACCCAGACTCTGATGGCAGACAGGAGCCTAAAAATACCCTGTATCTTTAAATCTACAGCATAAAACTATTTTTTTTCCCAATGCAAAATCGCTACAGAAGGTGGTGGGGTTTCTTTTAGCAGTTTTGCAATGGGTATTAAAAAATATTTTTTTTAGTGCATGAGGTTCATTTGTTGGATTGCTTCCAGGCGCACTGTTAAAATATTTTTTTTAAAAAAAATAAGGTCTTAAAAACCACGGGCTGCTTAGATTTTAGTTGCTTAAGAACAGTTTAGTTCTGTAAATGAAGATAAGCATTTCCCACATTAAAGTGTAGCTACACACTCCTTTCTTTGAAATAGAATGCCACCTCACCTTTAAAATGAATTCATGTAAAGTTTGCAATAAAGATAGATAAAATTAGATAAAAGGCTTAATGAACAACTTGCTGATCGTTGAATGAACAGAAATAATTAGACTCTTAAGCATCTTTATACTTAGCCTTCACCCTTCATGTTCCCCATGGACACAGTAGTCTGAGGAAATGATTGAGAAAAAAAAATCCACTGTGAGAGTCAATTTTCCTTTAGGATTTCTCTGCTAGCTTAATTCCAGCCACTTTTCTTGCACAGCAGCTCCTACTGAGAACTCCTGTTACTTGGAGACAGTCTCAGTTTTATTTTGTTTCTGAGAAAGATAGGTGAAACTTTAAAAGAAGTGAAATGTGTACAGACTTGTTTTTTTTTCTAATCAAAGGAATGTTTTGTGCAGGGGAGAAATCGGGATTCCTCTATTTCTTCGCTGTTTAATTAGATATTAAGCCCACCCTCCCCTAGGGGGAAATTAAAGCTGTCTTGCCTGGGCTGCCTTGAGATCCACCTCCTCCAGCTTCAAATTATCCTGCTGTATGGAAAAATAATTGTACAAAAAGGACTCTAAGCTATTCATTTTGAGAAGCGCGCAGCTATATTAGCCGTTTGCGACAAAACAAGATTTCATGGCACATTAAGTATTAACAAATGTATTAAGGCCACTTAATACAGTAGTAACTGTATTAAGTAACTGTGAGAGGGATCTTGGAGTTCTAGTGGACAACCATTTAAATAGGAGCCAGCCGTGTGCAGCAGCTGCCAAAAAAGCCAACACAGTCCTAGGCTGCATCAACAGAGGGATAGAATCAAGATCACGTGAAGTGTTAATACCACTTTATAATGCCTTGGTAAGGCCACACTTGGAATACTGCATCCAGTTTTGGTCACCACGATGTAAAAAAGATGTGGAGACTCCAGAAAGAGTGCAGAGAAGAGCAACAAAGATGATTAGGGGACTGGAGACTAAAACATATGAAGAACGGTTGCAGGAACTGGGTATGTCTAGCTTAAGAGAAAGAAGGACTAGGGGAGACATGATAGCAGTCTTCCAATATCTCAGGGGTTGCCACAAAGAAGAGGGAGTCAAGCTATTCTCCAAGGCACCTGAGGGTAGAACAAGAAGCAATGGGTGGAAACTAATCAAGGAGAGAAGCAACTTAGAACTGAGGAGAAACTTCCTGACAGTTAGAACAATTAATCAGTGGAACAGAAGTTGCCTCCAGATGTTGTGAATGCTCCAACACTGGAAGTCTTTAAGAAGATGTTGGATAGCCATCTGTCTGAAACGGTATAAGGTTTCCTGCCTAGGCAGGGGGTTGGACTAGAAGACCTCCAAGGTCCCTTCCAACTCTACTATTGTATTATTATTGTACTTCAGATGCATGAATTATGCTATTTCTTTAAAAGTGTGCTGAGCCTCTTGTTTACTTAATCTATACAGGTAGTCCTTGGTTTACAGCAGTTTGTTTAGTGGCCATTCAGATAAGGCCGCTGAAAAAAGTAACTTGTGACTGTTTTTCACATTTATGACTGTTGCAGTCTCCCCTTGGCCATGTGATCAGAATTTGGCTGTTTGGCGACTGGTTCATATTTATGACGGTTGCAGTGTCCCAGGATCGTGTGACCACGTTTTGCAACCTTCTGACATCGAAGTTACTGGAGAAGGAAGTCAGTTTTACTGAACAATGTTTTACAGGTCCTCTACTTACAACCACGATTGAGCCCAATTTTTTCTGTTGCTAAGTGAGAAAGTTGTTAAATAAATGTTGTCCCATTTTAAATTTTGCCCCCTTTCCTGCCACAGTTGTGAGCCAGTTGCCAAGCATCCAAATTCTGATTATGTGGCCCATGGGGATGCTGCAACAGTTGTAAGTGTTACTTACAAACGGCCACAGGTCACTTTTTTCAGTAATGTAACTTTGAATGGTCACTAAAAGAATGGTTGTAAGTCAAGGACTGCTTGTACTAACGTAACTAGAGATTCTCACTTAGCAACAGAAAATGTGGGCTCAATTGTAGTCTTAATTCAAGGTCTACCTTTGTAGGTGGTCGTCTGCTTAACTGGAAGATGGGCTGTATTGTGGTGTTTCTTTAGAATTTTAAATGCATTTACTTCAGGTAAAATATCTTACTTTAGGGAAACATTTAAAAACTGTAGAGTGAAATTTAATGGCACTCTACTTACAGGATTCAGTTGAAATTAAAAGAGGTTGCTTGTCATTGCTACTTGGTGCACCTGGAAATGGAACAGAAATGCCTACAGACATCTATTGCACAATTAGTTTGGGTATAATTAGATTTGAAAATGGCAGAACTAAAAATTCGCTGTTTTCTCTCTATGAATATTTAGATTTATAAAGGCGAAATTCAGCTATAATTCAGTCTCTCTTCAGCTATCTTTTTTTTAGTGGTAGAAAATAGAATAGAATAACAGCGTTGGAAGGGACCTTGGATGTCTTCTAGTCCAACCCCCTGTTCATGCAGGAAACTCTATACCATTTCAGACAAATGGTTATCCAATCTCTTCTTAAAAACCTCCAGTGATGGAGCATTCACAACTTGTGGAGGCAAATCATTCCATTGATTAATTGTTCTCACTATCAGGACATTTCTAATTGGCTCTAGGTTGCTTCTCTCCTTGATTAGTTTCCACCCATTGCTTCTTGTCCTGTCTTCAGGTGCTTTGGAGAATAGCTTGACTCCCTCTTCTTTGTGGCAACCCCTGAGATATTGGAAGACTGCTATCATGTCACCCGCTAGTCCTTCTTTTCATTAAATGAAGGATTAGACAACAATATTTAGAGATGTTTTGTGATCACTTATGATCATAGACATTTGAAACATTCCAGAGATAAGTCTAACACTAATCGACTTAAAGTTTAACTAATTAAACAAATTTAACATACACACTCCTGAATCTTATAGATAGTCCTCGTTTTATGACCACTGTTGAGCCCAAAATTTCTGTTGCTAAACGAGACAGTTGTTAAATGAGTTTTGCTCCATTTTATGACCTTTCTTGCTTATTGTTAAGTGAAGCACTACAGTTGTTAAGTTAGTAACATGTTTGTTAAGTGAATTTGGCTTCCCCATTGACTTTCCTTGTTAGAAGGTTGCAAAGGTGACGTGACCCCGGAACAGTGTCATTTTTCCAGTGCCGTTGTAACTTTTGAGTGATCGCTAAACAAAAGGTTGCATGGCACATTTAGCAACTGCAGTGATTCACTTAACAGCTGTGGCAAGAAAGGTTGTAAAATGGGGCAAAACCCACTTAACTATCTTGCTTAGCAATAGAAAATTTGGGCTCAATTGTGATTTTAAGTCAAGGACTACCTGTAATCCATCCCCCTACCCCCCCATCAAGGAAATCTATTCTATTTTTGTATATGCTTGTTAAAAATATTTCAAAACCTTTAAATTGTTTAATGAAACATAATCTATACAGAGCTTTGCACAGAAGCACAGGTAGTCCTCAATTTACAACTGTTCATTTCGCGACCATTAAAAGTTATGGTCTGCAGCGTCTTTTATACAGCAAATCGGCATGTTAAATGTCATTCATGCAAACTCCTATATGATTGCAATTAGAGAAATTGAGATGTGTGTTCACAAAATATTAAGCTTAAAGCGGGATTATAAATATACACATCACAGGAGTTAAGCAATGGGTGAAATTTGAGATAGCTGCAGTATGCAACCAGTGGCAGACCACAATTTTCTCTCATACAGGGTAAGTAGCTTTACTCAGATTCCGTATCTCTAATTAGTGTGTTGTAAGAATTAATTAAATGCATTTACCTCTGGAAAACGCTGTTGAAAGATGTATAAACCAACGAAAGTATCTATCTTGCACTAGGAGAAAATGTACACTTCGAAGGTTGTTTCATGTTGTGATAAGCTGATATGAAACTTGGGTAAAGTCCTAGTAAGAGTTTGAAATAATGACAGCAAAAAAAAATTGCGATAAGGAAGATTGCAAACAGCATATATTTTACTTTTAACTACTGTAGGAACTTGAATATCTTCGAAAACAAGTCAATGTTGTAACTTAACTTGTTCTTATTTCTAATCAAAGATGTACTGAGCATCTACTGTAAAAAATAAGATACCAGCTTTGCTCTGGTTTGCACTGTTTATTTCTTTTGTTATTTGATTTATATCCTATCTTAATCTCCAGGAACTCATGGAGATAAAGATAATACTCCAGTTTTTCCCCATAGCAACAATTCAACAAGATTGACTGAACTGAAAGAGGCATCAAAGTAATTCACTGACTTATTTATTAATTAAATGTGCATAGCTGCCCCATCTCACAAGCATAACATGGTGAACTTCCTTTGTTTAGGACTCCCTGTTGGGATCTCCCCAAAGCTGGTTCTAAAATGGGCATCTGTATAAGCGTTTTAAATCAAGTGTAACTAATTTTAGGCAGACTGGCATCTGGATTTTCTCAGTTCTAGTCCAGCATTCTGGAAGTCTTTAAGAAGATGTTGGATAGCCATCTGTCTGAAACGGTATAGGGTTTCCTGCCTAGGCAGGGGGTTGGACTAGAAGACCTCCAAGGTCCCTTCCAACTCTGCTATTGTATTGTATTGTATTGTATTTTAACCACTGCATCAGGGGTGAGCAACTATGGCCCCTTTACGAACTATGGACTTCAACTCCTAGAATTCTTGAGCCAGCATGGAATTTCAAGCCAGAATTCCAGGCATGGCTGACTCAGGAATTCTGGGAGTTGAAGTCCACAGGTTGTAAAGGGGCCATCGTTGCCCACTTCTGCATTACACAGTGCTGGCTCATTCTGTTGCTGGTGTGCTGTTTTAAATCAGCTTTTGCCATCTTTATTCCGGAAATGTTAGTTATCTTTGGAAAGATCTGCTGTGTAAATATTTAGACAGATGTAGCAAAGCTGGCATCTTTCATTATAATTAGGATAACTTTTGAAAAGTCTTTGGGCCTTCAGACATCTCACCTTCTTTTAATAATGCAGGCATGCTAATTGGACAGACTTTATTCTCTATGCTACACAGGTAGTCCTTGACTTAACATTCGTTTAGTGACTGTTTGAAGTTACAACAGCACTAAAAAGGGACTTTTGACTGTTTTTCACACTTATGACTATTGCAGCATCCCGATGGTCGCGTTATTGAAATTTGGATGCTTGGCAATATTTATGATGGTTACAGTATTCTGAGGTCATGTGATCACCTCTGCTGACCTTCTGCAAACAAAGCCAATGGGGAAGCCAGATTCACTTAACAACCGTGTTACTCACTTAACTACAGTGAGTAACTGTGGCAAGAAAGGTCATAAAATGTGGGTAAAACACACTTAACAACAGTCTCGCTTAGCAACAGAAAGTTTGGACTCCACGGTGGCCATAAATCAAGGACTACCTCTATAGCAGAGAGAATAAATTTTGCCCAATTTTAGCGCGCCTGCTAATTGAGTAAGCTTCAATTCTTTGAAGTCACTGCTATCACCCACAAGAACAAATTAACTGTCAGTCCCGGAAGCCTCAAAAGTGGAATTTGAGGAAATTCAAGCCTCGGAGTTTTATTCCAATTGGGGGGGGGGGGTGGTGGTCTTGGAATCCTGACATTAGCATTTGTTGATTTTTGATACTTAGACATGCATCCCCATTCCTTACTCTGCACAAAACGCTCAGGAGTATTTATTGTTTTTCTTATAATTTAATAATTATAATTATTTGTAAATAATTAGGTTTACTTGTTGAATTTAGAAACCTCGCTCTAGCCTCTCCCTCACAGAGGACGTAGCTAGATCCTCTCAACATCATTTCTTCTTTACTTTACCGGATGCTCTTTTTCCTAATATTCTTTTTCCAAAGTGCCGTCCTAATATTATTAGTTCAGTTCAGCGCTGGCAGCGATTGCCAGAAAACAAGGTGAGAGCCGGAGAGGCTCAGAAAGAGCTGCGGGAGGCAGGAGGAGGCGAGAGAGAGCCCCCAGCGGCAGCCTGCAAAGGCATAAGCTGTTTCCACGTGCTTCAGCAAAGAGGAGCTTTGTGAATTTGGAGCTGGGAGCCATTTTGAAACCACGTGGTCCAAGGTGGCGGCCCCCAGCAGCTTGGAGGACACAGGCAGGAATCAAGTCCTCGCTTCTAAAGCCGGCAGCCCCACTGGAGGGGCAGAAGAGCCTCCAATCAGGTTAGAGATTACCCCTGAAGGCTCCATCCAAGGGCGGGGGCGTCAAGGCAAAGAGCAAAATGAAGCATACCTCCTCCAGGGCGGCTAAAGGGGCAAGCTCCGGCTCCAAGCCTCCCAAACCTGCCTCTAAATATGAAAGGCAGAGGCATAAAGCCCTAGGGCGCATCTGCCATAAGGCCATCAGCAAGAAGGCTCCCCCTGGTCCGGAGCCTGATGTGATCACAGAGGAGGATCCCTCCCAGCAAGTGAGGATTCCCATTGATACCTCAGGCATCTGGGGGTCCATCCAGGGATAGCCGTCACCCTCACTATGGGGCATTCTCCTCAAGCCTCCCTTCTACCTCTGCAGGCATGGGGGTGGGGCAACCACCTGAGGCAGAACAGTGTAAAGATGTTATTTTGAGCTCCCCTCGAGTAAAAGGGACATTGAAGTTGAATCCCAAACCCTGTTTGCAGTGTAACTGAAATCAGCTGCCGGGATTTCCCCCATCCCCTCTTGGAGCAAAGAGGAACATCCCGTTTCAGTGAGAAAGGCTGATTATCTCTCCTGAGATGAAGGACTCTGTTGTGATTAAGAAAATGTGTTAAAAAGGGGCCAAGAGTTGCATGAAAAATGCAGCGTCTACCACCTAGCTGATTCAATCTGCTCTGAAAAGCCTGATTTTGTTCTTCTCTGATACACTGAGAAAGCAGATCCTGCAAAGTTAGAAAAGCATGTTTCCTCTCTCTCCTTGTTTGAAAGCAAGATCGACCTTGTTTCCATCTAATTGAGCTCCAGGGGAAGGGATCCAGGAATTGCATGATAAAGCAATAAAGATGCCCCAACCATCCCAACATCAGCTTACCTTGTGTGTGCAAAGCCTTCGAACACCCAAAGGGCAGATGTAGTTCAGCTGAAGAGATTGTTATGCTCTTGTGGATTGGTTAGTATTGTTTATGAATTATTTGGGAAGGGCTCAACCCCTATAGAAGGTACCAAACTAGCCAGGTACAAGACGGGTTCCGAGTTCGGGTAAAGACCCTTAGGAATTCCAAAATTGGAGAGTCAGCTTGAGAAATTTAACCAGCAGAATAGCCTTGGCAACTAGAGCCGAGGTGGCACAGGGGTTAGAGTGCAGTACTGCAGGCTACTTCAGCTGACTGCTAGCTGCAGTTTGGCAGTTCAGATCTCACTGGCTCAAGATTGACTCAGCCTTCCGTCCTTTAACAGCAAGGAAGGCGCCATTACCAATCACTCCAAACAGTAGGCACAAGCAGCGCCCACTAGTGGCTCCTCTACAAACTGCAATCCAGTATTTCTGGCCAACACTTGCAATGCCTAGTGGCCGACAAGTGATGTGCTCCTGCATCTACAAAGCACTGCATCGTACCCTAGTGGCCAACTTGTGAACTGCGCCTGCATCTCCAAAGCCCTGCAACACACTCTAATGGCTGACCAGTGAACTGCGCCTGCATCTACAAAGTCTTGCAACGCACCCTAGTGGCCGACAAGTGAATTGAACTCAAAGAATTCATAATACATTCAATAAATTTTCTGAGCTAATCCTAGTCATAGAATCATAGCACCCTTCTAGCCATGGCAAAAGGGTCAGACAGGCCGGTCCTCATGCCTGAACCCACCACAAACTCAGAATTGGATGTCCAGCTATGAGAAAACGCAAAAGTACCTCAGATAGCCTATGACTTTAGACAGCATTCGCTGTGGGCAGAACATATAGCAGGCGTGGACAACATCAGAGCTGAGTGGCTCAGCCGGACCGAGGTGGACAATTTGGAGTGGAAGCTGCAGCTAGCAATCTTCGAGGAGCTGGCAGAGCGCTTCGGACGCCTGAGGTCGACCTATTCGCCACCCCTCTCAATGCCCAGCTCCTGAGGCTTTACTCCAGGTACCGGACAGGGGAGGTGGAGGAGGGTAGACGCTCTCCGCGGCCCATGATCCCCAGGGTCATACAAAAAATCTTGCGGGAGGGGGCAGAGGTGGTACTGATTGCCCCACACTGGCCCTGAAGGCCTTGGTTTGCCAATCTCCAATCCCTCTCAGTGGACAGGCCCTGGAGGATCCCCCAGGATAGGATCTCCCTCAGTCAGGGGTCGCTGGAACACCCGGACCCTCAGTGGCTCCAGTTGACCGCTTGGAGCTTGAGCGGAGCATCCTGAGGAAAGATCACTTCTCCCCCAGGGTTATACAGATTATCCAGGCAGCTCGCAGACCCTCCACAGAGCGCATTTACGGCACTACTGGGCGGGCTTTATCAACATGGTGCATCTCTAGGGGCCACGATCCGGTCCGGGCCACTGTTGCACAAGTTCTGGACTTTCTTCAGGCGGGGCTGGACAGAGGATTGGCTCCCAACACGATTAGGAGACAGATCTTGTCCATTTCATCGGTACTCCTGTGCGGTAGATCTCAGACACTGACTCACCATCCAATGGTCAGGCGGTTCCTCAAGGGGGTCTCCAATCTTAAACGCCCATGGTGCAGAGGTACCCTTCCTGGGACTTGGGCACAGCTGCATGAAAGGGATCTTCAGTGGTTCCTTTTTCCCATTCAGCAGCGCAAGGCCAGCAACTCCAAGAGGGTGGTCAGCGTTCCCCCCAAAGGTGCTCCAGTCGCTCGGGTGGTGGCAGTCAGCGCTGATGAGGAGGTCCCTCTTCAAGGAACCAGAATGCCTGGTCATAACAACAGAGGCCAGCTTGTACGGCTGGGGCGCCCACCTACAGACACATGTGACGCAGGGCAGATGGTCGCAGGCAGAGCTCGCCCACAACATAAACTGGCTGGAGCTCAGAGCCTCCAGATTAGCCCTGCGCCACTTCCGTCGGTTCATCGAGGGTTCCCATGTCCTCATACTGACGGGCAATATCGCCACCAAGGCCTATGTCAATCACCAGGGAGGAACTCGATCAACGGCCCTGATGTCGGAGGCGGAGGCCATAGGACGATGGGCGGAGCACCACCTCGAGTCCTTGACAGCGGACCACATCTTGGGGGAGGACAAAGTGACAGCAGACTGGCTGAGCAGAACGACCATCAGCAACTCGGAATGGCAACTTCATCCATCTCTGTTCTACCTGCTGACCCAGAGATTTGGTCTTCTGACAATAGACCTGTTTGCCAGTCCCGAGAACACTCATCTCCCCTGGTTCTTTTCAAGATTCGAATGCTCCGGCGCGGAAGGACAGACGCTCTTTGATGCCGCTGGCCTCCCGGACTGTTATACGTATTCCTGCCCCTCCCACTGATACCTCAGGTGATCAGGAAGATCTTAGTGGAGGGCGCTGAAGTACTGCTAGTCGCCCCACACTAGCCAAGGAGGTCCTGGTTTGCCGACCTTGTCAGCCTGTCAGTGACCAAGCACTGGCGTATACCTCAGGAGCAGATCTCCCTCAGCCAGGGGGCCATACCTCACCCGGACCCTCAATGGCTTCAGTTAGCCGTTTGGCACTTGAGGAGGACCTCCTGAGGCAAGACAGTTTTTCTGACAAGGTCATTCAAACCATCCAGGCGTCCAGGCGACCTTCCACCGTGCGGATCTATGATGCTACTTGGGCTATCTTCTCCTCTTGGTGTCAGTCCCATCACATCGATGCCACAGCAACGACAATCCCACAAATCCTAGACTTCCTCAGGAGGGGTTGGACAAGGGCCTCGCCCCCAACACCTTTCGGAGACAGACAGCAGCCCTGGCCACCATCTTGTCCTGAGACGATTCTCAACCGCTCAGCAGACACCCAAGAGTCTGCAGTTTCCTAAAGGGGGCTACCAACCTACACTCTCCGACGGTACACCGTTACCCAACTTGGGACTTAGCGATTGTCTTACAGGCCTTAATATCGCCACCATTCGAACCAATTTGTTCTATTAGCCTACGACATTTGTCGTTCAAATCCACCTTTCTCGTAGCCATCACCTCAGCGCCCAGAATTTCGGAACTAGCTGCACTATCAGTTAGGGAGGACCTTTGTATGATACATTCGGACAGAGTCATTCTGCGATTGGATCCAGCATTTCTACCAAAAATTAACAGCTTATTCCACAGAACGCAAGAGGTCATCCTCCCTGACTTCTGCCCGCACCCCAGTCATCCCAGGGAGCGCAACTGGCACAAATTGGATGTGTGCCGCACTGTGCAGGTATCGTTCCAGCCCACCTCCCTGGGCAGGAAGGCATCATCTTCCACCATAGGACGTTGGCTGCGCGCTTGCATTAAGCTGGCTTACGAGCAACAATCCAGACCTGTTCCTCTTCGTATCACCGCACACTCCACGAGGAGCGCCGCGACTACGGCCGCTTGGGCTACTCAAGCGCCTATTGAAGAGATCTGCAGGGCGGCTACCTGGTCCTCGCCGTCACCGTTCATTCGGCATTACAGACTGGACTCCTTTGCCTCTGCAGAGGCTTCATTTGGAAGGAGGGTCTTACAGCGGGTCCTTGTGCCTCCTGCTAACCAGGACATTCCTTCTTCCCACCCTGGGACTTCAGAGCTTGGGTATGTCCCACGCTTGGACACTCCTGCAGCGCCTAGAGAACGACCATTCAGGTAAGCCAACGGTCATTCCAGGCATATTCAAGCTGTCAGATGCGCTGGAGGATTGATTTAAAAAATAAAGATAAAAAAATCCCCGAGGAATGCTTTGGAACAGAAATGCATTCTAGCACCACCGAACTCTGGACGGCATTCCTTGTCTTGCTGTGAGGAAAAGAAAAACTTTTGTTCCCTTATTATTCTTCCGTATTTTTGTCTTACCCGTTCCCTCTAAAAGTCTCTACAGGTGAACAGGTAGTCCTCGACTTACAACAATTCATTTAGCGACCGTTCACAGTTACAGCAGCACTGACAAAAGTGACTTACGGACGTTTTTCACACTTACGACTGTTGCGGCATCCCCACGGTCACGTGATCAAAATTCAGACGCTTGGCAATTGACTCATATTTATGACTGTTGCAGTGTCCCAGGGTCACGTGATCCCCTTTGGCGACCTTCTGACAAGCAAAAGTCAACGGGGAAGTCAGATTCGCTTAACAACTCACTTATCAGCTGGGCAGGAAAGCTCGTTAAATGGGGCAAAACTCCCTTAATAAATGCCTGACTTAGCAACAGAAACGTTGAGCTCAATTGCCATAAGTCAAGGACTACCTATGAGCCGTGGTGGCGCAGTGGTTAGAGTGCAGTAGTGCAGTAGTGCTACTTCTGCTGCCTGCCGACTGCCTGCAATTTGGCAGTTCGAATCTCATCAGGCTCAAGGTTGACTCAGCTTTCCATCCTTCCAAGGTGGGTGAAATGAAGACCCAAATTGTTGGGGGCAATAGGCTGACTCTGTAAACTGCTTGGAGAGGGTTGTAAAGCAGTATATAAGTCTTAAGTACTATTGCTATCTGTATTTGGCCTGGGTTTCTGGTGGCCATAGCTCTTTTTTAAATGTTATTTAATATCACTCAACTCTTGATGTCACCAGACGCTGATCTTTTTACTGTCTCTTCTTAGCACGTTGTAATCAGTTTTTGCCCTACTCTAAATGTTCTACCTATTCACACTTTCAATATTTCTCCCTTAAACGGATTATCCGATGGCTCTAATGCTGTTTGTATTTCCTAGATGGTCCCTCTTCTAATCGCTTTGCGGCTACTGTGATTCCTGATTCACCATTGTTCCTTTTGTTCCTGAGAGCAGCTGTTGAGATCTAAACAGCAGCCACACTTACTTATTAATATGACAAGCATCTCTTTAGTAGGAACACTTAATGTCATTTCACACCCTTCAATCAATTTAAATAGGAACAGGCAAAGGATGAACTATCAATTAAATACAGCCATATCGATCTCGGCATTAGAAAATAAGGAGTGAAAACAGTTTTTTTACACATTCAATCGCAAAAAGGTCTGTCTTCTCTGGAAAAAAAAATGACACAATAAATCTTCCCTCGAGGTGAGGATCGCTTCAACACTTCTAAACTTCCCAAGGTCCCTTAAGGCCTGGTTATGCCACCAGTCCTGGAGATCCCAGGGGATGGGTGAATTGTTATTAAGCATCCCTTCGCCTATTAATTTTAGCTATTTTCTAATGTTTTATTTCTCATTGTAGGTGATGTTTTTATATATTTAGTATTTTAGCCTTGTGTGCTGCCCAGAAACACTTCTTCTTGTAAGATTGGGGGGGGGGGGATATAAATTAGATGAATAAATAAATGTACTTTAGGTACTTTGCAAAAAGTTTCTTTTTCATTTTATTTTACAGCAACAAACTTTTGTAATTGGCGTGTGATTATGATGGGGGTGCTTGAGAGTTTTAGATACCGACAATTACCTAGGTTCACCAAATACTGAAAATTTATTTCTTTTGTTTATTTATCAAATGTATTTGCCACCGGACAAAAAGTGACACAATCTTATCTTGTAATTATTTCACTCCTTGGCTTTTCTAAAATTTTAAGCCTTGCCTTAAGTATCCCCTTTCTTCTAATAGATACACAGTTTACTAGAAAGCATCTTTCAAAATACTTGTAAGTCACTGAAGCAGTTGTCATATGGTGCGACCTTGCTAATTTCAATGGTTTTAACCGAAAGTTCATGAAAGATTGTTAAAAGGAAAAAGAGGAGCATCACTTACGTAGGGTTTTCACACGATGAAGGATATGTAAGCTAGTTTCATGGACTATAAATATGTATCTGCTTGTTTTTCACCTGTAATTTTATAACACTTTTTCCACAGTGTTGACTTTCATATTCAAATTCTTAGCTGCTACTTAGTGTTTGTGAACAATTGCTGCTTCTACTGCAGGGGTGTCCAAACTTGGCAACTTTAAGACTTGTGGACTTCAACTCCCAGAATTCCCCAGCTGGCTGGGGAATTCTGGGAGTTGAAGTCCACAAGTTTTAAAGTTGCCAAGTTTGGATACCCCTGTTCTACTGCTTCCTTTTGGATTCTTTTCCAGCATTAACTACTTAAATTTGACTCCTGCATTGAAAATCTCTTAATCGGCTTTTCTTTTTCTTGTTGCTTTTTTCCCAAAATGTCATTGATATCTATAGTGGGCATCCTCCAGGTGTACAGATAGTCCTCGACTTACAACCTTAGTTGAGCCCAACATTTCTGTTGTTAAGTGAGACATTTTAAAGTGAATTTTGCCCCATTTTATGACCGTTCTTGCCACAGTTGTTAAATGAATCATTGCATTTGTTAAGTTAGCAACACGGTTGTGAAGTGAATCTGTCCTCCACAGTGACTTTGCTTGTCAGAAAGTTGCAAAAAGTGATCGAGCCCCAAATTTATGTTGCTAAGTGAGATCTTTTGTTAAGTAGGCTTTGCCTCATTTTATAACCTTTCTTGCCACAGTTGTTAAATAAATCACTGCAGTTGTTAAGTTGTTAGGAGAATCTGACTTCCCCATTGACTTTGCTTGTCAGAAGGTCTCAAAAGGGGATTGGGTGACATCCCCTCCCCCAGGTCACTGGGACCGTCATAAATATGAGTCAGTTACCCAGCGTATTTTGAATTTTGATCACATGACCACGGGGATGCTGCAACTTAATTGTGAAAAGTGGTGGTAAGTCATTTCCCCCCCAGTGCTGTTCTAACTTTGAACGGTCACTAAGTGAATCACCGTAAGTCGAAGACTACCTGTATAAAGTCAATGTTTAGAATTGACGGAAGTGCCTGATGCTTTGATGTAACCCTCTGGGACCTCTTAAAATCCATTTATCTGCAGGGTTACCAAAGGGGGGAAATCTGAGCGAGATCATTCCTGAAAGCACCTTATGAAAAATTCTGGGGAAAAATGGATTTTAAAAAAGAATAAAAGTTTAACACCTCTCACGGCTGCTGCAATTTCCCCCTGCCAATCCCCTTCCTTCCTTTTAAGGCAGTGTTTCTCAAACTTGGCGACTTTAAGTCCTGTGGACTTCAACTCCCAGAATCCCCCAGCCAGCATAGCTGGCTGGGGAATTCTGGGAATTGAAGTCCACAGGACTTAAAGTCGCCAAGTTTGAGAAACACTGTTTTAAGGGCTGGTTTTTTTCTCTCTGGTCTACCTCCAAATGGCTCCTTTGGTTCCCAAGGCAGAGGAAGAAAGCCAGTATGACTGGTTTTTAGATTTGCTTGAGAAGAGGAGGAGGAGGAGGAGGAGGCAAAGCCGCAATAGCCTTCAGGGTTTCTCCCTTCCCTCCAGAAAAGAGCTGCCTCTGAGCTCTGGAGTTGCTACAACGCAGGCACCTGCTTAATGAAGGGGATTAGTGGGACAGTGTGAGGTTTTGTGCCTTGCTGTCAGGGCCGCTCCATCCCATGTAGTGACTTTCCTCAATTCCCTTGATCGGACAGACACCATCTAACAAAATGAAATTCAATTAGAGAAAAGTAAAGTCCTACACTTAGGCAAGAAAACCCCCCCAAAAGTACACATATAAACTGGGTGAAACCAGGCTTAATAGCAGGAACTGGGAGAGGGATCTTGAAGTCTTAGTGGACAACCAGGTAAACATGAGCTAGCAGTGTGCGGTGGCAGCCAAAAAAGCCAATGCAATCCTAAATTCCATTAACGGGGATACAATCAAGATCAAGGGAGGTACTAACACCACCTTAGTAAGACCACACCTAGAATACTGCATCCAGTTTTGGTCACCACACTATAAAAAAGAGGTGGAGACTCTAGAAAAAGTGTAGAGAAGAGCAACAAAGATGATTAGGGGCCTGGAGGCTAAAACCTACGATGCATGGTTGCAGGAACTGGGCATGGCTAGTCTAGTGAAGAGAAGGGCCAGGGGAGACATGATAGCAGTCTTTCAATATTTGAGGAACTGCCATAGAGAGGAAGGGGGTCAGGCTATTTTCCAAGGCACCTGAAGGCCGGACAAGGAAGAATGGATGGAAACTAACCAAGGAGAGATTCAACCTGGAAATACGGAGACATTTTCTGACAGTGAGAACAATCAACCAATGGAACAGAAGTTGCCTTCAGAAGTTGTGGGAGCTTCATCACTGGAGGCTTTGAAGAAGAGATCGAGCTGCCATTGGTCAGAGATGGTGTAGGGTCTCCTGCTTGGACGGAGTGTTGGACTAGAAGACCTACAGTACAGTGTCCCTTCCAAATCGGTTAATCTGTTAATCTCAAAGGCAATATTGAATATAGGTGGTCCTCGATTTAACGACCGTAATTGAGCCCAGAATTTGTGGCGCTCAGTGAGAAATTTGTGAAGGGAGTTTTGACCTATTTTGCGACTTTCCTTGCCACATTGGTGAAGCGGGTCCCTTGCAGTTCTTAAATTAGTCATGCGGTGGTTAAGTGAATCTGGCTCCCCACCCCCACCCCCCATTGATTTTGCTTGTCAGAAGATTGCAAAGGATGGTCACATGACCCCGGGATAGTGCAACTGTCACGAATATCAATCTCTTGTCAAATGTAAATTTCGTAAATGTAAATCCCCCATGGGAATGCTGCAACCAGTCATAAGTGTGAAAAAATGGCCACGTCACTTTTTTCAGTGCCATTGCAGCTTCGATCACTAAATGAACTGCTGTAAGTTGAGGACTCCCTGCATTTTATTTGGCCAAGTGTGATTAGACACACAAGGAATTTGTCTCCAGTGTCGAAGCATGTACATACAAAGCGAACAAATAATGATAATTATTATCATAGTACCAATAAGAGGGGAGAGTAAAGAAGATAATAATAATGCTTTAAGCCATACTTCATGGGTAAATACACACAGACATTATTAAGCAGCGCTGTGAGAGTAAGATCTACAGTAGAACGATGGCACGAGGGGAAAAAACTGTGTGTAATTGTTTTGGCAAGCAGTGCCCTATAGTGCCATCCCGAGGGGAGGAGTTGAAACAATACAATACAATACAATACAATAGCAGAGTTGGAAGGGACCTTGGAGGTCTTCTAGTCCAACCCCCTGCCTAGGCAGGAAACCCTATACCGTTTCAGACAAATGGCTCTCCAACATCTTTCTCCATAGTGAGGGGGGAGGAGTATCCAGGATGGGTTGACCTTATCCTCCAGCTGATTGGATTGAGTCAGATAAGCTCTTGGGACACGCCCCTGGCCCACCAGGCTCTCTCCATTATTTGACTCAGTCCTCAACTGGACAGATTGCCATCCTGGAGCTCCAGGAAGATTGAAGAAATTTAAAGAAAAAAAAGAAGAAGAAAAGAAGAATCACAACCTCCGCCAGTGGGCTAAATAGCTCCCAGAGCGGTAGAGATTGCCAAAAGCCCCCTTGAGGGCGGCAAGCTGCCCAGGCATCTGAGTGAGACAAGTATCACTTAGTAAAGGATTCAGCCGGGCAAGCAGGAAACACAGGGCACAAGCCTTCCATAGGCAGGCCCTGCTGCGCTGGATCCAGAGGAACAGGAGCGCGATCGGCTGGAAGGACAGCGCAGGTCCCACCCAGAAGGTGAGCCCGCCACTAGAAGCTCTGCGAGGCGCCAGAGCGCTCTGCTGCTCCCCAAACATCTTTTTAAAGACTTCTAGTGTTGGGGCATTCACAATTTCTGGAGGCAACTTCTGTTCCACTGATTAATTGTTCTGACTGTCAGGAAGTTTCTCCTCAATTCTAAGTTGCTTCTCTCCTTGATTAGTTTCCACCCATTGCTTCTTGTTCTACCCTCAGGTGCCTTGGAAAATAGTTTGACTCCTTCTTCTTTGGGGCAGCCCCTGAGATATTGGAAGACTGCTATCATGTCTCTGCTAGTCCTTCTTTCTCTTAAGCTAAACATACCCAGTTCCTGCAACCGTTCTTCATATGTTTTAGTCTCCAATCCCCTAATCCTCTTTCTTGCTCTTCTCTGCACTCTTTCTAGAGTCTCCACATCTTTTCTACATCGTGGCGACCAGAACTGAATGCAGTATTCCAAGTGTGGCCTTACCAAAGCATTATAAAGTGGTATTAACCCTTCACCTGATCTTGATTTTATCCCTCTGTTTATGTAGCCTAGAACTGTGTTGGCTTTTTTGGCAGCTGCTGCCAAAAACAGTTTATGTCTAGGATGTGAGGGGTCTGCAGGTATCTTCTCAGCCCTCCTCCTGACCTGTGCGATACAGATAGTCCTCAACTTAAAATCATTCATTGAGTGACTATCCGAAGTTACAATAGCACTGAAAAAAACCTGACGTTACAACTTGCCCTTATGATTGTTGCAGCATCCTCATGGTCACATGATTCAAAATTTGGATGCCTGGCAATTGGCTCCTATTTATGATGGTCCTGGGGTCATGTGATCCTCTTTTGGAACCTTCTGACCGTCAGGGAAGAAGTCAAATTCATTTAACAACCGTGTGACTAACTTAACAACTGCAGTGATTCACTTAGCGGTGGCTAAAAAAAAAAAAAGGCTGCAAAATGGGTCAAAAGTCACTTAACAAATCTCTCACTTAACCACAGAAACATTGGGCTCGATTGTGGTCGTTAAGTCGAGGACTCCCTCTATTTTGTAAATCGTTAACTTTCTCACAGTGGCTGCATCTTATTACTGCTGCATAATTTCACGCCATAATTTTGTTTACATTTAAAATGAAATGAAGCTTCCCCTTTTTGCTACATGCTTCTTCTGTAACCTGTGCAGAATATCTTTCCTTTAGGCAAATGAAGGGCTGCATTGGCTCAACATTTTTCTTCTTCTGTCGTTTAACCAGCTTGGCGGGTTGTGGGACTGTATGATTCATGGTGTAAAATCATCCAGATTGCTACTGAGAAGCGTGTCCGAATTTATATTTATGTTTAAGCTGCTATTGTAGAATTCAATATTTCATTGACAGGTCCTAGTGGCTGTTGATGAAAAGTAAACTTTTTATTAGGTGTGTATTCTTCATCTTATGAGACAAATGAGCCAAAAAGCAGAACTCGGTATTAGGGGGAAAAAATCCCATATTCTTGACTTTCACTTGAACTTCCCAGGTTTGCCCCCCCCCCAAAAAAAAAATGGAAGTACTGGTGGTCCTCAACTTACAATGGTTTGTTTAGCGACCGTTCACAGTTACAGCAGCACTGAAAAAAGTGACTTATGACCATTTTTCACATTTACAACCATCGCAGCATCCCCGTGGCCAAGGGATCAAAATTTGGATGTTGGGCAACTGATTCATATTTATGACGGTTGCAGTGTCCCGGGGTCATGTGATCCCTTTTGGTGATCTTCTTATAACCAAAGTCAGTGGGGAAACCAGATTCACTTAACAGCTGTGTTGCTAACTTAACAACTGCAGTGATTCATTTAACAACTCTGGCAAGAAAAAAGTCATAAAATGGGACAAATAAACTGTTTCGCTTAGCAACAGAAATGTTGGGCTCCATTCTGGTCGTAAGTCGAAGACTACCTGTTTTGCTAGTTTGTTCACTGTTGGATAGTCATGCTTTCAATGTTAATCAATGAGCCGTGGTGGCAAAGTGGTCAGAATGGAGTACTGCAGGCTACTTCTGCTGACTGCCGGCTGTCTACAGTTCTGCAGTTCAATTCTGACCGACTGAAGGTTGACTCAGCCTTCCATCCTTCCGAGGTTCGAAAAATGATCCAGATTGTTGTGGGGATGATATGATGACTCTGTAAACCGCTTAAGAGGGGGCTGTAAAGTACTGTGAAGCGGAATATAAGTCTTAAGCTCTATTGCTAATGTTTGATGACAGAAAGTAGAGGTGGAGAATTGCTCCCAGGTTGTGTAATGGATTAGCAATCAGGCTGTTTAAACTGTACAGTCCTCGATTTATGACCACAATTGAGCCCAAAATTTTTGTTACTGTCAGACATTTATCAATAGAGTTTTGCCCCATTTTACAACCTTTTTTGCCACATTTGTTAAGTGAATCAGTGCAGTTAAGTAAGTAACACAGTTGTTAATCTGGTTGACTTTGATTTTCATAAGGTCACACGACCCTGGGACATTGCATAATGCGAATCATAAATACGAGTCAATTGCCAAGCGTCCAAATTTTGATCCCATGGCCACGGGGATATGCTTACAACGGTGATAAGTGTGAAAAATTGATCATAATCATTTCTTTTTCAGTGCTGTTGTAAATTCAGTCACTAAATGAACTGTTGTAAGTAGAGAGCTATCTATATTATACAGTTCATCATTAATCTAATATTCCTACAAATCTTTTCTCAATCAAGACCTGAACATCATTTACCGTATTTTGAGGCATTTGGTCTAAGACCCAAGTGTAGCTACTCAGCATATTGGCCGGGGAATTCTGGGAGTTGAAGTCCACGTGTCTTAAAGTTGCCAAGGTTGGGAAATCCTAGGACAGGGGTGTCCAAACTTGGGAACTTTAAGACTTGTGGACTTCAACTCCCAGAATTCCCCAGCCAGCATGGCTGGCTGGGGAATTCTGGGAATTGAAGTCCACAAATCTTAAAAGTTCCCAAGTTTGGACACCCCTGCCCTAGGAGAACAGTTTGAGAGTTTGCCAAGCAGACTGCTTGCTCTTGGACATACTGTCAAGCCGTTTATCTGATGAATTTAACGAAAGTGAAAAGTGGAACTGCTTATAAGACCTTTTGGCTGTGTTGTGGGAACAATATTTCTTGGCTAGTGCTCATATGGCTTTGCTATAAAAAAAACCCACTACCTTTTGTGGTAACATTTCTTATCGTAACAGTATTATTTTAACACAGAACTTAAGTAAAATAATTTATGTTGATTTAACTTGGGTATAGAACACATTTTTTTTAAAATTTTGTTTCCCCCTTCATCCAGTTTCAAGCTGTGGTGGGGGCAGTATAAAATACGATGGAATCGTCTCTATCACCAAGGTTTTATATATCCACTTGTGCACTCTAGAGAACAGTTTACATTAGTTTAAAAAGTGGGACTATTGACTGTATGGAATAATAGCTGAAATACACACCTGATGAAAGGTTGAAGTTAGCCTTCATTATCACAATAATATTTGAACGAATACACTTGCAGTTAGAAACTTAATTGTACATTTTCAAGATCACGTGAAGTGTTCAAGATCAAGTTCTTGAACAAGATCACGTGAAGTGTTAATACCACTTTGTAATGCCTTGGTAAGGCCACACTTGGAATACGGCATTCAGTTTTGGTCACCACGATGTAGAAAAGATGTGGAGACTCTAGAAAGAGTGCAGAGAAGAGCAACAAAGAGGATTAGGGGACTGGAGGCTAAAACCTATGAAGAACGGTTGCAGGAACTGGGTATGTCTAGCTTAAGAGAAAGAAGGACTAGGGGAGACATGATAGCAGTGTTCTAATATCTCAGAGGTTGCCACAAAGAAGAGGGAGTCAAACTATTCTCCAAAGCACCTGAGGGTAGAACAAGAAGCAATGGGTGGAAACTAATCAAGGAGAGAAGCAACTTAGAACTGAGGAGAAATTTCCTGACAGTCAGAACAATTAATGAGTGGAACAGAAGTTGCCTCCAGAAGTTGTGAATGCCCCAACACTGGAAGTCTTTAAGAAGATGTTGGATAGCCATTTGTCTGAAACGGTATAGGGTTTCCTGCCTAAGCAGGTGGTTGGACTAGAAGACCTCCAAGGTCCCTTCCAACTCTACTATTGTATTGTATTGTATTGTATTTGTAAGGCCAAAGAAGGAAAGCTTAAGGACAATCCCATTCACACTTCAAGGCAAGTTATTTGTTTGTTTAAGTTTCTATGTCTATGCTAATTCAATGACTCTGGGCAGCTTACAAGAAAATAAAAGGAAAAACTATATACCTTTATTAAATATCGATATTATGTACATTGCGTAATTTCCGTGGTCATGAGGCCAACGTGACTATACGCCAAGGTGGGGGGAATGCTGTTAACATTTCCACCAAAGTCGTACCTGTTAATACTCTCAGGTGCTTTGGAGAACAGCTTAACTCCCTCTTCTTTGTGGCAGCCCCTCAAATAATGTAAGACTGTGATCATGTCATCCCTAGCCCTTCTTTTCATTAAATGAGACATACCTAATTCCTGCAACCGTTTGCTTTCTAATAAAATTACACACAGAAGCAAGTTGTTGTGAAAGACGATTTGAAAATAAGCTAAAGTTGATGGGACTTTCTGATTTTGTGTGTGCGTGCGTGCTTTTGGCTGACTCTGCCGGAGCCAGTTGCAGTTCTGGGCAATCTTTTCAAAGTTATATTGGAGTAGTATGTGCTCAAGTGACATCCCACCAATGACAGCATCTGTCATGAATGGTGACATCATTGGCTGTATGCCACAGTCTTCCTTGCCTCTCATATGCACCTTTTTACCACTATCTTGAGTTTGTTGCTGCCCCATTGGTGACAGTTTTTAAAAGCAAGAACTGGACATAAGTCACTTTTTTTCAGCAATGTAATTTTAAACGGTTGCTGAACAAATGGTTATAGATAGAGGACTACTATAGAGCAGGATAGAAACACAAACTAGGGAACTGACCTGAATAGAAGAGAATATACAGGGAGTCCTCGACTTACAACAGTTCCTTTAGTGACCGTTCAAATTTACAACAGCCCTGAAAAAAGTGACTTATGACCGTTTTCACATTTGATGACCATTATAACAACCTCTGATGGCCACATGGTCCATTGTGATCCAAGATCACTTCCATTAGCAACTGACTCATATTTATGACAGTTGCTGTGTCCCAAGGTCATGTGATCAACTTTTGCGACCTTCTGACAAGCAAGAAAGGTCATAAAATGAGGCAAAATTCGCTTAACAGCTGTCTCACTTTGCAACAGAAATTTTGGGCTCAATTAAGTCTTAAGTCGGGGACGACCTGTCAGGAAGCTCAGGGTTGAACAGTGGAGTCCTTGCTCTGAGTTTGGTTGTTTGCTTGTAGACGTTTCATTACCCAACTAGGTAACACCATCAGCACCAAAAATCCCATAGTCTCGAACCATGAAGAATTTTCTAAATCAGGGGTCGGCAACCTCGAACACTCAAAGAGCCACAAAGATCCTAACCGGAAGCCCCCTGCTCAATTCTGGAGCCAACTGGAAGTCCAGTTCCCCCACCATAGAGTCTCCTCCTAGCGCTGTGTCCTTTTTTCCTCTGCCGACTGGACATCTGGTTCCCACCATCACAGAGTCTCTTCCTAGAGCAGCGTCCTTTTTCCTCTACCTGCCCTAACCAAAAGCCCTATCAATTGTGGAGCCAACCTGTGACAGAGAGCTGCACAAGAGGGATAAAAGAGCCACATGTGACTCCAGAGCTGCATGTTGCCGACCCCTGTTCTAGGCCTTCCTGGTGTCCTTGGAAGTCAGTTTTAAAAATCCTATTCCAAGGATCACTTTCGATTAGGACTGTAACCACATAAACCAGGGGTCAGCAACCTTAAACACTTAAAGAGCCACAAAAGTCCTAACCGGAAGCCCCCCATTCAATTCTGGAGCCGACCAGAAGTTTGGTTCCCCCACCATAGAATCTCCTCCTAGTGCGGTGTCCTTTTTCCTCTACCTGTCCTAACCGAAAGCCCTATCAATTGTGGAGCCGATTGGCGACGGAGCCGCAGCAGAGAGATGAAAGGGTCCACTTTTGCACTATTTCTGATCTCACTTTAAGAGCTCCTCTGTGCATTGACACCTTTTACGACCACAATTGAGCCCAACATTTTTGTGGTTAAGTGAGACATTTGTTAGGCAGCTTTTGCCTCATTTTACAACCGTTCTTGCAACAACCGTCGTTAAGTGAATCCCCGCAGCTCATAGGTTAATAACCCCGGTTGTTAAATGAATCTGGCTTCCCTGTTGACTCTGCTTGTCAGAAGGTCGCAAGAGTTGATCACGTGACCCCGGGACACAGCAACCGTCATAAATAGGAGTCAGTTGCCAAGGGCCTGAATTTTGATCACATGAGCGTGGGGATGCTGCAAAGGTTGTAACTGCGAAACACATTCCTAAGTCACATTTTTCAGTGCTATTGTAACTTTGAACGGTCACTCAATGAACTTTTGTAAGTCGAGGACTACCTGTACTCTAAGTAGCAAGTAGTCCATGGTCTGGATTAGTCCCGAGAACCTATCAGAGGATTCTCTATTCCCATGATGGAAACCTATGGCCCGTGTGGCATGGGGAGCCCTCTCTGTGGCCGCCCAGCTCATCTCCACCGCGCATGGTGTGCACCTCCTGCCGGCCAGCTGATTTTTTTGGGTCTCTATCGCACATGCGGGAGACATGCATCCATGCGTGCGAGGGGGGGTGTCATGTGCGCATGCACGGGGCGCGGGGGGCATAGGGGGTGTGGTGCCCCCCCGTGGCCCATTTTTGGTCCCAGGAGGCTTCAGGGCATGCACAAGGGGGTGCGGCGGCATTATGGGTGTTGGCAAAAAGCTTAGCCATCACTGCTCTATTCCTTCTTTCTTACTGATTGGTGTCACACTGATCATTCCATGCAAACGTTAAGATTTCGGAATCTTACTCTTTGACTCTTAGTAACGCCTTGTTTGGGTCTCAGTGTGATTTATCTGGGCATAATAGACTTTTGTTGTGTATCTGGATAACAAAAGAAAGTTAATTGGTTTGAACGTTCTTTTACAAAGGCCAGATTAGGTCGTCTATTTTTTATTTTTTATTATTTTTAGTAAATCAAATGAAGACGATCGGGCGCTTCATAAAGGCCTGCAATCTTTTAACTAATTAAAAACAAGTGATTAATTGCAGTAAACAGGATTTGAGCAGGCATGGGCAAGAACGTAATTCGTGAATCCCATCAAACCCTGCAATTGAGTTGAGTTCAGTTTTCACGAGCGTATAATTATTTTTCTCTGGCAGTCAAGTAAGAAATATAACGTAGTGTGTAATTTCATTATTTTGAGAGCTCACTTAAATTACTTTTGGGGATCAGTTCCATTTCCATTCAAGTTAACTGTAGGGAATGAAGACATTTATGGCTTTTCCTTGTAATCAGATGAGCTCTTTCCCCTAGAAGAGTTAAAAACGTCCTGAAGAAACTTAATTATTCAGAAAAAAAAAAATTCTAGGCTTCTCCAGTTGTTGAATTCTTCAGTCTGATTCCTGCGTGGCAAAATCGTAGCATAATAATGTTTCTTCTGATAGTCCATACATTTTATAATAAACGCTGAAGAATGAATTTATCCCAAGAATGAATACTATCCCAAGATAGGGAGTTGGAGAAGCTTCTTTGAGGAGAAGAAAAACGTCTTCAAAGAAAAACCAGAAAAGCCCAGTTGCGTCTTGAAAAGGCACCTTTGTGATCTCAAGATATTTTGTTGGTTTAAAATATGGACACACTGCTTTTTGTGAAATCTACAACTGGTGCTGCTTCTTTTTTTCAGACGGCAAAAACAAACTTCACTTTAAAAGTAACGTGTTAAACTGCGTTTTGCATAGACGAGCAGAAATTCAAATTGCTAATTGCTGAGCCAATAGTCACCAAAAGGCCATCAAAACCCAGAGTGAGAGGTACAAGCTTTGGAAGAGGCCTTTCTTTTATAGAATAACAGAATTGGAAGGGACCTTGGAGGTCTTCTAGTCCACCCCCCTTCTTAGGTAGGACACCCTATAACAGTGATGGCAAACCTTTTTTGGCTGCCATGCCAAAAGAGGGGGAAGCACAGGGGGATCATGCACCGGCATGCCACACCCATAATGCTATGCGCACCCCCTCAGCAACACACATACACCGCTTTTGCTAGGTTTTTTTTTTTTTTTTGCCTTCCCCAAGCTCCAGAGACTTTCTAGGAGCTTGGGGAGAGCGAAAGCAGCCCCCCGCCCCCCCGGATGCCCTTTGGAGGCCTCAAGTGCTTCCCTGAAGCTTCCAGAGGGCAAAAAAATGGACCTACGGGGAACCCAGAAGTTTGGGAATGGTGAACTCTGGTTTCTCCGTAGGGCCAATTTTTGACCTCTGGAGCCTCCCTGAAGGCTCCGGAGGGTGAAAAACAGACCTACGGACAAACTTAAAGTCACTTCCAGTTTGCTCGTAGGGCCGGTTTTCGCCCTCCGGAGCCTTCAGGGAAGTCTCCTGAAAGTCCCTGAAGGCTCCGGAGGTCAATAATTGGCCCTACGGACATACTGGAAGTAACCATTCCTGAACTTCTGGGTTCCCCATAGGGCCGATTTTTGACCTCAGGGGCTTTAGGCTTCCCTGAGGTCTCCGGAGGGCAATAAACGGCCCTACGAGCAAACCGAAAGTGACTTCCGGTTTGCCCGTAGGGCCGGTTTTCGCCCTCCGGAGCCTTTAGGGAAGCCGCCTGAACGCTCTGGAGGGCGAAAAACCGTCTATGAGCAAACCGGAAGTCTGTTCCTGAAGTTCTGGTTTGCTCATAGGGCCGGTTTTTCGCACTTTGGAGGCTTCAGGGAAGCCTCCGGAGGGCAAAAAACTGCCTCAAAAGAAGGCCAAAGTCAGCTGGCCAGTGCATGCTTGTTGGCCAGTGCGTACGTTCCACTTTGTTTGTTCTCACTGTCAGGAAATTTCTCCTTAGTTCTAGGTTGCTTCTCTCCTTGATTAGTTTCCACCCATTGCTTCTTGTCCTGCCCTCAGGTGCCTTGGAGAATAGTTTGACTCCCTCTTCTTTGTGGCAACCCCTGAGATATTGGAAGACTGCTATCATGTCTCCCCTAGTCCTTCTTTCTATTAAACTGGACATGCCCAGTTCCTGCAACCGTTCTTCATATGTTTTAGCCTCCAAACCCCTAATCCTATTTCTTGCTCTTCTCTTCTGTGATGTTCTGTCTGAAAATGTTAGCAAGGGCCTTGTTATGGATTGGCAGGGTTTCATATTCCAATTTCAAATTAATTTTCTTTTATCAGTAAAATTGCTTAATAACATCAATTGCATCTCAGTTACAAAATGATTAAGCGTATCTTACTTTTAATTGTCTAGGGGTTTTCTGTATTGTTTCTTCAATAGCAATTTGGCTGTAATTTTCCCCAAGTAGCTTCTTGTACAAAAATAAATGGCCAAAATGGTTAAAGCCTCATTGCCAATTACTTGACTTCTGAATTTCTGGTTTCTTATGCAGAGAAATTTGTCCTCTGCCACAAGATCTGGTCTATTTTCATTTGTCTGTTAGCTACTCTACAGCTGCTTGGAACTGGCTCATAGCCAGTGTAAAATGAAGGCTGAATCTGTTTCTGAGCTAATGCTTAAAGATCTAGCACAGGCTGACCCCGACACCGGGACACCAAATCTTGCACTGTATAATGGCTTCATTTGTTTGTTTGTTTTTGAAGCTCAGCACTGCCTTGATGGAAAAGGTAAATTAATTGACGGACGCACAAAAAGCAGAATATGGGTACCCCCCTCGACTTAGTATCACAATTGAGCCCAAATTCTCGGTTGCTAACCAAGATAGTGAAGTGAGTTTTGCCCCATTTTATGACCTTCCTTGCCACAGTTGTTAAGTGAATAACTGTAGTGATTAAGTTTTGCGTTGGCTATGTGAACCTGGCTTCTCCACTGACTTTGCTGGCGGTGTCCCATGGTCACGTGATTTCCCCCTTTGCGGCCTTCTGACAAGCAAAGTCATCGGGGGATGCCAGATTCGCTTAACAACCGTGTTACCAACTTAACAGAAGCAGCGATTCACTTAACATCTGTGGCAGGAAAGGTCCTAAAGTGGAGCAAAACTCACTTAATATTGTCTCGCTTAGCAACAGATATTTTGTGGTCCTAAGGACTCTCTGTACCTGAGTGTCTTTTAGGAAAACAAAAACAACACCAATTTCGTTGTATTTATTTTGTACAATGACAATAAAGACTATACTATAACAAACACCTTTTAGCTTCTATTGAGTCTTTACCAGCAGATCATGTGCAATGCTTCCCATCATTTGAGAGTGGGTGGGAATTGTTTTTACTTCGTCGTGAAGACTTGGCTTCTCCCTAGTGGTGGAGGCAGCATCCAGGCTGGGTTAACCTTCATCCACTCATCTCGAGGACTGAGTCTGGTAAAGCTGTTAAGCCACGCCCCTGTTGCTAGGCAGACCCAGCTTTCGACTCAGTCCCTCGATGAGGGCGAAACTGGGCTCCTGAGCTCCGTTTTCGGCTGCGATGGCCTCCTGCAACCCTCTGCCAGCGAAAACAGAGCACAGAAAAGCCGTGTGCAGCCCTCCCAAGCTCTGTTTTTGCTGGCAGAGGCACAATGAGCCAGTCCTTTGCTGTTTCCAGGGCGACCCCATGAGCCAGATCTAAGCACCCAACGGGCTGGATCCGGCCCCCGGGCCTTGAGTTTGACACCCCTGTTGTACAACATTCATACCATTCATTGAAATACGGCGACAAGAAGATAAATCCCTTGTCTGTCTCTGATTTGTCTTATTATTTAATATCAATTTTAACTCACTAAGAATTTTCTTTGGTCAGCGTGGTAGCAATGTCTCAGTGTGTCCTTGAAACATCTTGGATAGATGCTTATAATGCAAGTGACAAGGCGTTTATAAACATGTGCCCGGTTAATGAACTTGATTAGGGAGCTGTTAGAGGAGGAGAGTCATATTAGGCCAGTGTTTCTCAACTTTCGGACGGGTGCTATGGCTGGCTAGGACATCCTGGGAGTTGAAGTTCATCAACTCTCATTGTGTTACCCAGTTTTGGGGTAATGAACCATCTGCAGGAATACAACCAAGCTCAGAGAGTGCCAAGGACCCCTCATTTCAACCCTGAGCTATAAATATTCTCCTTTATGGAAAGTCCATCTCTTTTGAACTTGCCAGGATTGAAAGCACTGCGCTACTAGTCTTGGTAGCCAAGATTCAGAAAATCTGGTAGCATTTTCTGAGATTATTTTATTCAAGGCATGAGCTGATGTTCACTTCATTAGATGCACACTTATCAGTTAACAGTGGTAAAGTATTAAGAGCTTATTGTGTTATTAAATCCTTCTGAGATAGCTTGAAACCTGTTTGATATGTAAACTCGTGCGGTTCCCCCTTCAGTTGTACTGCAAAATGTTCCTTTCTTCCAAAACTGCCATTCGGAAATCTGTGTTGAAATGTCCTGGGAGATTAAAAATTCTGCTTTAACACGGTTCCTATTTTGCATCTGATGTCGAACTGGTTAATGGTCTTGCACAACATCTGGGATGTTTGTCCTACATAGAATCTAGGGTGGCACTGCTGGCAGATGATGGCATGTATCACCTCAGATGGAGAGAATGTGAAAGTGCCTCTAGCTGTAGGTTACGTGATTGGGACCTGGGATGGCACTATCAGTGTAGATGTAGGCATGAAGTAGAGTAGCTGGGACAGGGCAGTGGTGGGATTCAACCAGTTCGCACCACTTCGGGAGATCCGGTTGTTAAGTTTCTGAGCAGTTTGATGAACTGGCTGTTGAAAGAAATCATTAGGGCAGAGAACTGGTTGTTAAGTTATTTGAATCCCACCACTGCGCCAGGGGTGGAAAACGATGGCCCTTTTATGACTTGTGGAATTCTGGGAGTTGAAGTCCACACGTTATAAAGGAGCCATCATTCCCCACCTCTGAGCTAGGCGAGTTCTGTTGTTGCAAGAAAATTTGTGAGAATTTGCTTCAGATTGTGTGGTTGTCCACATACAAGTATGGACAGAACGGACAACCAGCTACAGCATGGATGTCCGAGCTTGGCAACTTTAAGATCTGTGGACTTCAACTCCCAGAATGCTGGCTGAGGAATTCTGGGAATTGAAGTCCATAAGTCTTTAAGTTGCCATGGTTGGACACCCCTTATAACAGGGGTGTCAAACTCGTCACGTTGTCGTCACGTGACATATCATTCCTCCCCTTCGCTAAACTGGATGTGAGTGTGGTCGTGCATGATGCATCCAGCCCGTGGGCTAAGATTTGATACCCTGCCTTATATGAAATATTGGTTTGGATTTATTTTTAATTTTTTAGGCTGTTTTTTATATGAATTTTTTTTTTGCCTGAATATTAAAATAAACTTAGTTCTCATTAGGTCCTTTGGCAAAGCAATTTAGTCAGGGAATAGTTCCTTGGAGTATATAAATTATAGTAATAAACCATGGCAACTCCACTGCACTGTTTGGTAGAAACCATTATATAGCAGTGCAGTAGAAGCCATTTTAAGGCACAACAAGCTGTATCTTAACAGAACACATATCCCGAGGTGTGCTAAGGGTGTCTTAGCCCTGCAGTATTTTTTTTTTCCCAGAGAGTAAGTTATTTATGTACCAAGTTTGGTTGAAATTGCTCGAGGCGTTCCAGAGTTATGCTGGAACATGCACACACATACGCAGCCATTTTTATATAATTGCAGACACATTTCTGTAGGAAAGTGTTTGTATATCCAGATTTTTGGTATGGGGTTTTGGTCTCTGTGCCATTTTGAACTTACTTATGGTTCAACTCACAGAAATCATTAAAGGGCCATAGTTGCCCAGCCCAGCCCAGCTACTTTACTTCATCCCTACATCTGGATCAGTTGTGAGATTCAATTTTTTTTACTACCGGTTCTGTGGGTGTGGCTTGGTAGGTGTGGCAGGGGAAGGATACTCTAAAATCCCTATTCCCTTCCCACTCCAGGGGAAGGTTACTACAAAATCCCCATTTCTTCCCGATCAGCTGGGACTTGGGAGGCAGAGAATAGATGGGGGCAGGGCCAGTCAGAGTGGCAGCAGAGTCAGAGAGTGAGGACGTTGGGGAGGAACATGGGTCAGTTCTGGAGTCTGGGGAAGGCTCAGACGAGGCTCTGCATCGGAGGCAGAGAGGGGGCCAGGGCCATCTGGGTGTTATGTGCTGCTTCCGGAGTCTGACATCAACGAGGCAGAGGAACAGGGAGAGCCTGTTCCCAGTGCGCGCATGCCCAGAGCTGCCAAAAGGCAAGAACAGTTAAGACAAAAGGGGCGACTCGGAAGTAAGACTTGGAGATGATTGACCCCACCCATAAGACATAAAAGAGGAGCAAAGGCACTTGAGCCTTTGCAGGAAGCAATTTTGTTCATTCTGGTCGGTTCAAACTCTGAGAGTCCATTTGACTCTGTGCTCCATTTGGCCTTGTAAAACTAATTGGCAATTAGGTCTTTGGCTGCGTTTCAAGGGAGCTAAAGGTGGGTGCTTAACAGCCTTATCCTGAAAGACTGTGGCAGATCTCTGTAGGACTCTTCACAGACTCTTTGTGTCTCATTACGGGCTGTGAATGAACATAATTCACAGCCGCTTAAATAAAAAGAGTGTGCTTGGGACTAAGCGTGTGATTTTTACTGTCTCAGGAAGCCTAGGCCAGAACAGACATTTCATTACCCAAACTGGGTAACCTCTTCAGCCCTTGAGCGTTAACTACTTTAGTAATGAGTTGGGAAGAGTTGGACATGACTTAGCGACTAAACAATGCCCACCTACGTTAAGTCTGAGATTTCAAACTTGGGTCACAGTCTTAGCTGGCAATGACACTAGTGTTTGTCAAACTGTGTGCAGTGATGCCCTAGGGCGCTGCAGTGACGTCACTCGCTGTTTTGTTTATTACATAGTAAGGTAATCCCACTGTGCCCCTATGGGTTTGTTGTGGTGTCACAGTTTGGGAACCACAACATTAAACCCTGGTTTTCAGTGCTTCTGTTTCCCTTGGAACAACAGGGGATAAGTTAGTTCCTGGGGTTGCGTTTGAGGATTGCCAGAATAACATCAAGCATCGCTATTGTTAGTTTACTTGCAATTTAATTGAATGGGAGAGAGTATGTTTCCGTGGGGTAATTTTTGTTTTGTTTTGTTCTCTGAAATGCTCATTAGTAATTAAAGATCATGGAATACAAATTAATTTTAAATAGTCCTGCCAAATATATTTTCCCTTAAGTGTTTTTAGAGTCTCCCCCCCCCTTTTTTTTTTTTTGAGGCCTCTCTTTCGCTAATGTTGTTCGGATTTCATCGTATTTTGAATCTAAAGACTGAATTGCCAATGTAGCTAGCCCGATTCTTTTTCTCGATTGTAACTTCAGGCTATTCAGATCTGAAAGCCAAGTACCTTTCTTCAAATGTTGCTGAGATATAATTTGGTGAAAGATGTGAGTGCTGCAAGATATTGGAGATCCTAATTCTGAAGGATATGCGGCTTCTTCGCATTCATTTTGCTATTCTCCTTTTGTACCATATTCCAAACTGGATTTTGGAAGCTGAGTCCTTTTTGTGTTATCTTACACATCTTACATCAAGGAACTTACAGCCATTCCTTTAGTGACTGTTCCAAGTTACAACTGCACTGAAAAAGCGACTTATGACCATTTTTCACATGACTGTTACAGCATCCCCTGGGTCATGTGTGACTTCCCGATGAGCAAAGACAAAGGGGACGGAAAGATTCCATTAACAACTATGCTGCTGACTTCACAACTGCAGCGATTCATTTAACAACTATGACAGGAAAGGTCGTAAAACTGGGACAAAACTGGCTTAACAAATATCCTGCTTAGGAACAGAAACTTTGGCCTCAATTGGGGTCGCAAATCAAGAACTACTTATATCGCTTAAAAAAAAAATCTTAATACCTACACCGGCAGTACAAGGTTTAATACTGCCACCCTAGGGGACCCACAAATCTTATTGCTGTACTGGTGGTCCTCGACTTACAACCATAATTGAGCCCAAAATTTCTGTTGCTAAGTGAGACATTTGTTAAGTGAGTTTTGTCCCTTTTTTTACGACTTCTCTTATCACAGTTGTTAAGGGAACCACTGCAGTTATTAAATTAGTTATATGGTAATTAAATGAATCCTTTGCTTGTCAGAAAGTGGCAAGAGGTGATCACATGACTCTGGAACATTGCAACCAGAAGTAGTATTCAGCCGGTTCGGGCCGGTTCACCAGACCCAGTAGTGGAAATCGCAGGTGGGCCCGCCCACCTCCACCCCCGGCTCTATGCCGCCCTATTTAGGCACTTTCTAAAGCCGCGCACATCTGTGCAAGCTGCAAGCGGGATCAAAGTGCATGCCCAGAAGGCCGAGTGCATGCGTGGACGGGGCCCGTGCGTTCAAATTTGCTAACCGGTAGGGAGAGTAAGTGAATACCACCCCTGACTGCAACCATCGTAAAGATGAGTCAGTTGCCAAGCGTCTGAATTTTTATCGTGACCACGGGGATGCTTGCAACAGTTGTCAGTGTGAAAAACAGTTTAAGTTTAAGTTTTATTAGATTTATAGACCGCCCCCTCTCCCCGAAGTCAGGTTTTTCAATACCGCCGTAACTTGGAATGGTCACTAAATGAACTGCTGTAACTCGAGGACTACCTGTACTATAGTTTCTGATCAGCCACTTTAGACTGTGATTTGTTAAATGGTAGCCTCTTAAGATTCTGCTCTCAGTTTACACATAATGGGTGCTTTAGGTCTGGTTGCTAATTTTTTAAGAGGCGCCCCCTTTTTTAAAAAAACAAACAAACATTGGCCAGCAACCTTCTTAGCATGGCGAACCCATGGCACACAGAGCCACATCTAAGGGCATGCGAGACGATACCCTAGGTCAATGCACTCGCTGGCCAGCTGATTTTCGGCCTTCCAGAGGGCAGGAGAAGGCCATTTTCGCCCTCCACAGTCTTCAGGAAAGCCTCTGGAACTTGTGGATGGCGAAAAACGAGCCCAATAGGCCAATCGGAAGTTACGAACTTCCGGTAGGCCTGTTGGGCTGTTTTTTGCCCTCCCCAGGCTCCAGAAGCTTTCCTGAAGACTGAGGAAGGTGAAAAGTCGCCCAACGGGCCTACTGGAAGTCCGGAGGCTTTAGTGAGGCCTGTGCACATGCGTGGGGGGTAGCATGGGGGTTGTGTGTGCATGCGTGGGGAGGGAGAGTATTGCATTATGGGTGTGGGCTCACGCATGCGCCTTTTGGCACCAGAGCAGCAAAACGTTCACCATCACTGCCCTAGGGGCTAATTAACTTTATTGTCTTCTGCTTCTTCTTTAGTGAGCACTTGTCTTGCTCGTTCACCTTCTTCTTGCACGGGGACAGCAACGTTTGCACCAGCGTGGAAATAAACCAGCATCAACCTGTGTACTTCCTGAGCGAAGAGCATCTCACCCTCGCCCAGCAGTCCAACAGTCCTTTCCAAGGTAGGGTTTGCTTGCCTGACTGCGAAAATGGAATCCTTCTGTTTTCCAAGCTTTCAATAAAAATATTGCGTGCGGGGAGGGGGGGGGGGAAACACAAGAGATGATTATACGTTGGGAGAACACTGGATGAGTTTCAGATTTTGTTTGTTTTACTTCTGCCTCCTATTTCCTTCTGGAGGTAAAGTAATAAAAATCTGATATACCGTAAATCGTGCACTAAAATATATAATCCTTAAAAAAAATCATTGTAAAAAGAATAACAATCTGGACGGTGTCTAAAAGATTGCTAGTCCTTGAAAATAGACATCATAGAAGCAAATGTATGAACAAGGTTTTCTTTTAACAGTTGCCTAATGAAAACACCTTAGGGCGAGTTGTACTTATAAAGGAGAATATTTGTAGCTCAAGGTTGAAATGAGGGGCCCTGGGTGGTCTTTCAGCTTTGTGTGTGTGTTTTGTTTTTGCAGACGTTTCATTACCGATCTAGATTATAACATTGGTGCTAGTAAGGGAGTCGTGTTTTCAAACTGATGATGTTACCTAGTTTGGTAATGAAACGTTTGCATGAAAACAGTCACGCTCAAAGAGCACCAAGCCCCCCCCCCCCCCCCAGTTGTACTTCCCTCAGCAAGGCATTTCATAATTGGGGTGCTTTCCTTAAGCTGGCCCTGCTGTTATAGTATAGTCTTTATTGTCATTGTACAAAATAAATACATCAAAATTGGTTGTTATAAACCCAAATGGACTTTGGGGGGCTTCAAGCAGTTGATTTTAATGCTGGGATGTGGGGTTTAGATGGAATTGAGGGAAGCAATCTTTTTAAATGTTTAAATCGGGGTTAGGTTAAATCGGGGCCCATAGGTCAAAGGCAGAAATTTAATGCTCCGTGGCTGGCGTTTATCCTTCAAGACTGGTGTTGCCCTCTGTAGCTTAACTGGGGTCTACGCTAGTTGCAGTTTCTAGACATTCTAAATTTACCTCTACACAGAATGTGCTGCACAAAGTTATTTAGACATTGGCCACTGAGGCTTGCCAGTTCAGTTAACGGTGCAAGTTGTGTATCAGTCAAAGGTGGGCATGGCTCCTCTTTGTGACTGTTTGGCTGGGCTTGTAGCAATACTGTATTGGTAGTCCTTGGCTTATGACGGTCCTATTGCTATTGCTATCTGTATTTGGCTTGGGACCCTGGGTTTCTGGTGGCTGTAAAGCCCTGTAAAGCAGTATATAAGTCTTAAGTGCTATTGCTATTAATAACTGCAATGATTCTCTTCACTGGGGCAAGAAAAGTCACACAATGGGACAAAATTCACTTAACTGTCTCGCGTAGCAACAGAAAGTTTGGGCTGAATTGTGGTCGTAAGTCGAGGACTACCTGTACTTCCCGTTCTTATCTCATCCAGAATAGGCCACTGTCCCACTTCCCAAGCACAAGAACAACCTGTGCTCAATACATTTAGTCGTTTCTGGATAGATTTTGAATTCCTTGGCTCTCGTTCAGCCTGCAAACTGTCTCCAGGCAATTGTCAAGCACCTACACATTCCAGTAGGAAAGAGAGATAATGTAATCCACATACTGATGACACAGCAGTGCAGATCACTGGATCACCACCCTTGCTGACTTAATATAAACAGGAAAGAGAGAAAAGATAGAATTCTATGGAATTCCACAAGGCAAAAAAAAACCCAGAAGTTGAACAGAAATCTCCAAGTAACCGTGGCAGGTTTGCAGACAGGAATGAAACGAACATCAGAAAAACAGAGCTGGAAGGGACCTTGGAGGTCTTCTAGTCCAGCGGTCACCAACTGGTGGTCCATGGACCACTGGTGGTTCATGAGAAAATTTTGGTGGTCCACAGAAAAGTTATTTGCATTTTTTATATCGCTCCTCAAACTATGAACCCTGGGCCGGATATGTGCAATGAACGCTTGTGTTGCTGCAGAGAGTCTCCCCCTTCGGGGTCTTTTTGTGCGGGTTGGAGGGGGGCAGAAATTCCAACTTGGGGTCTGCTTAGCCTCCTGGTGGGGGGCTTTGGGAGAAGGCTGGAGGGAAGTAACACAGGTGGCGAAGAGCCGGAGGGCCTCGTTCCACTGGGACTGCATCATAACCTGGAACTGGCTAACCATCTCAGACCGCTGAGCCTCTGGGCGCTGGTACCTGGCCTTGCACTCCCGCAGGTCTTCCCTCTCCTTGGAAAGCCTATGTTCGGAGTCCTCAGTGAGGTCTTCTGCTGAGCCTCCTTCTCGGTCAGATCCAATTTGAACTGAGCCAGCTGTTGTGCCAACTCTTTCTCGTGGTGGCTGCTTAGCTGCAGCAGCTGCTTCCTGTTGGGGCCCTTAGGAGCTGGGTTGAGCAGGCAAGGAGTGGCGAGTAGAGGCTGGCAAGGGCACCCCTCGACGTGAGTGACATTGAGTTGGCCATGTCCACCCAGTCACATGACCACCTTTCCGCGCCCACCAACTGGTCATTAGGCAGATCCTATTAGTGGTCCACGGGATTTAAAATTATGAATGTAGTAGTCCCTGAAGTGCGAAAGGTTGGTGACCCCTGTTCTAGTTCAACCCCCCCCCCACAAATGAGACCACTGTATTGGTTTCCCTGTAACCCCCCCCCCCCAACTCAACGATTTCATTAATAGAACTAGGATAATGAAAAGAAACACTCCCTGTCTTTCTCCAAGTAAAATTCACCAGTTAAGACAGTCAAAGATGTTTGCGTGCTAAGTCCAGATTTGAAACAAGACTGGCTGAAGAATAGGCTTCTTACTACAGGTAGTCCTGGATTTACAACCATTTGGTTAGTGACCATTCAAACTTACGATGACAATGGAAACAGTTACTTATGACAACTGTGGCAGCATCCCCAGGGCCATGTGATCAAAACTCAGATGCTTCATCAGCTTGGATTTGACAAAGAAAATGTTTATGATGAATTGAGAAGTGTTTGGCGGTTCGAATCCCTAGCGCTGCATAACGGAGTGAGCTCCTGTGACTTGTCCCAGCTTCTGCCAACCTAGCAGTTCGAAAGCATGTAAAAATGCAAGTAGAAAAATAGGGACCACCTTTGGTGGGAAGGTAACAGCGTACTGTGCGCCTTCGGCATTGAGTCATGCTGGCCACATGACCGCGGATGCATCTTTGGACAGCGCTGGTTTCTTCGGCTTTGAAACGGAGATGAGCATTGCCCCCTAGAGTCGGGAACGACTAGCACATATGAGCAAGGGGAACCTTTACCTAGTATGATTTATGTTGATTGCTTATTTAGTATCCTATGACTATCACACAGTGTTACGTCTTATGATTCTTGATGAATGTATTCTCTTATGTACACTGAGAGCTGATGCACCGAACACAAATTCCTTGTGTGTCCAATCACATTCGGCCAATAAAGAATTCTTATTCTTATTTCCTGGACTCCATGCAGTGATGGGTCTTTCTTAAATTAGTATTGTATCAACACGGAGCACAGCTTGACTTTCTGGTTGGTTGGTTTGGATTTCACTATTAAGTGACAGTTTACACCTTTGCCATGATCTGCTGAAGTTTGATCTTGTGACAGGTGCCTCCCTCTCTGTGCGGGTGGATACCCCATTAATATAGTCCACCCCGAGATTTAGGTGATCTGATGGGATTCTTAAACGCTGTGGAAAAATTTTCAGGTAAGGTTGCAGTCTTGGCGACCTGTGGAATAAAGCAAGAAAAGGGGCCATTAAGGTGCTTTTCTGAGGAATGTTTTGCACTCGCATTCTTAGTGCGTGAGTGATGTAAGAGTTAGCCAGAAACACTGGACATGCTTCAGAATGTATACTCATTTCCCTGTCTTTAAGAAAATATTTCTCCCGAGGTGCACACATTCATCTTCTTGGTCTAGATTTTTTTTTTTTTTTGGCTATTAATGTATAATCCACAATTGTTCACCCCGTTTTCACTGTGGAACAGAAATCCCTTGCCTTTAATTTATAATTTTCAGATCAGTATACCTTGCTTTTAGCATACCGTCTGTCTATTTCAATCAAATTCATTTAGGATCTCTTCCAAGTACAATGCATCGTCGAAAAATTCTATAATTCAAGCCCTTAACATGATTGTGCATTTTCTTAAACCAACGGGGATAAAATAAACTTTATTTGCTCACGCGCGTAAGCTTGATGCCCCTTGATGGTCTCTGAGCTTGCTGGTTTTCTTGCAGATGTTTCATTGCCCAACTAATTAATACCACCAGTGCTATAGGGAGTGCTATATTTATTTTATGTAAATAGAGAGCAAACCCCACTCCCTTCTAGCACTGATGAGGTTACCTAGTCTCCTCGTGATTGGCCCAAAGCCACCATCTGGCTTTCATGGCTAAGACGGAATTAGAACTCATCATTGGAACTCACAGTTCTAGGCTGTATCAACAGAGGGATAGAATCAAGATCGCGTGAAGGGTTAATTGCACTTTATAAGGCCTTGGGAAGGCCACTTGGAATACTGCATCCAGTTTTGATCACCACGATGTAGAAAAGATGTAGAGACTCTAGAAAGAGTGCAGAGAAGAGCAAAAAAAATGATTAGGGGATTGGACGCTAAAACATATGAAGAACGGTTGCAGGAACTGGGTATGTCTAATTTAATGAAAAGAAGGACTAGGGGAGACATGATAGCAGTCTTCCAATATCTCACAAAGAAGAGGGCCTGAGCAAAGCACCTGAGGGCAGAACAAGAAGCAACGGGTAGAAACTAATCAAGGAGAGAAGCAACTTAGAACTAAGGAGAAATTTCCTGACAGTGAGAACAAACAAAGTGGAACAACATACCTCCAGAAGTTGTGAATTCTACAGCACTGGAAGTTTTTAAGAAGATGTTGGATAGCTATTTGTCTGCACTGGTGCGGGGTTTCCTGCCTAGGCAGGGGATTGGACTAGAAGACCTCCAAGGTCCCTTCCAACTCTTGTTATTCTATATTCTATTTCCTGGTGATTGGCCCGGAGTTATCAAGCCAGATTTCATGACTAAAGCGGGACTAGAACTCACCTTCTCCTGGTGATTAGCCCAGAGTCATCCAGCCGGATTTTATGGCTAAGATGGGACTAGAACTCACCATTTCCTGGTGATTGGCCCAGAGTCACCCAGCCAGCTTTGATGGCTAAGATGGGACTTGAACTCTCCATGTCTCCTGTTTTCTATCTTGGTGCTTTAACCTCTAGACCAGCGATGGTGAACCTTTTTTGCGTGCCATAAGTGGGGGGAGCGCAGGGGGGTCATGTGCAGGCGTGCCGCACCCATAATGCAATGTGCGATCTAGTGTGCATGCGCGCACCACAGGCGCGACCCACCCCCCCATATTTGCATGCTTCTTTTGCCCTCCCCAAGCTCCTGAGGCTTTATAGGCGCATGGGGAGGGTGAAAACAGCCCCCCGCCCCCCGAAAGCCCTCCGGAGGCTTCAGGGACCTTCAGGAGGCTTCCCTGAAGCCTTCGGAGCGCTCAAAATAAGTAAAACGATAATAATTTTTTTGTTGTTGAGAATCTTGAATATTGCTATTGGAATTTACATTAACAGCCAGATGACTATTTTTAAAGTGATTTTGAACATATTTTTGACCAGTTCTTCTGTGTTCAGGTTTAAAAAAAATGTGTTCAGCAACTTTTCCACTATATCTCTGTGAAGTGTTCTAACTAGTGAAATGTATCTTTCCTAACATTGGTTAATGTACTTTCAGAGACCATCCCTTTATTATTAGGTTCTCCTTCATTTATGGGGAAAAAAATTGAACTCTGACTTTAGAGCATCCTGTAGTGACTTCAGTACATTGTTCTTGTTTTTTATTTTATTTTAAATTACCATGTGGTATACCAGAATATTGTTTCCATTCTTGATTTATTTTAATGAGTTTCTGTGTCAGATGTTCAGAAGGATTAATTTCTTGCTGTTGTTATGGAACATGATTCTTATATAACATACTGTTTTAGTACACATACATTTTAATGAGGGACAATAAGTCCTTGTCCTGAAATTGCCAGTAATCAGTTGCTCTTTATTGAAATTCAGTTTTCCTTCTAATACGAATAGGACATTCAGTTATTAATATCTGAGATGTTAACTTTTTGTATTAGTTTCGGATCTTGTTCGATAATATTAAACCATGATTTAGAGTTAAAAACTAGTAGACGCTAGTTTTTTTATCCTATTCTTTCCTTGCATAACATTAAAAAATGGTTCAACCTCTCTTTTTTTTGTCTGAAATTTAGAAAATTGCATAAATAATGATTTGTTGCTCACAAATTATAGTTGCATTTGCAGATAAGCTCAGAGTGACTTAAAAACCATCCAAATGTTCATGAAAGGGTTAAATAAAGTGAGTCACATTTAAAATTTTTGGGAGCAGGGGAATTGACATCTCTAATAGATGGGACAAATTAACCTAAGTAGTCCTTGGCTTCCTTGACACTAAACATTCATTTAGTGACCATTTAAAATTACAATGTCACTGAAAAAATCATCCTTACGGCAAGTCCTTGCACTTGCAACTGGTCCTCCTACTTATGACCATTACAGCATCCTAATGGTCACATGATCACAATTTGGGCATTTACTGCATGTATAGCTAATCCATAACTTAACAGTTCATTTAGTGACTGTTTGAAGTTACAACGGCACTAAAAAAAAGTGACTTAACGGCCATTTTTCACACTTGCAACCGTTGTAGCATCCCAATGGTCACATGATCCAAATTCAGAGGCTTGGCAACTGACTCCTATTTATGACGGTTGCAGTGTTCTGAAGTCACGTGATCACCATGTGCGACCTTCTGACAAACAGAGTCAAGAGGGAAGACCGATTCCCTTAACAACCATGTTCCTAGCTTAACAATTTCAGTGATTCGCTTAACAACCGTGGCAGGAAAGTTCATAAAATAAGGCAAAACTCTCTTTAACAGCTGTCTCAATTAGCAACAGAAAGTTTGGGCTCAGGTGTGGTTGTAAGTCAGGAGCTACCTGCCCCAACATTTGTAGGTCACTAATTCTCTTTAATTTCCCAAAACGGCTTGTGGAAAGTGGTGATGGGACCTACATTATTATCAAACTCTGTTCAATTTTGGAGGCGATGACGTTAGTCAGAGAGAGAACTGGCTCTACACCCAGTATCTTTTGCAATCACGTATTTATACTGTCATTTTTATCCTGTCCTCTTTTGCAGCCTTAGTAATGATACTCCTTTGTATAAATATTCTAAAAGGGAAGGTTCACTCTTAAGCCTCTCTTCGGTGCTCAACTTTCGCTGCTGAAAGCTATTTTAATAAGAATTGTGTGCAGCCCTTCGGGGAAAATACCGTTTGGCATGCCTCCAAAAATAGATATTTCGGTGAGACAGTCCCGAGGAAGTTTTCGTTGGAGAGAACCATCATGATTCCATCAGCAGTCTTTGGCTATACGATCCGAGCTTAATGATTGCTGCTCTAACGTGAGATATTTTCTTTTCTTTTCTTCTGTCATTCTAACCTCTAGTTATTCTGAGTCCGTTCGGATTGAATGGTACACTCACGGGGCAGTCGTTCAAGCTGTCGGACTCCGCTACGAAGAAGCTGATTGGCGAATGGAAGCAGTTCTATCCAATCACGTCCAACTTGAAAGAGGGACTGGAAGAAAAGCAGGAGGAGATGGATTGGGAAGATGACTCTCTAGCTGCTGTGGAGGTCCTTGTTGGTATGGCCTTTTAAAAATGTTTTCCCAAAAATGAATGTGTATTTGAATACCGTGTTTCCCCGAAAATACAAACTACCCCAAAAGTAAGTCCTAGCTTGATTTTTACACTTCTGCCCAATATAAGCCCAACCCCCCAAAATAAGTCCTAATTAAGACCCCCACCCACTCCAGGGTGCATGGGTAAAATTTAAGGTAGGGTGCGGATGGGGTATGCGTGGAGTTGCCATACTACTTATCTTTGGACAGTTGCAGCCAGGCCTCGCACACCCTGATACCTGCCTTGCTGGCCCATTTCTTCTGCAGCCAGCAAGGTTTTCCTAAAGGCCTCTGCAGCTGATAACAGAACTCTGGATCGATCCGGAGCTCTGTTATTGGCTACAGAGGCCTTCAGGAATGCCTTGCTGGCTTCAGACGAAGTTGCTGAAGGCCTCCTACGGCGAAGAGGAGGACTGGGACGTTGCGCGCAAGTGAGTTGAGTCAGTGGATGACATTCCCCCCCCCTCAAATAAAAAAAGGCTTGGTGCCTTTTTGGGGGGCAATATATATATATATATATAAGACAGGGTCTTATTTTCAGGGAAACATGATAGTAGCCTATAGTCCTAAACTTACAACAGTTCTTTAGTGGCTGTTTGAAGTTACAACGGAACTGAAGAATGACTATATAACCTTTTTTTTTTTTGCAATTACAACTGCTTGCAGCATCCCGATGATCATGTGATCAAAATCCAGGGGCTTGGCTACTGACTCATATTTGTGACGGTTGCAGTGTCCCGGGGGTCACGCAATCCCCTAGTGTGGCCTTCCGACAAGCAAAGTCAGTGCGGAAGGCCGATTCACTTCCGCACCTTGTTACTAACTTAACAACTGCAGGTTGATTCACTTAACAACTGTGGCTACAAAGGTCGTTAAATGGGGCAAAATCCACTCAACAAATGTCTCACCTAGCAAGGGAAAGTTTGGGCTCGATTGTGGTTGTAAGTTGAGGACTTACCTGCACTTACAAAACAATGAAGATCATTTCAGGATGGTTTATTAAAGCATCAAATGTCCTTCCACGGGTTAGCAAATTATCGTAGTCTGTGTTTGCGAAAGTTAACGATGCTTAAGGTCAATGGGGATTTTTGCAGCAATTAAGTTGGTTAAGAAGCAAGGGTATTGATTCAGAAATATGCTTATCAGTACATGTCATCCTCGGCCTACGACTGCAATGGAGCTTTCCCATAATGGGTGTTAAGTCATGAAAGCTATAAAGCCGATTATCAAATGACTGGATCCAATTTTATGGCTTTTTTTGTGTGGCCGTCATTAGATGAAGGCAGTGATCGTAAAGTGAACCCCCTCAGTCATAAAGTGAATCCATTGTTTCCCATGGGGCGTTTTTGCTGAAAACTGGAAGAAAATGCCAACCATGGGGCAACGGGGGCGGTGGCTACTGCCATCAGAATTTTGGAACCGGGTTTGGGGGGGGGGTCTATTGTAACTATAAATGGTCACTAAGTGGCCAGTCATAAGTCAAGGACTACCTGTAACTTCAACAGAGGAGTTACAGAGGTCTGTCCAGAAAAGCACACGAGTTTTCCATTAAAAAAAAAATCAATTACATATTCCTGTATTCTGAAGCAGAAACCTTCTTTTAAATAGCTGTTGGGTGACTCGCAATCCATCATGGCAGCTTTGTTGTGAGGACACACAACATGCTGTTACCTACCTACCTACCTCTTCTCTGGAGCTATCTTAGTTAAGAATTGTGTCATAAACACACTGATTTAAGAGCTGTTAATTGCCTACAGAAAATAGCAGTTATTTTGTCCCTGCCTGTTTACTTGCATGGATATATAATTCATGAAAGCTTGTGCAATAATAAATTAATTACACACCACATTACTCTTTGTTGTATAAATAAATCCCTGGGCTCTCAGATTATATTATGTTTTTTAATTTTAACTGGAATTAGAATTGCTTTAAAGGTAGTATTAGGAGAACTTAAAGGCTTTGCCAGAAAAGAGCACAATAAGAATGAGGAGCAAACTGTAAAATAGAAAGCAATATAATAGGTTTGTGCAAATTAAGGTAAGTCTAAAATAGCCATTCAGACAAGTCGTTTAAGGAAGGGAACTGGATGTTGGTTGAGTCCAGTTATGGAACGTATTCACATAGACCAGTGATTGCGAACCTTTTAGGCACAGAGTGCCTAAACTGGAAAGCATGCACGCACCAGAAACCAGACTACCAGCTGGCCGTTGCACATGTGCACCTTGCCAACATAGAGGGCTCTGCTTGCCACCCCTGGCACGCATGCCACCGGTTTGCTATCACGGACGTAGAGGATTCAACATGTTGTTTGATAATATAAATATAGGAAGAAAGATGAACTCTGAAAAAGGATTGGTATTTTAATTTCATTTTTACGGTTAAATATCATTATTTAATCCTAATACTGGCTATCTGATTTTACCATTAGGACAATAAAAATTTGTTTTGTTCATTGGCATTTTCTGAAAAAAACCACACATTTTTGGAAATTGAAGACCGCGCGCCTTATTAAAATTTAGATGGGACAGGTACGCCTTGAGTTACCACCTCAGTTGAGGCCAAAATTTCCATTGGTAAGCAAGGCGGTTGTTAAGTGAGTCCTATCCAATTTAACAACAACAACAACAATAACACACACACACCGGTGATGACATTGTTGAGAACCACTGCTATGTAGCACATATTGCTTTACAGCAGTGGTTCTCAACCTGTGGGTCAGGACCCCTTTGGTCGCCTAAGACCACCGGAAAACACATATTTTTTATGGTCTTAGGAACCAAGACACCAGTTTTATGGTTGGGGGTCACCACAACATAAGGAACTGTATTAAAGGGTCGCGGCATTGGAAAGGTTGAGAACCACTGCTTTACAGTATATTTGTTTACAGTCTGGGTAAACCAGTGCTTCTCAATTATTTTCTGTCATGCCCCCCCTAGGAAGAAGAAAACATTTCGCGCCCCCCGCGCGACTGTAAATAGTATCATTTGTCTATAAAATTGTTATAAGTACACTTCTGCATAACACTGTATCCTTATTAACGTATAAGAGAATAAAAGAAAGAAAGAAATGTGGATCAATTTACAACAAAGAATAGCTTTATTAACTGTAGCAGAAAAGATTTAAAGGAGCACAGGATTTAAAGGAACACAATATTAAAAAAAACTTTAACCTGCAAAACAAAAATATGTAAAATAATTTGAGCTGAGCCCCACTTTATGGAGCCTCGCGCCCCCCCTGGGGGGCCCGCCCCACTATTTGAGAAGCACTGGGGTAAACAAAACCACATTTTGCACATACAGGTAATCCTCAACTTACAACTTACTCATTTAGGGAACGTTTGAAGTTACAATGACTCTGAAAAAAGGGAGTTGTCACCAGTTTTCACATTTACGACCATTGCTGCATCCCCATGGTCATGTGATCAAAATTCAAACGCTTGGCGACTGGCATGTATTTATGACGGTCGCAGTGTCCCAGGGTCACGCGATCCCCTTTTGCGATCTTCTGACAAGCAAAGTCAAGGGGGGGGGGGGGAATCTAGATTCACTTAATAACCGTGTTACTAACTTAACCGCTACAGCGATTCACTTAAGAACAGTGGCAAAAAAGGTGGTAACTTTCTTATTCGGCAACGGAAATCTTCCTTTCAATTGTTGGTTGTAAGTCAAGTTCCTGAATTAGGTTAAGGTAAAGGTTCCCCTCGTACATACATACTAGTTGTTCACGACTCTAGTGGGCAATGCGCATCTCTGTTTCAAACCTGAAGAGCCAGCGCTGTCCAAAGACATCTCCCATGGTCATGTGGCCGGCATTACGAAACGCCGAAAGCACACGGAACGCTGTTCCCTTCCCACCAAAGGTGGTTCCTATTTTTCTACTTGCATTTTTAATGTGCTTTCGAACTGCTAGGTTGGCAGAAGCTGGGACAAGTCACGGGAGCTCGTTACGCGGCACTAGGGATTCGAACCGCCGACCTATCTACGTTTCTGATCGACAAGCTCAGCGTCTTAGCCACTGAGCCACCACATCCCCTTTTTGTATTAGGTTAGAAAGGTTCCAGATAGAAATAATAGAAAATACTGGTAGCTCTGGTTTAGATTTTGGCAGTTATTTTGCCCTCCAAGCTTGTTTCAATTTAGTTTCATTACCAGACTAGGTAACACCATCAGCTTGTCTCGTCCTCTTCTCCTTAGCTTATAAATGTCTTGTGTGCCAGTATGGTCCATTGGTCGTTGATTTGGAGCTATATTTAAATTCTGAGCAGCTGATCTAAATAGAGTCAAACATTCACTCATTCTTTTAAGCTTCTTGGGAGTATAACATTATCCAGGAGAAGTTGAACCCTTTATAGCTTTCTGAGTTGCAGACGGGGGGGGGGGGGGGGGGGAGGGGGAGGAACACGATAGAAGCAGGATGTTAGTAATTTAAGGAAGTCCTCATTTAGCTTTGATCAACTATCAAGATGCACTTGTCTGAAGCCTTGCCTCGAATAATCTTCCTGCTCTTTGGATGTCAGGGCAGTTGTTACCCACCCTGGGCTTGCTTGGCACAATGCAACTTTTCAAAAAAAGATGACATTGAGATGGATTAAAATTTAAGTGCTTGGCACAGGAGAGTGGCATAATTGTGGACCCAACCATAGAGTAGGATTTACGGCCCAGATGTTAAAAAAAAAAAGTTTTATAGCTTTGGTGGAGGAACAGAAAAAAGGCAGATAAATTATATTGCATCACTGACAAGGAGCATGCTTTTAGCCTAGCGCTGCTCTGAGGATAATCCAGACGAAGACAAAACGAGAGAGTTCCTCAAGGATTTAGATGTGGGAACAGAGGTAGTTTCAGGTTTCATAGCTGAAGAAAACTGTACACCATGCATTACTGAACTTAAATGGAGACGCCAGTCACTTGAATTTCCCAAACCGTTCCTGGGCTTTCTATGATTCTAAGGAAAGAAAAAAATGTCTAAAGTCCCTTATCCCACAGCTTGTAGTTAAGAGCGCACACGTCGGGTGCAATGTTGTTGTACATTTTTTGAAATGGAAAGCAAGAAGCCCCAGCTGGGGGTAGGGTAGGAAAGATGTGATTTTACTGTGAGGACACTGTTCTTGTGCAGGTTCCTCTGTTGTCTGATTAGTCACCACACATTGTCTAAAATGTATATTTGGTTCATGTGATCTAAGCCAAGTCTCACTCTGCTTTGGCTGAAACTAGGAGTGAAATCTAGAGAATGAACACCCAATGTAATTTCCTGCAGTTGCAGGGAAACACCGAGAATCGTGTAGTATGTCGCTTTAAATACAGCTTTAAAAAAACAAAAAACTCCCTAACTTTCTCCCAAATCCCAGGAAACCCCTCATCCAAGTATATAACAAAATTGAGTATTGTATGTATTTATTTTCTGGATCCCCCCCTCCCCTTGCTGTAAACCGCTTAGAGAGGGCTGTGAAGCACTGTGAAGCGGTATATAAGTCTTAAGTGCTAGTGCTATTATAATTTTAGAATTGTAAGCTGCCCAGAATCATTTGGTTGGGATGGGCATCTATAGAAATTTAGACAGACAGACAGACCCACACCCACCACACAAACAATGGATGGATGGATGGATGGATGGATTCTGGGAATTGAAGTCCACAAGTCTTAAAGTTCTCAAGTTTGGACACCCCTGGTTTAAAGTATCTGCCTTCCCCCTTGCTTGTGACAAAGTCACGAAAGATGATCAGTGACCCCGTGACACTGCAGGCGTCATAAATACATGTCAGTTGCCAAATGCCCCAGCAGTCAGTCATAAGTGTGAAAAACAGTAATAACTCACTTTTTAAGTGCCATTGTAACTTTGAGCAGTCGGTGAATGAATGATGGCAAGTTGAGGGCAACCGATATTGTTTTGTGTTTTTAAAAATAAGCTACAGCGGCTGGACTCGCACACTGCCCTTAGCCACGACAAATTCCCTAATGGTTGAATTTCATTTGTGAAGCCAGCAACTCTTAGCGAGGATTGAAAGAGGGAGTGAAAAGACTTGATCCATCTGGCGTTGCAGGAGAAATAAACAAACCTATTACTGTATAACCGTGATGGTGAACCTATGGCAAGCATGCCCAAAGTGGCACATGGAGCCATGTTGCCTGGCATGTGCAATGTTGCTCGTTCCTCTACTGGGTTTCTGTTGCGCATACACGTGCAATGATCAGCTGGCCTTCGTGCCAGATACTGGAAGAGCTGGTCTTCCATTTTCCGGTGTGAGCATGCATGCCAGCCAGCTGATCGTTACATGTGCATGTGTGTGCCAGTAACCGGAAGACTAGCTGGCATGTGCCGGAAACCCAAAGTTCATTTTCCGGCACGCGCATGCCCCCTGGGCAGCTCTTCTTCCGGATTGTAGCCCTGATGAGCGCACACGCACTTACTTGGTGCCGGGAAGGTTCGCATACACTGCTATATGCCATATTTTTCGGAGTATAAGACACCCCCCCCCCCAAAAAAAGAGGGTGAAAATTTGGGGGCGTCTTATACACTGAATATAGTCCCACCCACCGGCCGCAACCCTTTGACCTCTGCCTCCCAGCAATTTACCTCTTTGCAGCAAACTGGCGCTTGCAGAGGCTTCAATAAGCTATAGCAATCCCTGAAGCCTGAAACAGCTGATGATCGGGAGAAATTGAAAGTGAAACTTGCTGTTTGCTCCACCAGGCAAATTGCTGGGAGGCACTTTTTTTTTTCTTGTGCTAATCAGGCTGTTTGCTGCAAGGATGTAAGTCAACAACTATAAATGCCTATAGAATGTTCAAATTATTAGACTTATTTTTTAAAGACTGCTTTATTATTATTCTAGACAACTTAACAAAATGAAGAAGCTTTTTAAAATAAATGCTTGTTCTGAAGAGCCCCAGTGCTATTGCTTTAAAAAGTGCTATTCTTTTAAATAGCGGAGAATAACTATACTTCCAGAAAGCACATCCAATTTTAACAGCATCTGTACAAGTATAGTCTGAAATGTAACACTAGAAACAGTGTACGTGTCTGTACTGTTTGCTGTTTGTTGCAAGGAGGCAAATTACTGGGAGGCAGAGGCAGATATTTTTCACTTGTTTTCCTCCCCAAAAGCTAGGTGCATCTTATACTTCGGAGCGTCTTTTACTCCGAAAAATACGGTAATGTCTGCTAGTGTATCTGTAACTCAACAGGATTGTGAAATAAATCACTGTTCCCTTTTTTTCCCCTCTTTTAAAGCTGGTGTGCGAATGGTCTACCCTGCCTGCTTCGTTCTGGTTCCTCAGACAGACATTCCTATTCCTAGCACTGTTGGTGCAAGCAACTGTTTGGGTGTCCATCAAGTGCCTGTTTCCACGAGAGATCCAGCTATTTCCTCAGTTACTCTCACGCCACCAACCTCCCCAGAAGAAGTTCAGACAGGTAGAGTAAAAACAATTATTGACCTATCAGAATGGACCGCTCCTAAAATTTGTCTTTTGAATCTCCAGAGTAGAAGAACTTCCAACTATTTTGACGTGGTCTTTTATCGTGACGCTTAGAGTGCATGTGAGGACCAGTAATATCCAGTAAAGCTGCCACAGTGAAGTGTAATACATTCAACGCATATGCTTTGTGTTGTAAAAGAGCAACAAAGATGATTAGGGGACTGGAGGCTAAAACATATAAAGCGGTGGCCTCCCAATCTTTTGGGCACCAGGAACTGGTTCGGTGGAGAAAGATTTTTCTGTGGACTGGAGGGAGTGTGGTCTCGCAGGCTGCCTGGATCCTGCAGATGGGACTTTGCTTGTTTGTGTGGCCCTGTTTCTGACATCCACAGACTGGTGCTGATCCACAGTCCGGGGTTTGGGGTCTCTTGATATAAAAAATGGTTGTGGGAATTGGGTATTGTCTAGTTTAATAAAAAGAAGGACTAGGGGTGACATGATAGCAAACTTCCAGTACTTGAGGGAAGTACAGAGAAGAGAGGGTCAACCTATTCTCCAAAGCACCTGAGGACAAGAAGCAATGGATGGAAACTAAATCAAGGAGAGAAACAACCTAGGACTAAGAAGAAATTTCCTGGCAGTTAACACAATTAAACAATGGAGCAATTGCCTCCAGAAGTTGTGAGTGCTCCAACACTGGAAGGTTTTAAGAATAGATTGGACAACCATTGGTCTGAAATGGTATAGGGCTTCCTACCTGAGCAGGGGGGTGGACTAGAAGACCTCTAAGGTTCCTTCCAACTCTGTTGTTCTGTTCTGTTCTAATTTTATTAAGATACAGGTAGTCCTGGACTTACAATGGTTCATTAATGATCATTCAAAGTTATAACAGCACTGCCAAAAGTGACTTGATCATTTTCACACTTATGGCTGCTGTAGCATCCCTGAGTCACATGATAAAAAATTCAAGAGATTGGCTCAGAGGAACAATTTGCCTCCAGAAGTAGTGAATGCTCCAACACTGCAAATTTTTAAGACGAGATTGACAACCACTTGTCTGAAGTAGTGTAGAGTTTCCTGCCTAAGCAGGGGGTTGGACTAGAAGACCTCCAAGGTCCAGCTGCCAACTCTGTTGTTCTATTCTATTCTATTCTATTCTATTCTATTCTATTCTATTCTATTCTATTCTATTGGCAACTGACTCATATTTATGACGGCTGCAGTGTCCTGTGATCATGTAATAACTATTGTGACCTCCGGACGTGCAAAGTCAGTGGGGAAGCCAGATTCACTTAGCAACCCATAGCAACAGCACTTATATACTGCTTTACAGTGCTTTACAGCCCTCTCTAAGCGGTTTACAAAGTCAGCATATTGCCCGCAACAGTTTTGGGGTCCTCATTTTACCCACCTCGGAAGGAGGGAAGGCTGAGGCAACCTTGAGCCTGGTGAGATTCGAACTGCCAAATTGCAGGCAGCTGTGAGTCAGCAGAAGCAGCCTGCGGTGCTGCAACTCTAATCAGTGCGCCAGTGTGGATCATGCCACTAACTTAACAACTGCAGTGATTCACTTAACAACTGTGGCAAGACAGTTTGTAAAATGGGGCAAGACTCACTTAACAAATATCTTGCTTAGCAACTTTCTGTTGGGCCCAGTTGTGATCGTAAGTCAAGAACTACCTGTAAACCCAATCAAGTTTTTCTTTCTTTCTTGTGGATGCTTTTGTGTACTTATTGTCAACCAAAGACTAAGTTTTTGATGCGGGGGTGGTGGTGGTGTGCATACTTCATAAACCTTTGAGGTTTCTGCTTAAGCTTGCAGTCACGCAATGTCCTAAAATGCTGGGGTTGTTAGCTTTGACTTGCTTTCTAAATTCATAAATCACTGTGTCTCACTGACCAAAGCTCTATAGATTTTCCTTTCTGGTTTAGCGGATTATGGGGTAGATACAATATAATAATGAGATGTGTTCTGCTTTGGCTTCCTTTTTCAGTTGATGCTCGCTCAGCTCAGAAGTGGGTCAAGCTGTCTTCGGTTTCCGATGTGTTCAGTTGTGACAGCACTAATCACCATGGGGGGAGGATCCCTCGAAGGCTGGCCAATCAGGTGGTTGACAGAGTTTGGCAAGAATGCAATATGAACAGAGCACTGACCAAGTAGGTGGTTTTATTTTATTTTTGACATTTGGTAAGAACGTCAAAATGTATCTCAGTAAAACCATATGGGGAAGACGGTACCGCCGGCTTCTTTCCGTATTGTAGGTACGGATCTAAATTGAAATATACCCGCCAACTTCCAAAAAGTTAGGAAACTCACATGGATTATCTAAAGCTTAATAATTGATTTGCTAGCTCAAGATTATTCCACTATTCTTTTTCTAAGTTTGATCAGCCAAGTGCTTTGGGGAACCTGACTGTAAGTCATGGAGATGCTAAAGTTCTTTGATAATTAAAACAGTGACACGGAAATTCCCAGGAAATACCTTGTGATATTAGAGGCTAATAAATAACATCCATAATAATTATTGAATTAAATTTGTGTGCTGCCAAATCATTCTGGCTCCTAGTGGATTACCACATTACATACAATGAAGCATCCAAAGGGAAGAAAGATAATTACTATCAAACATTTGAAGTAAGCAAATACACTTATCCCACAAAAGACTATAAACCCAAAATTAGTTTTCAGGTGAAAACCAACAACAGCAACTAGGACAGAATAATTGTAACCATATCTGACATCCTTAGCTTCTGGAAGGCTGTTAACATGAAAGCCAGTCTGATTTCTAGAGGAAGGCTAACCCAAATCTTAGATGTCATAATAATAATAACAATAACAATAATAATAACAAACTCTTTCTAGCCTGAGCCTTCCTCATTTCCCCCAAATGGGACACCGCTCTTCTCCCAGAATGATGTCCTTAGCTTAAGGTAAAGATAAAGGTTCCGCTCGCACATATGCACCCCTAGAGTTGTTCCCAACTCTAGGGGCAGTACTCATCTCCGTTTCAAAGCCGAAGAGCCAGCGCTGTCCAAAGATGTCTCCGTGATCATGTGGCCAGCATGACTAAATGCCAAAAGTAACACTGTTACTTTCCCACCAAAGGTGGTTCCTACTTTTTCTACTTGCATTTTTGGATGCTTTCCAACTGCTAGGTTGGCAGAAGCTGGGACAAGTAATGGGAGCTCACTCCATTACGCGGGGCAGGGATTCAAACCACCGAACTACCGACCTTTCTGATCAGCCACTGAGCCACCACGTCCCTAAGTCCCCACATCCTTAGCTTAGACAGAACCATATTCTTTGCGGTCCTTGGTGCTTTCTGAGCTTGGTTGGCCAGTAATTAACAATCAGACAATAACGCCAGGATTAACACCAAACCAACAATCAAGCAGTAAACAATATCCCAATCAACAAACAACCAACTAAGACAAGCAATCAAACATTAAACAACAGCCTAATCAAAGAACCATCTAAGGGCACTCCCACCAACACTGACAGGGCAAGCAGAGAGCAAACCCCACTCCCACTTCTATCGCTGATGATGTAGCCTAGTTTGGTAATGAAACATCTTCAAGAAAACAACCAAAGCTCAAAGAGCACCAAGGACCCCACAGTTCAACCGTGAACTACAAATACCCTCTTCCATTGACTGTCACAAGCATCACAAGCTAACTACAAAGTGCTTGTTTGCAATTATTTAATTTGATTATATATTGTGACTATTCCGAGGAATTGAAGTCTTACAATATTTTTGTTACCATTTACTTATATAATTTACTTGTTAATTGTTCACAATAGGAAAAAACAGTGATAAATAATGTACACTTGGGTGATAATTTTTTTGTTATGGGCTCGTCAGGCAGAGGTCCCTCCACAAACACTTGGTTCTCGTGTTATCATAACACTACACATGATACCTTCTAAACGAATGGAGGTTGTTAAGTCCTAGAATTCCTAGTTAGCAAACTGGAAATTTCAGTTCCAGTAGAGCTATAGAAGACCAGTAGTAGCTTAGTGCCTTTTAAAATATATTTTCCTATACTTAAAGAATGTTTTTTTTCCCCTTGAATGCAATGTAGAAGGAAGTATTCTGCCACATCGAATGGCTTATGTGAAGAGGAGACGATTGAGAAAATGGGATTTTGGGACTTCGTCGAAGCTGCACAGAGGGCCAATTGCACATGTTCCAGGTAGGAGAACCTGTTCTGACCGAGGCTTCCCAAAAGCATGAAGCCGACTCCTCGTCCCAATAAAACCTCTTTTATTTAGGTTAAAGGGAATTCCACTCCAGCAAAGTCCCGGCCAACAATCTTTCAAGAGATTTCACAACCACAGACCTTTATCAGACTTGGGGAGGTGCCAGGCCGATATCTTCCAAACACCACGCTGTAGCAGCAATCACTTGAGAAGAAGTCAGGAATAGATCTTCACTCTAATGAATGGAACTAATTGTCTCCTGCAAATTCCTCTCCCCTTTCATTCCTCTTTATTCCCTATGGGAGGGGCCATTCACTGTCACCTGTGCCTTTACTCCTGAGTCGGCTCTTGTTCCTTAGCTGTTCCCTTCTCCTGGCAGCGCTGCGCATGTGCACATCGGGAACAGGCTCCAGCTGTTCTTCTGCCCCACTGATCTCCGACTCCGAAGGCAGCTGATAACTGCCAGACGGCCCTGGCCCCCTCTCTGCTTCCAACGCAGAGCCTTCCCCAGACTCCAGGACTGGCCCACGTTCCTCTCCAACCTCCTCACTGTCTGAATCTGACACCAACTCCACTGGCCACAACCGAACCTGATAGTTGAAAACAGGCAGAGGTCTTTTGGGGTCCATTGTATGACATAACGAAACAATAAGAAGCTAATGGCTTGCCAGCACAATCAATTTAAATGCGCCAATTTCTCAAAGTAAGATCTGAGACAAACAGGTAGCTGGGTAGCTTATGACGACAATTGAGCCCAAATATTCCTTTACTAAGAAGGACAGTTGCGAAGGGAGTTTCGCTCCATTTTATGACCTGCCTTGCCACAGTTGTTAAGCGAATCGCGGCAGTTGTTAAATGAGTCACTAAGCAAATCTGGCTTCCTCCGTTGACTTTGCATATCAGAAGGGAAGGTTACAAATGGTGATCAGGTGACCCTGGGAAAGTGCAGCCGTCCTAAAATACATGCCAAGCTGGGCTGAATTTTGATCATGTGACCACAGGGATGCTGCAACATCAGAACTGTGAAAACGGAACATTAGTCGCTTTTTTCCATCACCGTTGTCACTTTGAATGGTCACTGAATGAATGGCTGTATGTCGAGGACTACCTGAAAACAGCCCAATTTTGCTGATCTCCAGAGATCGATCAGGATCAGATCAGATTGGTACCAGAATGGAAAACCATTAGAAACGCTAGAGCTATTGACTAGACTGGGAGGTTGAAAACATCTCTGGAAAAAGACCCTGGCAAGCTACTTTTCTTTTTTAAAAAAAAAAAAATATTTATTTATTTACAAACATACAAAATACACACACACAAAACTTAGACGTACACTACATTTACACAATGCAGTGTGAACAGGAACTTCCTTTTCTTTCTAATAGCAATTACACATCGATACAATTCTCCTTATGTTATTTCTCCTCCTCGTAGATTTCATTTGCATTTCACCATTTTTAACCCTCTTATTTTTACTCATCTACCTGCTATATTGGTTGATTACCTCTAGTAAATTTAAACTCTCTTGAGTGCATATGTTAAATCTCCTTAACTACTATTTTTGGGGCTTTATTGACTTCCTTCATTGATCCTTGTTTCTTTCCTCCATCCACCTATACCATTTATCCCATATCTGGTAATATTCTGTTTCTTCTTTTTCCCTGGATTTCTATACAGGTAGTCCTCGAATTATAACCGTTCACTTAGTGACTGTCCAAAGTTACCTAAGACCATTTTTTCACATTTAACGACCGTTGCAGCATCCCCATAGTCACGTCATCAAAATCCAGACGCTTGGCAACTGACTTGTTTTTATGTCGGTTGCAGTATCCCGGGGTCACGTGATCCCTTTTTGCGGCCTTACGGCAAGCAAAGTCAGTGAGGAAGTCTGTTGAGTGACTCTGGCTTCCCCATTGACTTTGCTTGTCAGAAGGTCGCAAAAGGGGATCCCGTGACCCCAGGACACTGCAACCATCATTCATACCTGAAAGTATCATCAAGCATCTGAATTTTGATCACATCACCATGGGGATCCTACTATGGTCCTAAAGTCTGAAACTAGTCATAAGTCATTTTATTCCGTGTCATTGTAACTTTGAACAGTCACTAAACGAACGGTTGTAAGTCAAGGAGTATCTGTAGTACTAACCCAGGGGTCGGCAAACGTAAACACTCAAAGAGCCTTTTGGACCCATTTCCCATAGAAAAGAAAATACCGGGAGTCACAAAGGTCCTAATTGGAAGCCCCCTGTTCAATTCTGGAGCTGACTGGAAGTTCAGTTCCCCCCACCATAGAGTCTCCTCCTAGCACGGCGTACTTTTTCCTCTACCTGTCATAACCGAAAGCCCTATCAATTGTGGAGGTGACTGGAGAACCCTCCCCTTGCCATAGAGTCTTCTCCTGGCTCACTCTGCTTCTCTCTCCCCTCCCCTCCCCACCGGAAGCTCCTCAATATTGTGGCGCCAACCGGTGACGGAGCCGCAGCAGAGGGAGGAAAGACCCGCATGCGGCTCCAGAGCCACAGTTTGCTGACCCCTGTACTAACCCTATCAACTCAGAAGGAAAGAAGGAAGGAAAGAAAGGAAGGAAGGAAGGAGGACAAGAACGAAAGCTGGGTATTCCGACAGCCCCTTTCTGTTCCTGTTTTGTCTTGGTTGTAAATCTATTTGTGACGCAGGAGTGCAGCTGGGTAATTTTAAACACTGGATTTTATACTCTTGACAAGGCCCCTAAGGGCGACCCTGCATCGCTTTGTTAAGAAAAGGCATGTTTCTACTGACAGGAATAAAATGAACGTCTGTAATTATGTACATTTCCAGCTGGCTGCCCTCTGACTATATTAGATATGTAAAGAAGAAAGAAAGAGAAGGAAGGAAGGAAGGAAGGAAGGAAGGAAGGAAGGAAGGGGGAGGGAGGGAGAAAGAAGAAAGGAAGGAAGGAAGGAAAGAAGGAAAGAAAGAAAGAAAGAAAGAAAGAAAGAAAGAAAGAAAGAAAGAAAGAAAGAAAGAAAGAAGAAAGAAAGCTGCGGTGGGCAGAGTCAGTCCCAGTTGGTCCTGTCATGTCCTCTTCTGTCACATATTGACGTCAGGCTGCACCTGTCGTCTACCGCTCTTGACGGGTTCAGGCAATCTGTGAAACCCGAAACCTGGGTTAACAAAACACAGTTTCTATGTTCACATTACATATAATAAGCCAGTGATGGGGAACCTTTTTAGCACCAAGTGCCCAAACCGGAACACACATGCATGCACATACATGTGCGCATGTTGGAACACTGGAAAACCGAAGACCAGCTGGCCGGGGCTCATTGCCAGTTTTTGGGTTGTTTGGGGGGCTGTTCTCAGGCCGTTTTTCGGGCCGTTTTCCAGTGCTCCAGCACTCACGAAGAGCAGCTGGCAATGGCGCATCTGCCCACAGAGAGGGCTCTTCATGCCACCTCTGGCACGCATGCCATAGGTTCACCATCACGGCAGTAGGCCCTTCTCTCCCCAAATAAATGGATTCATGTGTGCAGCATTGCGCAAACCAAACTCTAGGTGCTTTTTCATATTTCTTTTTTTTGGGGGGGGGGCTGTCTTCCTTTACTGCGGGGCTGCCAGGTGGGAACAACAAGGTCCACACACGAATGTAGAGTATAAATTAATGACAGGTAGTCCTCAACTTACAAACACAATTGAGTTCTGCCCCATTCCACGACTTTTCTGGCCATCGTGGTTTGGTGAATCACAGCATCATGGTTCAGTTAGTAAGTTAGCTTCCCCATTGACTTCGCTTATGAGAAGGTGATCACGTGACCCCGGGACACCACAGCTGTCAGAAAATCCGTGCCACTTCCTAAGCATCCGAATTTTGATCAAGTAATACAATACAATACAATACAGAGTTGGAAGGGACCTTGGAGTGGCCATGGGGATGCTGCAAGAGTCATGAAAAATGATCCTAAACAATTTTTCAGTGCCTTTGTAATTTTGAATGGTCACTAAACAAATGGTTACAAGTCGAGGAACTACTTGTACTTTATTTCTTTATGCCTATTTCACAGCAAATAGTGGTGCCGTCCACTAACCAATGCCAACGGGCGGCACCTAGGGGTAGAGCCTTCTCTGTGATGGGCCCAACCCTCTGGAATGACCTCCCCCCCGATATCAGAACCACCACCGACTTCCGCTCCTTCCGACAAAAACTGAAGACTCACCTGTTCCGTTTAGCCGGCTTGGCCCATTCATAGTCCTATTTCACCTCCTGGCAGATATTTTTAATTGGGTATTTTTTAGGGGTTATTTTTAAACATTGTTTTTAACTACTTTACTTGGGTACAGTCTTTATATCCTCCTCTTTTAGGCACTTAGTATTTAACTATGTTTGTATTTTTATGTATTTATGTGTTTTAATCTGACTGTACACCGCCCCGAGTCCCTTTTGGGAGAGGGGGCGGTATAAAAGTCCAAAATAAAGTAAAGTAAAGTAAAGTAATCTTCTCAGACTGGCAGTTTGCCCCTGGGGAAACAAAAGCACTAGATAAATTTCAAAGGTATTCAAGGGGTATTGGACCTTGCCCTTTTGTGACTATCGATTCCAGACTAATTCCCTACTTGACTCCTTCTCCCAAGTGGGACGAACTCTCTCCGAAGGGCCCTTCTCCTTGGCCTACTGTCTGGTCCTAACTGCCTTGTTGGGTATAACTTACCGTATTTTTCAGAGTATAATAAGCACCTCCCCCCCCCCCCAAAAGAGGGTGAAAATCTGGGTGAAAATCTGGGTGCAAAAATGGATGTGTAGAGGGTTTGGGAGGCCTGCAAAGTGCTCCTGGAGGCTGGGGAGGGCAAAAATGAGCAAAAAAACAAGCCGCTTTTTGCTTGCTTTTGCCCCTCCAGACCCCAGGAGCACTCTGCAAACCTCCTAAAGCTTGTGCATGCCCTGTTTTGTTTTGTTTTTGCAAAAAAACGAGCCCGTTTTTGTGAAAACCCGCCCATTTTTTTCTCGTTGTTGCCCCCCAGCTCCCAGGAGCACTTTGCGGGCCTCTCAATCTCTCTGCATGCCCCGTTTTTTCACAAAAAATGTGGCATAAAGGGGGTTTGGGAGGCCTGCAGAGTGGAAAAACTTATTTTTAAAAATTTACCTCTTCAAAATCTTGATGCGTCTTATACTCCGGTGCGTCTTATCATTAAAATCCGTAAAATTGTGATTTGAAGTACATTTGCAAAGACCAGGCATTACAGATAACCAGTATCTATAACACCTTTATATTTATGATCTGTTATAAATAAACATGTGCCTGGTCCAAATTATGATTGTTTCACCCCATCTTCAGCTTCTCTATAAATAAGGTAATTAGCTGATATTGTCTCCTTATTAAGGATATTGTCTCCTTATTATTTAAGTCTCCACTCAAATTTACAGGGCTGAAACACAAGTTCAAATTTTGGAGCTCCACTGCAGGTAGTCCTCGACGTAGGGCCACAATTGAGCCCAGAATTTATGTTGCTAAGTGATAAATTTGTTAAGTGAATTTTGCCCCCTTTTACAACCATTCCTGCCCCATTTGTTAAGTGAATCCCTGCAGTTGTTACATTAGTAACATGGTTGTTAAGCGAAGCTGTCTTCCCCGTTGATTTTGCTTGTCGGAGGATCGCAAAATACGATCATATTATCCCGGGACACTGCCAGCATCACAACTGTGAACTGAACGTAAATCACGTGACCACGGGGATGCTGCAACGGTCATAACTGTGAAAAATGGTTACAAGTTACTTTTTTTCAGTGCCGTTGTAGCTTTGAATGGTTACTAAACAAATTGTCGTAAGTCGAGGACTACCTGCCTGGTAGAATGTTACGGTTAGTACTGTGAAGAGCTGCAAATCGGGGGGAAAGCAATGTCAGGGTGTAAATTCCGCTCTGTATTTAGTGAGGGATGAACCGTGGCCTTTCCTTGAAGTATACTTGATAATTAAGCAAAATATACCCGAGATATATTCTAAGAAAAACATTTTATTGTAAAGAAAATGAAAACACAAACTTACTAGCTAACGATTACATTTTGGCAGAGTTCCTGCCTACCACCTTGGCAGGCGAACAAAAGACAAAGACGCGATAACAATGATGAAGGAATGTGGAAGAATGAATGGACATGCGTAGTGAGTTTAGTGATAAGAGTCAGATCAGTCTACCGTATGTCTTAGAGTTTGAGCACAGCTGGCAAACAAAAAAAAACGCAGTGACAAGCAATAAATTCATTCTCTCTCCCTACTCATAGCTCTAATTAGCAGTGAAGCAAAACAGCTCTCCTAGCTCAGTGTTTATGCTTATGTATCCATTGATTGATTTTCCTTTTGTGACCTGTTTGTTGATTTGGCAGCTGAAATGTGGATGACCTATATCTCCGTTATCTTTCTACCTCCCTTCAGGCACAAAAGTCTCAAACCGAGGCTCGCAATTCAGCAGGGGCCGGTGCCTCCCGCCGGCCAGCAACCCCAGCCAGCAACCAAGCACAAGGCCAACGAAAAGCAAGAGAAAGGAGAGAAACCCCCAAAACGTCCCTTAACCCCGTTTCACCATCGTGTGTCCATCAGCGACAAGGTTATCCTGGAGGCCGACTCCGCCAATCAGCGGCTGGTAATCCCCACCACCGACAGCCAAGTGAGGTTTTCCAACCTCAGAACTAACGAGGTCGCCAAGACACCTCAGATGCACCCCGCGGAAATTGCCAGTTCCCCGCAGCCACCGCCCCTCAGTCCCCACCCCTGCGACGCGGTGGAGGAGGGGGCAACCAAAACGCCTTCCACGCCGCAGAGCCAACATTTCTATCAAATGTCGACTCCCGATCCTTTGCTTCCTTCAAAAGCCATGGAAGATAGGATAGAAGGATTATCCCAGAATTTCCCAGCCACGTTTCCCGACGTCGTGGAGCCCACCATGTACATCGGCGCCGCAGTGAACTTGGAGGAGGAAGATGCGGATTCCATGTGGAAGTATTACAAGGTCCCAAAGAAAAAAGACGTGGATTTTTTGCCGCCACCTTTGCCGAGTGAAAAATTTCGGGACGAGCCCGTGGGATCTGCAGCATCGGACAATGTACCTTCAGCTACAGAGTAAGCGCACTTGAAGTTTGAGCTCGGAGTCCGCATGACTAATTGATTCGCACAATGGTTTGCGTGAGTGTGTGTGTGTGTGTGTGTGTTTACACTGGCCTGGCCTGCATTAATTTTAGAAATATTACAATGGTACAGGCAGTCCTTCCCTTAACAATCATAATTGAGCTTGCAATTTTGGGTGTCAGTTGTGGTGGTCGTTAAGCAGGTCATGACATGAACTGGGCCTTATTTTATGAGGTGTTTTTTTGTGGTGGTTGTTAAGTGAATGCCACGGTCATAAATAACAATAGCACTTATATACTGCTTTACAGCACTCTCTGGGTGCTTTACAGTGTCAAAACTCGATTGCAGAAAATACGACTTCAGCAATAGAGTGGTCAATGCCTGGAATGCACTACCTGACTCTATGGTTACATCTTCAAATCCCCATAACTTTAACCTTAAACTGTCTACTAATGACCTCACCCCATTCCTAAGAGGTCTGTAATGGGGCGCGCATAAGCGCACTAGCGTGCCTACCGTCCCTGTCCTACTGTCTCCATTTATTCGTACCCATTTACTCTGTCCATATTTATGTTTATACTTATACATGTTATCTTTTACATGTTTGACAAACTAAATAAATAAAATAAAATAAATAAAAATATTAACAGAATAACAGAGTTGGCAGCTGGACCTTGGAGGTCTTCTAGTCCAACCCCCTGCTCAGCCGGGAAACCCTATACCATTCCAGACAAATGGTTGTCCTACCTCTTCTTAAAAACTTCCAGTGTTGGAGCATTCACAACTTCTGGAGGCAAGTTGTTCCACTGATTCATTGTTCTCATTGTCAGGAAATTTCTCTTTACTTCCAGGTTGCTTCTCTCCTTGATTAGTTTCTACCTGTTGCTTCTTGTCCTGCCCTCAGGTGCTTTGGAGAATAGCTAGACTCCCTCTTCTTTGTGGCAACCTCTGAGATATTGGAAGACTGCTATCATGTCTCCCCTAGTCTGTGTTTTCTCTATATTAGCCAGATGCAAATCCTGCAGCCGGTCTTATGATATATCTAGAAATAATGTTCTTTATGGGTTCTTGTGGCTGGGCTTCATCCCTGCAATCCCATCTAGACCAAAGAATGGAATGGAATAAAAATAAGAGTAGAGTAGAGTAGAGTAGAGTAGAGTAGAGTAGAGTAGAGTAGAGTAGAGTAGAGTAGAGTAGTAAAATAGAATAGAATAGAATAGAATAGCACCTTGGAGGTCTTGTAGTCCAACCCCACATACACCACTTCAGACAGATGGCTATCCAACACCTTCTTAAAGACTTCCAGTGTTGGGGCATTCACAACTTCTGGAGGCAACTTCTGTTCCACTGGTTAATTCTTCTCACTGTCAGGAAATTTCTCCTCAGTTCTAAGTTGCTTCTCTCCTTGATTAGTTTCCACCCATTGCTTCTTGTTCTACCCTCAGGTACCTTGGAGAATAGTTTGACTCCCTCTTCTTTGTGGCAACCTCTGAGATATTGGAAGACTGCTATCATGTCTCTCCTAGTCTGTGTTTTCTCTATATTAGTCAGATGCAAATCCTGCAGCCGGTCTTATGATATATCTAGAAATAATGTTCCTTATGGGTTCTTGTGGCTGGGCTTCAACCCTGCAATCCCATCTAGACCAAAGAATGGAATGGAATAGAAATAAGAGTAGAGTAGAGTAGTAAAATAGAATAGAATAGAATAGCACCTTGGAGGTCTTCTAGTCCAACCCCACATACACCACTTCAGACAAATGGTTATCCAAATGGATATAACCATATCCAAATGGTTATCCAACATCTTCTTAAAAACTTCCAGTGTTGGAGCATTTACAACTTCTGGAGGCAAGTAGTTCCACTGATCAATTGTTCTCACTGTCAGGAAATTTCTCTTTAGTTCTAAGTTGCTTCCCTCCTTGATTAGTTTCCACCCGTTGCTTCTTGTCCTGCCTTCAGCTGCTTTGGAGAATAGCTTGACTCTTCCTTCTTTGTGGCAGCCCCTGAGATATTGCCCCCAACAATCTGGCTCCTCATTTTAGTGACCTCGGAAGAATAGAAGGCTGAGTCAACCTCGATCCTTCTCAGAATCGAACTCCAGACTCTGCAGAGTTATCCGGCCATGCTGCATTCTAACCACGGCACCAACAAGCACAGAAACGTTGAGCTCAGTTGTGGTCATAAGTCGACTATCTGTAATACCTTCTGCTTTTGTGTTATAACCCATCAATTTCCCCCCCCCCTGAATAGAATGGCATACAACAAGAATGCCTTTCTTGTTTCTGAAGGTGTAGAAATTTCTCTCTAACCTTAACCATATTCTGAGATTTTGTCATTTTAGAATCTCTGTAGTTTCGGTTAATTGCTTTCTATCTTTCTTTGGTTATACTTCTCTTCCATTTTCTCTGTCTGTACTTTTATTTTTTGGCAATTTAGATATATTTAGATATATGCAACCGGTTTATTTAGGTGTCTCCCATTTTTTCCTTTTAATAGGAAGTGTTTTAATTGTATTTTAGTGTTTTCTTTCAGGAAGATTTTCCAGGTAGCTTTTGCCTTCAGAATTTCTAAGCATTGGATCGATCTACCTTATTTTTTATTTTGCGTTGATGAAAATCTATTCTTCTGAAGTCCAGTACTGTCTACCCTTCTGATCCTTCTTCTCCCCCACTTTTGTAATCATGAACTCCAAGATAACACAGACACAATCTCTGACAGTTCCAGTCACCTTTACATAATAAACCAATATCTTTTGGTAGACTGCTCTTCATTGCCTCCATTAGGGAGGGAGGGGGAGAGGCAGAGAGAGAGAGAGAGAGAGAAAGTGGCAGACAGACAGACAGAGAGAGGGAGGGAGAGAGAGAGAGTGAAAGTGACAGACAGACAGGGAGAGAGAGGGAGAATGAGAGAGGGAATTGACTGATTTGCTTTGTTCTTGACTATATTATTTCACTGAGAAATGATGAAATCCGTAACCCTGAGGTAACAGTTCTTCAGTTAGCAATACAGCTGTTGAAGTGAACCCATTTTCCCCATGGACTTCGCTTGTCGGGATCTTGGGACACTGCAACCGTCATAAATACGAGCCGGTTGCTAGGCGTCTGGATTTTGATCACGTGACCAAGGGGACGCTGCAATTGTTGTAAGTGTGAAAAGTTGGTCGTAAGTTACTTTTTTCAGTGCCATCGTAACTTCGAATGGTCACTTAACAAATTGTTGTAAAAACCAGTACTACCTGTCTTAGCTACCATTAAAATCAAAATGGTTTTGGGACAGACTGCTGTGCGAATATGAGATATTGCATCTCTTCTGCTTTTCTGAATCTGTACAGTGTATGATTCAGGTCCAGATGGCCCATGTAGGGCTGGGTCTGCCTTATAAGGGGAGGGGGGGAGGGGGTGGCCTGTCACAGTGGAAGGGAGACAGGAAGAAATGACAGAGTGGTCTGTCCTTGCTTGGTTCAGTCTACAGGTAGTCCTCAACCTGTTTCGAAAACAGGTCAATTACTGTTCAGATCAGTGGTGGGATACGACCAATACGCCCCGGTATGGGCGTACTGGTGCCTGCTGGGAGCACCAGGTACCGTTCCGATATGGTGCTCTGGAGGTTCCACCCGCTCTCCTTACCTCTATTTAAGCCGACCGGGGCATTTGCGCATGCGCACAGGGTGTACGATGCCTGCGCAACGTTCCGCCGAACAGCTGGAGCATCACGGGCAGTGGGTATGCATGCGTAAGTTGTGCGCGTCCACATGATGGACGTCCAGCCCCGTTGCGGCGTACCGGTTGCAAGGGGAGCCGGAACCCACCACTGGTCCAGATGACTGTATTACCACGACTTTCTGGTAGTTCTACAATAAAATCCATGGCTAGGTCCTCCCATGGTAGGGATCGTCACCGTCTGTAGAAGGCCGGGAGGTTTTCCCAGTCATTTCTTCACGGTGGCACAGATGGTGCAGCTCCAAATATATTCCTCTACATCTCGTTTCATTCGCAGCCACCAGAACTGTCGGTTCATCAGCTGAAGGGCTTTTAGGAACATGAAATGTCCCACAGCCCTAGCATTGTGGCACCATTGTAATACCGCTATATGTTGGGTATCAGGGATGTATATTTTTGAGCACGTCAAGGCCAGACCGTCTCGCCGAATGAGAAGCTGTTGGTGTCAGCGTTCCCAATATCATCCAGAATCAAATCAGTCCAAGGCAGAGCTTTCCTCAGAGTTCAATTTATTAAGAGAGACATGTTGACACATCTGTGGGAAACCCGAATCTGAAAGCACGTGTGCCCCACATGCACCTGCCATCCACGCGGAAAGTTCTTGCGGAGGCCACTCCTACAAATCCTAGCTACCGCGCCCTTTCTCTTAGTGGCGGCAGCAAAAAGAGCGGCAGCCCAGCGACGCTAGGGCTGGCAACTGTGTGCCAGAAACAGAGACATAACTTCCGGTCCTCTCTCGATCAGCTAATCCGCGGGCCGAGGTTAAGGGGCCTCCTGTACCTTAAAAAATAATAAGACCTCCCTGAAAATAAGGCCAAGCTCTTATTTGTGTGTGTGTGTGTGTGTGTGTGTGTCAAAAGAAAATAAGACCCTGTCTTATTTTCGGGAAAACATGGTATATTTATTTTTATGAAGCCAAGATCAAGAAGAGGGAGAACGCTATGCGAGGAGATGTGTTACAGATTTCTCTTCTCCTGTCCCTTGCAGGATTGCATCTTCTCTTTATTCCTATTATTCAGAGAACTGACTTGACAATTTCCTAGCAAACTATCTCTAATCTACCCTCCTTGCAAACAAATGACGAATTTAATTGTCCCTGATTGCTGCTGAATTTCAAAAGAACTGCATTTCCTTGAAATGAATTGGCCAACTCCCCCCCCCAAAAAAAACCCTTGCAGTTCCCTTGTTTTAGAATCCTTCAGTGGTAGCTGATGATTGCAGCTGTTTGTTGCCACCGCACGATATGAAAATAGAGAGAGATATGAAAGGATATAAGCTTAATTATCCTTGGAGAAAGAAGGACAAAACTCTTTTTTTGTTGGATTTAAGAGTACATTTATACAGGTAGTCCTCAATTGATGACCACGATTGAGCCCCAAATTTCTGTTGCTGAGCGAGACCGTTGTTAAGTCAGGTTTGCCCAATTTCACGACCTTGCTTACCACCATTGTTAAGTGAATCACTGCGGTTGTTAAGTTAGTAAGTTAAGAGCCGTGGTGGCGCAGTGGTTAGAGTGAAGTACTGCAGGGCTACTTCTGCTGACTGCCGGCTGCCTGCAATTTGGCAGTTCGAATCCCACCAGGCTCAAGGTTGACTTAGCCTTCCATCCTTTCAAAGTGGGTAAAATGTGGACCCAGATTGTCGGGGGCAAGAGTCTGACTCTGTATGCCGCTTAGAGAGGGCTGTAAAAGCATTGTGACACGGTATATAACTCTTAAGTGCAGTTGCTATTGCTAGTAACATGATTGTTAAGTGAAGCCGGTTTTCCCAACCAGTTTGCTTGTTAAGGTCGCAAAATGGGATCACGTGACCACGGAACACTGCAATCGTCGTGAATATGAGTCAGGTGCCAAGCATCTGAATTTTGATCATGTGATTTGTAGGGATGCTGCAACAGTCGTAAGTGTGAAAAATGGTCCGAAGTCCCTTTTTTCAGCACTGAAAAAAGTGACTTAGGACCGTTTTTCACACTTACGACTGTTGTAACTTTGAACGTTTGCTAAATGAACCGTTGTAAGTCGAGGACTACCTATATGTAGTTTAGAAAAACGGTCAAACCTTTTACTCATTTCACATTGGGAGTTAAAAAGAGTCTTTTTTTAAAATTCTGATTGTATCAATTTTCTTGGCCTTATCTGGGACACTATTAAGTATCTCGTTTGCCATGATCTATTTAAAAATGTGGGGCAATTCTAATGATACTGTATAGGAAATGCAATAAGGTGCATTTTTCCGGATTGGTTTTATTTTAAAGCTGAAACTAAAAGTGGTAATAGATACTATATCCAACTCTCCTAATGCAATGTTAGTGTAGAAGCTTCTGATCTTCAGACAACGAACCTAGATTGGTACTGATAGAAGAGAATATTTGTAGCTCAGTGTCCCAAAGGGGCTTTTTCAAGAGGCAACTGGACCCTGGTTTTTCTTTGAAGACGTTTCGCTTCGAAGAAGCTTCTTGGATGAGAAGCGAAACATCTTCAAGGCAAAACCAGAAAGTCCAGTTGCCTCTTGAAAAAAAAAAAAGCACCTTTGGGACAACCATGTCTATAGACTTGTAGCTCAGAGATGGGATCCTTGGTGCTCTCTGAGTGCTAGTTAATAGCCAGTGCTAAGCCTGATGATGTTACCTAGTTGGGTATTGAAACGTCTCCTGGAAACCCTCCAAGCTCAGAGTGCACCAAGGTCCCCACAAATCTAGATTGTTTACTGGTGGTAGTGGAATTAGACCACCAAAGCCCAATTTTCTTAGCGAGATCTTCCAGGAAAACCAAAGGACTGATATAGTATTTGAATACAGACTCATTTTCAATATTGCCTTTAATCCTGGTTGTACTGACTGAGAATGTTCGGTCTTGTGATCATAAGATAGCAGAAGGGGATGCTCAATTCCCCCCCCCCCCAATAAATAGCATAGTTCTTCTCAGATCAGGTCACTTGGGGAATAACTGTGTCCCAGTGTGGAAATTCTGTGTTAATTACACTGTAATCTGCTAAACGGGGAAATCAGTCAGTCTTCCAACAGGTTTCACTGCTGATTCCCAAGCTGTCGGATACACATCCTGATTCTTTAGTAGCTTTATTGACGCAAATGGAGATAGATTTTTATCTGAAAACTAGCTGCCGAAAAGGAACAAATAGCAAATGATTTCTCCCTAATCATTTTGTAAGAATAGAACCCTAACTAGGATGGCCATTTTTAAAAGTGTAAAATTACTGTGGCTACATTGGAGGAAATGGTTTTTGTGGATCCAAAGTATTGTGTTATTCAAATACAGGTAGTCCTCGGCTTACAACAATTCATTTAGTGACCTTTCAAAGTTACAACGGCACTTTAAAAAGTGAGTTCTGACCATTTCTCACACTTACAACTGTTGCAAAATCCCCATGGTCACAGGATCAAAATCCAGACACTTGGCAACTGACTCATACTTACGACAATTGCAGTGTCCTGCGCCATGTGCTCAACTTTTGCGACCTTCTGACAAACAAAGTCAATGGGGAAGCCAGATTCACTTAACAACCGTGTTACTAATGTAATGACTGCAGTGATTTCCTTAATAACTATGGTAAGAAAGGTCGTAAAATGGGTCAAAATTAACTGTTTCACATAGCAGCAGAAGTTTTGGGCTCAAGTGTGGTCACAAGTTGAGGACTACCTGGGCGTGGACATAAAAAACTTGAAACAACATTACTCCGCACATATGTGGCCAAAGAATATTGCCTAATATTCTTACATAAGACTTGCACACCTATATAAAAGTTAAACTATTTTTAATTCTAATGTGAGAGGATTAATATGGTATATTACTTAAAGAGCTAGATCAGTAAAAAATACAGGTGAAACTCAAAAAATTAGAATATGTTCATTTATCTCAGTAATGCAACTTAAAAGGTGAAACTAATATATGAGATAGACTCATTACATACAAAGCAAGATAGTTCAAGCCATGATTTGTCACTTCGGCAGCCTGGGCCACGCATTCCTCACTATCTGAGATCTGTAGGGCAGCCACTGGGTCTCCCCCCTCACCATTCGTGAAGAATAACAAGTTGGACTCCTTTGCTTCTGCGGACGCCTCATTCGAATGTAGGGTGTTGCAGGCTGTTCACAGGGCGGGGGAGAGGTCTCACCAGGCATAAGTTTGGGCATATACTCAAATGTGTAACCCTCCCTAGGGACATGTAGGCTTTGGTACATCCCATCCTGGATACTCCTCCCCTCACTATGGAGAAAGGGCGTTGGTATTTACCTGATACCTGGTATGGGTAGGTTGCGAAATAGTTATGTTGTTTGTTGAACTGTTCTGTTGAAGTAATAAATAAAGGTTTGAAACTAAAATAAAGTCTAGAGTGGATGACACACTAGATAGAGTTCTTCGCCGATAACTGGGTGGAGCCTGGTGACCAAGGCGTGGCTAAAAGAGCTTATCTGACTAAGCCCAATCAACGAGAGGACAAGGTCAACCCATCCTGGATACTCCTCCCCTCACTATGGAGAAAGGGCATTGGTACTTACCTGATATGCCTCTTCTCATAGTGGGGGAGGAATATCCAGCCCCTCCCTCATATGGTTATGTAACTTGAGCGTTATGTTTGATGGTTGAGCTGTTCTGTTGAAATAAATAAAGGTTGAAACTAAAATAAGTCTAGAATGGATGAACACAGCTGTCCGTTGATGGACTGAGTCAATAACTGGGTGGAGCCTGGTGACCAAGGCATGGCTAAAAGAGCTTATCTGACTCAGTCCAAACAAGAGAGGACAAGGTCAACCCATCCTGGATACTCCTCCCCCACTATGAGAAGAGGCGTATCAGGTAAGTACCAACGCCCTTACTCCACCACTGATGCCCTTGCTCAAGCAGGAGCCCGTATCCCCGTGATGGGGAACATATGGCAGGCGTTCCCGAAGTGGCACTCGGAGCCATGTCACCTGGCAGGTGCCGCATCGGCTGTTCCTCTTCCTGGTTTCTGGTGTGCAAGCACATGTGATGATCAGCTGGCCTTTGTGCATGCCTCGGTGCCAAAAGCTGGAAGAGCTGGTCTTCTGTTTTCCAGCGTGAGCATGTGCGCCAGCCAGCCGATCGTCACCTGTGCGTGCGCGCCATTAACTGCAAGATGAACTGGGTGGTGCGAATGCATGAGCTGGAAACCAGAAGTTCGTTTTCTGGCGCACGCATGCCCACTGGGCCCCTCCTTTTCTGGATCACCTCTCCAGCTACAACTGCCGAAGGCAAGCAGTTCCACATTGCTTCTTTTCTTGCCTTCTTCACTGATGAATCACAGACGGATTTTGCCTTTTCAACTTGTGCCGCCTTATAATTCTGTCTTTTTCTTTTTCCCATAGATTAATGTTGCAATATAGGAAACCTCTCAAGGTCTCTGATGAATTGATACAGCAGTACCAGAGCAAGAACCAATACCTAGCGGCTATAGTAGCTGACCAGGAGATGGAGATGGACCCATACGCATTTGTTGATGGAGACGAAGAGTTCCCATTTCCCGATAAAAAGGACAGGCCAAACAATGACCGAGAAATTGGGAAAAAACATAAGGTAAGTGAAAAAATTGTATATATCAGGATATAAACCAGTAGAGTAAGCGTTAATATTAAGGATCTAGGCTTTTTGGGGGGTGGGGCGGAGGACGTTTTAATGTGATGGATTACCCACAGGGTGGATTTGATTTCAATCAAGTCGATTTAAATCACGATTTAAATCCCTAGTAAAATGGCTTGATTTAAATCAACTCGATTTAAATCGTAGTTTTAGAAGAGCAACTGTCCTCTCTGTCCTGCAGTGGCTCCTCCTTTGACCCGCTGTTGACTCACCGACAGTCCCAATGTTGCAGAATCTACAGCCTCATGCTACATAACTGAGCTCCATTTCATGCTGAATAAACTAAACTAGGAATGTGTCTTAAATGGAAAACTATCTTTAGATCGATTTTTACTCCAAAAGCATTTTATTAAAATAAGTTTGATAAAAATGAGGAAAAAAATCTGATTTAAATTTTAAAAATCCAATTATTATTTTTAAAAAATCGATTGTTATCCATTCTGATTACACACAACAGGAACGCAAAGTCTGGGCAACCAATTCTATCAATAGAAGAGAACATTTGCAGCTCGGGGTTGAACCATGGGGTCCTTGGCGCTGTGTGAGCTTGGTTGTTTTCTTGCAGATGTTTCATGACCCAACTAGTTAACGTCATCCGTGCACTTGGTTTTGTTTAGCATGTCAACATTTTCTTAAAAATACAAATAGTGATGGAGCAGAGCAGAGCAAAGTTGTCAGACACGGTTCAGTTGTTAGTCCCATCTAAAATATTTAGGGGACTACATAGGGACTCGGGAAGATTTTGATCAACCTGTGATCAGGATATACACCCTCCTTAGGGAATACGTTTCTGCTAAAAGCTTTTTTTTCCTTTTGTGTACTGGTAAACGATTCTGTCAGAGAGTCCCTCCTTAGTTCTAGGTTGGTTCTCTCTGATTAATTTCCATCCGTAGGGAAGGGAAAGGAAAGGAAAATGTAGGAAAGGAAATGAAGAGGGAAGGGAAGAAAAGGAAGAGGGAAGGAAAGGAAATGTAGGAAAGGAAAGGAAGAGGGAAGGAAAGAAAAGGAAGAGGGAAGGGAAGGAAACATAGGAAAGGAAAGGAAGAGGGAAGGGAAGAAAAGGAAGAGGGAAGGAAAGAAAAGGAAGAGGGAAGGGAAGGGAAAGAAAATGTAGAAAAGGAAAGGAAGAGAGAAGGGAAGAAAATGTAGGAAAGGAAAGAAAGAGAGAAGGAAAGGAAATGTAGGAAAGGAAGAGGGAAGGAAAGAAAAGGAAAAAGAATTGGAAGGAAAGGAAAGGAAGAGGGAAGGTAAGGAAATGTAGGAAAGGAAAGGAAGCGGGAAGGAAAGAAGGAAGAGGGAAGGGAAGAAAAGGAAAATGTAGGAAAGGAAAGGAGGAAAAGAAGAAGAAAAAACTATCTTACTCAGATTTTGGATGGGGCCGTGCACCAAATATTTTGCAGAGTAGCTTTGTTGGTGTGTGATTCTCCTGGTTACTTCTCTAGCCTTTTTAACTTTGAAGATACCGTAGCTGAGAGAGTAGAGCACAGAGATCTTAAATTGTCTCAAAGATCGTGATGTAAAAAGATCTTGATACAGCAGCTCTTTAAAGGGAATCAACTGTCAATGAAGGAGGCAGTGCTCTACTAAGTGGCCAATCTCCGTGGATGGCAGAATCGAACTTGTTTTTTGGGTTATGACTTATCCCACTTTCACACACGCGACTGACTGCTACCTTTTTCACAGCCTGACGATGGAACGCCCAGTGTTGGAGAAGATGCAATGTCACTTTTTAGCCCTTCAGTCAAACAAGGTAAAATTTCTTAATTTTGGGGGGGGGGAATGTTTAGCTGGCTTATTGTAAAAAAATAAAAAATAAATCTGTAAGAGTAACAGGAATGTACAGGTGATCCTCAGTTATGACCATTATTAAGGCAAAATGTATGTTGTTAAGGGAGGCATTTATTAAGTGAGTTTCTCTCCCCCCCCCCCTGCACACACAAACATACTTTATAATCTTTCTTGGCACAGTTGTTAAGTGAATCATAGCCGTTATTAAATTAGTAACATGGTTATTAAGTGAATCTGGCTTCCCCATTAGCTTTGCTGGTTAGAAGATCCCCAAAGGGGGCTCACATGACCCCGGGACACTATGACCGTCATAAATACGAACTAGTTGTCAAGCATCTGAATTTTGATCATAGCAGTAACACTTAGACGTACAGTATATACCGCTTCACAGTACTCTACAGCCCTCTCTAAGCAATTTACAGAATCAGCCTCTTGCCCCCCAACAATCTGGGTCCTCATTTTACCCAACCTAGAAGGATGGAAGGCTGAGTCAACCTTGAGCCGGTCAGGATCAAACTCCTGACAGTGGGCAGAGTTAATCTGCAATAGCAATAGCACTTAGACTTATATACCGCTTCACAGTACTCTACAGCCCTCTCTAAGCAATTTACAGAATCAGCCTCTTGCCCCCCAACAATCTGGGTCCTCATTTTACCCAACCCGGAAGGATGGAAGGCTGCGTCAACCTTGAGCCGGTCAGGATCGTACTCCTGGCAGTGGGCAGAGTTAGACTGCAATAGCAATAGCACTTAGACTTATATACCATTCATAGTGCTTTACAGGCCAATCTAAGCTGTTTACAGAGGCAGCCTATTGCCCCCAATGAAATGGAAGGCTGAGTCAACCTTGAGCCTGGTGAGATTTGATCTGTCAAACCGCTGGCAGCCGGCGATCGGCAGAAGTAGCCTGCAACACTGCAACTCTAACCACGGCCCCACCGTGGCTCTTCATGTGATCGTAGAGCTGCTGCCACGCTTGTAACTGTGAAAAGTGGTTCACGTCACATTTTTTCAGTGCTGTCGTAACGTTCAATGGTCATTAAGCGTAAGTCGAGGATTACCTGCATTCGTTTGTTTGGTGGTAGAGCCTCTAATAAAACGACAGCCTGCAGTGGAAATGTTACCGTGTTTCCCCGAAAATAAGACAGGGTCTTATTTTCTTTTGATCCCTGAAATAAGCGCTTGGCCTTATTTTCGGGGAGGACTTAATATTTTTGGGGTGCAGGAGGCGGCGAGCGTGGTCACTTCATGGCTGCTGCTGTGTTGCAGTATTTTCAGGGAGGGCTTATTTTCAGAGGAGGGCTTATTTTAGTGCATGCGCTCAAAAGCCCTGTTGGGCTTATTATCTGGGGAGGTCTTATTTTCGGGGAAACAGGGTGCAATTTAGATAACGCCTCACCGTGAAACTTTTGACCTTGGTCTCCTTTTCAGCAATAGATGCGCAGCGTAATCCCCCTCACAATCGCACAGCTTCAACTAGTTTGTTCCATGAAAATGACCTGGTTGTCTCCTATACTGACCTTGATAATCTCTTCAACTCCGATGAAGACGACCTGACAGTAAGTACCTTTTTTTAGGGTGGTGGGAGCCTTGCGGAAATGTGATCAGGGGGATCTGTTGCTGCGGCCATAGGGGGTGGGGTGGGATTTTTATGGTGGTCCCAAAGGTGCTTTTTTTTTTCTTCCGAGAGGCAACTAGACAAGCCGGGTTTTGAGTTTATTAAGTTTGAGTTTATTAAATTTATAAACCGCCCCCTCTCCCCGCAGGGACTCGGAGCGGTGTATAGACATCACATATATAAAAACAACAAAGCACAAAATGAAAACCCAGACAAACAACGTAAACATACAGTCTGTATATTAACCCAAACTAATTAATAGTTAAAAACAATCTAAAACTAATTAAAACCCCAAAATTTAAAATTTAAAAAGCCATCCAGGAAGGTCAGTGATAGATGTTACTTATGATTACAATTGGGCCAGGCCGGCTAGTCGGAACAGGTGGGTCTTGAGTTTCTTACGGAAGGAGCGGAGATCAACGGTAGTTCTAATATGGGGGGGAGGTCGTTCCAGAGGGTTGGGCCCATCACAGAGAAGGCCCTACTCCTGGGCACCGCCCGCCCGCATTGCTTAGCGGAAGGTACCCGGAGGAGTCCCTCTCTGTGAGAGCGGATTGGTCGCAGGGATGTATGGGGTAGGATGCGATTCTTTGAAGGCGTTTCACTTCTTCCGCTGGATGGTAGGGAATGAAAGGATTTGCATTCTTTTAGAGCAGGGGTGTCCAAACTTGGGAACTTTAAGACTTGTGGACTTCAACTCCCAGAATTCCCCAGCCCCTTGCTCAAGCACACCATTCCAGACAAATGGTTGTTCCAATCTAATCTTGAAAGCTTCCAGTGTTGGTGCATTCACAACTTCTGGAGGCAAGTTGTTCCACTGGTTTATTGTCCTCACTGTTAAGAAATTTCTCCCTTAGTTCTAAGTTGCTTCGATCAGTTTCCATCCGTTGATTCTTGTCCTGCCTTAAGTCCCTCTTCCAGTGAAGTTGGTGATGCTGAAGAAGTAACCATCCCTTTAGCTGGCCAATTGCTTCCAACTGATTTACTGCCTCGGTGAAGTTGTATTCAGCATCACACTATCCTCCGCACATCTTAATAAATGACATGCGGTCCTGGAGAAGATGCTGATGAATTTTCTCTCCGTTTTACCCTCAAATTTAATGGCCATGCAGAAACAGTTACCCAGATGTTGTCAAAGGAACATATGCCGATAATTGAAGCTTTTAACGTATGATGCGATTTGGATAATATTCTGTTTTATTAGCTCAGCTGTTTGCTTGCATTTTTTTTAAAAAAACGGTTAATTATTTGGCTTTTTTTTTTTTAAAAAAAATTGTTTTGTCCAGTGTTACAATTTGGGACTTATGCCCCTGGGATGTTTATTTTTCTTTCTTTCATTCCTAGCCGGGATCTAAAAGAATATTGAACGGAACGGATGACAAGTCTAGTTGCAAAGAGTCAAAAGCTGGAAACCTGGACCCATTGTCATGCATAAGTAAGTTGCTTTCTCCTAGTGTTATGATTTTTCTTGGGTTATCTTTGCGGTTTGATGGTGAGAAACTTTTTATCATGGAAGTAGATGCCGTACCAACTAAAATGAAAATAAAACAAAATAGTTCCCATTTGTGGGTGTTTGTAAAAATGCTGTTCTAGGACAGCTTTCTCATGTTGGCGGGAAATGATGAAGGTTGCACTCCAACTGAACCTGAGGACACCACATTGGGAAACCTGGCCAAGGTTATAAGGTCTTCAAGCATGAGAGATCCTTGGTGTTCTCTGAGCTTGTTTGTTTAATACAATACAATAGAGTTGGAAGGGACCTTGGAGGTCTTCTAGTCCAACCCCCTGCCTAGGCCGGAAACCCTATACCGTTTCAGACAAATGGCTGTCCAACATCTTTTTAAAGACTTCCAGTGTTGGAGCATTCACAACTTCTGGAGGCAACTTCTGTTCCACTGATTAATTGTTCTAACTGTCAGGGAATTTCTCCTCAGTTCTAAGTTGCTTCCCTCCTTGATTAGTTTCCACCCATTGCTTCTTGTTCTACCCTCAGGTGCCTTGGAGAATAGTTTGACTCCCTCTTCTTTGTGGCAACCCCTGAGATATTGGAAGGCTGCTATCATGTCTCCCCTAGTCCTTCTTTTCATTAAACTAGACATACCCAGTTCCTGCAACCGTTCTTCATATGTTTTAGTCTCCAGTCCCCTGATCCTCTTTCTTGCTCTTCTCTGCACTCTTTCTAGAGTCTCCACATCTTTTTTACATCGTGGCGACCAAAACTGAATGCAGTATTCCAAGTGTGGCCTTACCAAGGCATTATAAATGTGGTATTAATCCTTCACGTGATCTTGATTCTATCCCTCTGTTGATGCAGTCTAGGACTGTGTTGGCTTTTTTGGCAGCTGCTGCACACGGCTGGCTCATATTTAAATGGTTGTCCACTAAGACTCCATGATCTTTTTCACAGTTACTACTACTGAGCAAGGTACCACCTATACTGTACCTGTGCATTCCGTTTTTGTTGCCTAAATGTAGAATCTTACTCTTGCAGATGCTTCATTACCCAAACTAGGTAACATCATCAGTTCTAGGCTGATGTTAACTAGTTTGGGTAATGCAATGACTGCAAGAAAGCAACGAACAGAATGGATAAAATTCTCAAAATAGTAGAACGTCAATGATAAAAGTAGCCAAAGGACTTCAGAAGTAATTACGGCACAAAGAAACAGAAAAAGAAAAGAAAAAAAACATTTGTTAGGATATATGATGAGACAAAACTTGTTAAAAATTTGTGGAGTCTTCTGAGAATGATATGTCTTTACCATTAACATCTCCATCAATTATTTTTACATAAAGGATAACTACATGCAAGCTTTAGGTATTTATACTAATATGGTACATTCAGCTTCAAAAAAAAAAACAGACTAAGGAGATGGCAAGATTTGCTTAATAAAGATAGGAATTTACCATAGTTAATGTATTTATAAATTTGCTTAATAAAGATAGGAAAGATAGGAGCTTAATAAATTATAAATTGCTGAAAGAATAGCAAATGACCTCAAGGCTCAAGAACAGGCCTTTAGAAGGATGACAGAATTCAAAGCCCTTACACGAGTCAAGAACATTTCCTAGGATATATTTATAAATTGCTACTGAGACATGTCATGGAGATGGAACAAATTAATAATTGATGCAAAATTTCAAGGAAGTAATTACAGTGGAAAAATGGGAAGAGCTGTGAAAAAATCAATAACATTCACTCAAGCTATAATTTGAGGCCAAATTGGTATAAAATGTTTTAAATAGGGTATATAACTCCATCAGTGAGTGCCAAGATGGACAAATCATGTATAATAAATGCTGGAAATGCCATATATTTTTGCACATGTAATAAAATATTCTTTTGAGCATTTTATTACATGTGGTGTTCGTGCAAAAAAACCTAAATGTATCTGGAAGGAAACATAACAAAGTATACAGAAATTTGGCCTCAAACCATAAGTATTCCTATTAGGAATAGTGTAATTACAAGATGTATAAATGAAAAGTATTAGAACTTAATAAAATATATGATGACAGCAGCAACAATAAATTATGCTCTGCACTGGAAAAATGTAATTTGGCTGTTGATACAAGCTTGGGAGACCAAAATTGGAGAATAGGCAGCAAAAGCAAATCTAATAGTATATTTTGATAACAGAAGGTTAATTAAATTTAAGCAGAAATGATTCTCTTATTCATAACATACGACACAGCAAAGCACATTTAAATGTTTAGAATATGATTTCTAGAATTGTCTATGAAGATTCTCAATCATCCAGGTCATGGTTGCCCCAAAGGTGCTTTTTCCAAAAGACAAGTGGATGAAATGTTTCTCTTCTCATCCAAGAAACCTCTTCTTCAGAACTGAAGAAGCTTCTTGGATAAAGAAGCGAAACCTTTTCAAAGGAAAATGACCAAAAAAACAAAAAAAAAAAATCCAGATCCCGTTTGGGAAAAGCACCTTTGGAATTTCTAGAGTTAAAAGAATAATTGAAATTGACAAAATGAAATGATTTAAACAGATATAAGGAGCATTCTCCAATGTTTAATCTTCAGTGCAAAAGACAAATATTTAGTGATTAGTGGTTGGGGGGAAATGAAAGGGAAAGAGAGAACGCTTCTTTCATAACATTTTTATCATGTTTCATTTTTTTTTTATTTCTGTATAATTGTAAGCCACTCAGTGTCACCTGCTGGTGAGATGGGAGGCAAATATATGGAAGGAAAGGAAAGGAAAGGAAAGAAGATTCTTGATTTCTGTCCAAATTTTGGTTAAGCTTATGTAACATTTTTTTAAAAAAGACAAGTAATTTATCCCATTTATTCTGGTGGCCCCACTAGAGATGAGAGAACACCATTGTGGGTTTGTGGAATTTAATGCTATTTGTGAGCTACCTTGCATATTGGCTAGGTGCAACCCTTGGAAGACGTAGAAGCCCTAAACAGGCTGATTCAAAAATGTCTGTCCCTTAGCTCTCTTTAGAAAATTAATATATCTCAGTAGGCCTCTGTGTCCTTTAAACATAAGACACTTGGAATACGTCATCCAGTTTTGGTTGCCATGATGTAAAAAAGATGTGGAGACTCTAGAAAGAGTGCAGAGAAGAGCAACAAAGATGATTAGGGGACTGGAGACTAAAACATATGAAGAACGGTTGCAGGAACTGGGTATGTCTAGCTTAATAGAAAGAAGGACTAGGGGAGACAGGATAGCAGTGTTCCAATATCTCAGGGGTTGCCACAAAGAAGAGGGAGTCAAACTATTATCTAAGGCACCTGAGAGCAGAACAAGAAGCAATGGGTGGAAACTAATCAAGGAGAGAAGCAACTGAGAACTGAGGAGACATTTCCTGACAGTTAGAACAATTAACCAGTGGAATTTCTTGCCTCCAGAAATTGTGAGTGCTCTAACACTGGAAGTTTTTAAGAAGATATTGGATATCCATTTGTCTGAAACGGTATAGGGTTTCCTGCCTAAGCAGGGGGTTGGAGTAGAAGACCTCCAAGGTCCCTTCCAACTCTGTTATTCTATTCTATTCTATTCTAAAAGAATAAAACATGCAGAATGGGAAAGCAGCTGTACTGTTTGAGTAGACTGACAAGCGGAAGAAAAAATAACATGTTAAATAACTTGCACCTAAACCAGGCACAGCTGATCTTCACAAAATGTATCCCACGCCACCATCCTTGGAACAACACATTATGGGATTTTCTCCCATGAATATGAACAATAAGGAGTACGGCAGCATGGACACCACCCCAGGAGGAACGATCCTCGAAGGAAACGGTGTGACTGGTGGCCTTCAGTTCAGGATTGAAGTGGATGAGGGATTCTGTAGTCCAAAACCTACAGAAATAAAGGTTTGTAAATTCCTTTGGGTGTTCTTGAATGTTAGTTATGTAACGTTGTCTAGTTTTGATTCAGCTACAAAAATGACAGAGGAGGACAATTTAACAGCTTTTGGGTTGGTTGGTTAGTTCATTGTCAGAGACAAGGTTTTTCTGAATGGCTACACTTCTCCTGAAATAGCCAGGATTGTTCATTTTAATACTTTTTATTTGTTTTTTTTTCTCCTGGAATTCATTTTGGTGACGATGGTGGTTTTTTTCCCCTGCCACCATTACGAGATTTTTCCCCCCTCCATAGCTTTATTTGGGTGCGCAGTGAAATGGACTCACGTTTCATTAACTGTGACAACAGCTTGTTTGATTAACTTTTGACTTTTTTCAGCCCTGCATTCCAATTAAATATTAACTTAGCTTCTGTCTGTATCAGTTATGAAGGGAATGCATTTTACATGGAGGAGGTGCGCTGGCAATGGGAGAAAACAGATGTTGCCACAAATGAGAGCTTCACCACTATCTGCGCTCAAATAGGAGCCCGTTTTTCTTCCACTAGTATGTCTCCCACCCCCTCCTCCCGGTCCCCAGTGTTGATAGTCCTTGACAAACAACCTTAATAGAGGCTGCCCATTTTGGTCCCATGTCATGATGGCTGAAAAACGAGGTGGCCTTGCTTAACAACCCACAGCTCCTGCTCTCCCCAGTGAAGCTGTTAAATGAAAGTGCAGGTCATTTAAATGGAGTACAGATTGCCTTGGGTGGGGGAGGCCTTTGGAGGCCCAGGCCTACCTACCCTGGGTCTCCCAAAGCCCCCCACCCTCCCGATGGCCACTGCAACGTAAGGTAAATGACCACAGGGGCATTGCAATAGCTGTAACTTTGGGACCAGGTGGTAAGTAGCTTTTGGGGGGAATGTCTATGGAGATTCTCAATCATCCCAGTCACGGTTGTCCCAAAGGTACTTTTCAAAAGACAGCTGGACTTTCTTGTTTTGTTTTGTTTTGCCTTGAAAAGGTTTCGCTTCTCATCCAAGAAGCTTCTTCAGTTCTGGAGAAACAGTTTCTTGGATGAGAAACAAAACATTTTCAAGGTTCTTGGGGGGGGGGGGGGTGTTGGTTGCTTTTTTTTTTGAAAAAACGCAAAATGTCCAGTTGCCTTTTGAAAAGCATCTTTGGGAAAACTTTTTTTGGTGGAGGGCATCATACTTTTGAATGTTCATTGAAATTGAAATTGAAATTTAATTTGTTAGCCGCACCCTCTCCAAAAGGACTCGGGGCGGCGTACAATAAAACACATACAATATACATATATATATACAATACATATACAAATACAAATAAACACATTAAGGGAAGACTGATCATTAAAATTCACAAATATTTGAAACTTAAATCCATGAGTCTTTCTGTTTAAACTTTCCACCCATAAGGGAAAGGTTCCCCTCGCACATATGTGCTAGTTGTTCCTGACTCTAGGGGGCGGTGCTCATCTCCGTTTCAAAGCCGAAGAGCCAGCGCTGTCCAAAGACATCTCCATGGTCATGTGGCCGGCATGACTCAAACGCCGAAGCCGCACAGAACGCTGTTCCCTTCCCACCAAAGGCGGCCCCTATTTTTCTACTTGCATTTTTTACATGCTTTCGAACTGCTAGGTTGGCAGAAGCTGGGACAAGTAATGGGAGCTCACTCCGGTAGGCGGTGCTAGGGATTCGAACTGTCAAACTGACGACCTTTCTAATTAACAAGCTCGGCGTCTGTGGCCACTGATCCACTGCGTCCTTTCCATTCATAGCTGTTTTTAAATGCTCTTCCTTGGTGTGTGTTTCAGGATTATTCCTATGTTTATAAGCCCGAGAACAGTCAAGCTTTCATGGGATGTTCCATGTTTGCCCCACTGAAGACTCTCCCGAGCCACTGTCTCCCTGCCATCAAACTGCCAGAGGAGTGTGTTTATCGGCAGAGTTGGACTGTTGGCAAGTTGGATTTGCTTCCGCCAGGACCCACCATGCCATTCATTAAAGAGGGGTAAGTGTTTCTTTAAGACCAGATAATAAAAGGACTTCATCGAGCTTAAGAAACGATTTGACATTGTCTTCTGGCAAATGTATCGGTCCGAGAGCATGGCTGGGTTTCACAGAATCCAGATGCATTTCAGCAAGGTTTGTTGTTAGTTGCAAAGTCGTGTCCAAACCATCGTGACCCCATGGACAACGTTCCCCCAGGCCTTCCTGTCCTCTACTATTCCCTGGAGTCTCTTTAAACTCACGGCGACTGCTTCGGTGACCCCATCCAGCCCCCTCATTCTCTGTCATCCCCTTCTTCTTTTGCCCTTCATCGTTCCCAGCATGAGGCTCTTCTCCAGGGAGTCTTTCTTCCTTCTCATTAGGTGGCCAAAGTACTTGAGTTTCCTCTTCAGGATCTGGCCTTCTAAAGGGCAGTCAGGGTTGATCTCCTCTAGGACTGACTGGTTGGATGGCCTTGCAGTCCAAGGGACTCGTAGGAGTCTTCTCCAGCACCAGAGTTCAAAGGCTTCCATTCTTTGGCACTCAACCTTTCTTATGGTCCAGCAAGGCTTAGGTTTGTTTATTTACTGAACATTTTGATGATGACACTTTTCTCACTATCAGGAAATTTCTCCTTAGTTCCAGGTTGCTTCTCTCCTTGATCAGTTTCCACCCATTGCTTCTAGTCCTGCCTTCAGGAGCTTTGGAGAATAGTCTGACCCCCTCTTCTTTGGGGCAGCCCCTCAAATATTGGAATATATTACTATCATGTCAACCCTAGTCCTTCTTTTCTTTATGGCAAGCCATCATTTATCATTGCTTATTTTTTTTTCTCCATTTAAACATAGCTGTTAAAAATATTTAACAGAGATACAATTTGATTGCGGTATAAGGAGTATCTTGGGGGTGCTTAATTCCATCAGTTTCAATAAGCCATGAAGTCTATTAAGAGTAAAGACAAACCAGGAATTCCTCTATACTTCTGGAAGTCTGATAGAGCTGGGTGTGTGTTTGTGTGTCTCAATCTTTTTCTCATTTTATAGGGGAAAATGTATATAGATGTTCTATTCCGTTGAAAAAGTACAAGTTAAATTACAAGTTCTCCAATGTTTGAGACTGATTGCTTATTTTTTTAACGTCAATAAGCAACAATAGTATTTTTCTCTCATCAAAGTAGTGCACAAAGCACTAAAAATATAGCATTCCTGTAAAGTTAAAAATATCCGAGAGAAAGCTAATGTAAGATACATATATTAAGTTGTTTTAACACATCAAGGAAGTGTGGAATCATCCGTTGCTTCTATCTTCTTGCTGCTTACAGTTAGTCCTTGACTTAGGACCAATCATACTAACAGCCGACCTGTAAGCTGTTTGCAGCATCCTATGGTCATGTGACCATGATTTACCGCATCTTTGCCATAAACCATTTATTTCCAATTTCCGGCAATAAACGTTCTATAACAATACAATACAATACAATACAATACAATACAATACAATAGCAGAGTTGGAAGGGACCTTGGAGGTCTTCTAGTCCAACCCCCTGCCTAGGCAGGAAACCCTATACCCGTGATGGCGAACCTATGGCACGCGTGCCACAAGTGGCACGCGGAGCCATTTGTCAGTCACTTCCGGTTTGCTCGGAGGGTGGTTTTAAGCGCTCCGAAGGCTTCAGGGAAGCCTCCGTACAGTCCCTGAAGCCTCCGGAGTGCCTCCGGGGGGTCGGGGGAGGCTCTTTTTGCCCTCCCCAGGCTCCAGGGGCTTTATAGGAGCCTGGAGAGGGCAAAAAAAACATGTAAAAATGGGGGGGTCGCGCGTTGTGCGCGCATGCGCACTGGGGGGGTCGCACGTTGCATTATGGGTGCGGCACGCCCGCACTCGACCCCCCTGCGCTCCCCCCACTTGTGGCACGCGAGCCAAAAAAGGTTCGCCATCACTGCCCTATACCGTTTCAGACCAATGGCTATCCAACATTTTCTTAAAGACTTCCAGTGTTGGGGCATTCACAACTTCTGGAGGCAAGCTGTTCCACTGATTAATTGTTCTAACTGTCAGGAAATTCCTCCTCAGTTCTAAGTTGCTTCTCTCCTTGATTAGTTTCCACCCATTGCTTCTTGTCCTGCCCTCAGGTGCTTTGGAGAATAGCTTGACTCCCTCTTCTTTGTGGCAACCCCTGAGATATTGGAAGACTGCTATCATGTCTCCCCTAGTCCTTCTTTCTTTTAAACTAGACATACCCAGTTCCTGCAACCGTTCTTCATATGTTTTAGTCTCCAGTCCCCTAATCATCTTTGTTGCTCTTCTCTGCACTCTTTCTAGAGTCTCCACATCTTTTCTACATTGTGGCGACCAGAACTGAATGCAGTATTCCAAGTGTGGCCTTACCAAGGCCTTATAAAGTGGTATTAACACTTCCCTTGATCTTGAGTCTATCCCTCTGTTGATGCAGCCTAGAACTGTGTTGGCTTTTTTGGCAGCTGCTGCACACGGCTGGCTCCTATTTAAATGGTTGTCCACTAGGACTCCAAGATCCTTCTCACAGTTGCTACTGTTGAGCAAGGTACCACCTGTACTGTACCTGTGCATTCCATTTTTGTTGCCTAAATGTAGAACCTTACTCTTTTCACGAAGCATGGTTTCATTTAATGAACGTGGCATTATCTTAACTGCTTTGGTATTTGCATTAACGACTGATCAGGTCCAGTCACATGATGACTCTCTTTATGGCCATCATGACTTATGACTGTACAGGTGGGTAGTCCTCGACTTAACAGTTTGTTTAGTGACTGTTCAATGATACCATCACTGAAAAAGTGACTCTATGATCATTTTTCACATTTACAACCGTTACAGCATCCCTGGGGTCACGTGATCAAAATTCAGATGCTTGGCAACAGGTTTGTATTTCTGTCGGTCACAGGTGTCCCCGGGGGGGGTGGAGGCGGGGGGAGTGTCACCTGATCTCCTTTTGTGATCTTCTGACAAGCAAAGTCAATGGGGAAGCTGGATTCACTTAACAACCGTGTGACTAACGTAACCACTTCAGCGAGTCACTTAAAAAGGGCAGCAAGAAAGGTGGTAAAATGGGACAAAACTCAAATTTCTAACCAATGTCTCACTTAAGAACAGAAATGTTGGGGTCAATGGTGGTTGTAAGTCAACGACTACCTGTATAACCCTTGGTAGGCTCCCTTATGGTCATCAGACTATAACTCTTTATCATTACTGTATTTTTCGGACTATAAGACACACCTAGATTTAGAGGAGGAAAACAAGAAAAAAATAGGTTTTGGCCTATGTGCATCCCTTTTTTCGCCCTCCCCGACTCCCAGAGGTAGTTTGCAGGCCAGAAACAGGCCCATTTTTGGCCTCCCAAACCCTCCATGTGTGCTGTTTTTGCAAAAAAAAGGGTGAAAATGTGACGCACAGAGTATTTGGGAGGTCAAAAATGGGCCCGTATTTGGTCTATAAGACGCACTGAAATTTTCACCCACTTTTAAGGGTGTGTGTGTCTTATACTCTGAAAAACAGTATGCTTTGGTCATTATATGTCCCATTGGCTTCAATGCATACTCTTTGAAATTAAAAGCTTTTCCCTTCCTTCTCCAGGGACGGGAGCACCGTTGATCAAGAGTACGGCCCTGCCTACACTCCGCAGACACATACCCCCTTCGGTATGCCCCCCAGCAGCGCCCCGCCAAGCAATAGCGGCGCTGGGATCCTTCCTTCCCCTTCCACCCCTCGCTTCCCAACTCCCCGGACTCCAAGGACGCCTCGGACTCCCCGCGGGGCGGGTGGGCCAGCAAGCGCGCAAGGCTCCGTCAAGTATGAGAATTCCGATTTGTACTCGCCAGCCTCCACCCCGTCCACCTGCAGGCCCTTAAACTCGGTCGAGCCGGCAACAGTCCCGTCAATTCCCGAGGCGCACAGCCTCTACGTGACCCTCATACTGTCCGAATCGGTGATGAATCTTTTCAAAGACTGTAACTTTGACAGCTGTTGCATTTGCGTTTGCAACATGAACATCAAAGGTGCTGACGTCGGAGTTTACATTCCAGACCCAACCCAGGAAGCCCAGTACAGGTGTACGTGTGGATTCAGCGCGGTCATGAACCGGAAATTTGGCAACAGCTCGGGATTGTTCCTCGAGGATGAGTTAGACATCTTGGGCCGCAATTCGGAATGCGGCAAAGAAGTGGAGAAACGCTTCGAGGCCCTTCGCACGGCTTCCGTCGAGCAGAGTGGAAGCTTAAAGGAGGCGGACCGGCTTCCCGACGAGTTGATCCTTTTGTTGCAAGACCAGTGCACCAACTTGTTTTCACCGTTTGGAGCGGCAGATCAAGACCCCTTGCCCAAAGTCGGCGCCACGGGCAATCTGGTGCGGGCTGAGGAAAGAGACTGTTGCTACGACTGCTATCTCGCATTGGAACATGGACGCCAGTTTATGGATAACATGTCTGGAGGGAAGGTTGACGAGGCGCTTGTGAAGAGTACTTGTTTGCATCACTGGTCAAAACGAAATGGTAAGTGCCTCAGTTTGCTGATCGAATGAAAGCATGTGTTTTAATTCCACGTAAAACAGTGATTTACAATAGCAATAGCACTTAGACTTAATATCCTGCTTTGTAGTGCTTTCTAGCCCTCTCTAAGCGGTTTTACAGAGTCAGCCTCTTGCCCCTCAACAATCTGGGTCCCCATTTTACCCACCTTGGAAGGATGGAAGGTTGAGTCAACCTTGAACCTGCTGAGATTTGAACTGTCAAATTGTGGTCAGCAGAAGTAGTCTGCAGTACTGCACTCTAACCACTGCGCCACCACGGCTCATGTGAATAGTTGGTTGACAAGAAATGGCAAAGAAACAAGAGCTTGCATTGATGACGTTACCTAGTTGGGTAATGAAATGTCCGCAAGAAAAAAGCCAAGCTCAGAGAGCACCGGGATCTCCCAGTTTAACCCTGAGCTACCAATATTCTTTTCCTTCAGAAACAATAGCTTTCTTATCTGTTCCTAATTTACTAGAACAGTGTTTCTCCACCGTGGTAACTTTAAGATGGGTGGACTTCAATTCCCAGAATTCCCCAGCCACCCATTCTTTAAGAAAGGTGGACTTCAAGTCCCAGAATTCCCCAGCCAGACTTGCTAGGGAATTCTAGGAGCTGGTCTTCACATCTTTAAATTGCAAGGTTGAAGAAATGTTATTCTAGATCAGTGTTTCTCAACCTTACCGAATTTAAGATCCATAGATCTCAACCCCCAGAATTCAGCAAGCTTTGTCGGCTGGGGAATTCTGGGAGTTGAAGTTCACGCATCTTAAAGTTCACAAGGTTGAGAAACGGTGATCTAGAATAACGTTTCTCAACCTTGCAATTTAACAGATGAACTGAGTTGAAAGTGACCTTCTAAGGTTATCTAGTCCAACCCCCTATTTAAAGATGTGCAGACTAGCTCCCAGAATTCCCTAGCATGGCTGTCTGGGGGAATGCTGGGAATTGAAGTCCACGCCTGTTCCAGAAGACAAGAACAGCAAAAACCCTAATTGGAAGTACAGGTAGTCCTTGACCTACAATCAGCAGTTTAATGACATTTTGAAGTTACAAAGGACCCCCGAAAGGGACTTACAACCCAGTTTCGAAGTTATGAGGTGCACCCTTCTCCGGCAGTCATGTGACCAGATTTTGGGCGCTCAGCGCTGCATTGGCCTGCATCTATAGACAGCTTAGTAACCACGGGGAAGAAGGTCATGACGATCTTAATTACTAGGCTCAGTTACGATTGTAACTGGAGGACTATCTTTATAGGAAGAACTTGTAACAGGTGGTAAAGGGTTTAGTTAAATGCGGGATCATTTTTACTTTTCATGTTTTTTAAAAGATAGTATTTGAAAGCCAAGTCTGTCCCAAAGGTGCTTTTTTCAACTGGACTTTCTTGTTGTTGTTTTTTCTTTGAAGAAGTTTTGCTTCTTCTCATCCAAGAAGCTTCTTCAGCTCTGACTGTATGATGGGGAATGGGAGGATTTATATTCCTTGCAGACAGCTGGTCATTTGCATCCTTTTTAGAGAGTCATTGAGGCCACCTGAAGCTTCTTCAGCTCTGACTGGATGGAGGGGAACGGAAGGATTTATATTCCTTGCAGACAACTGGTCATTTGCATCCTTTTTAGAGAGTCATTGAGGCCACCTGAAGCTTCTTCAGCTCTGACTGGATGATGGGGAATGGAAGGATTTATATTCCTTGCAGACAGCTGGTCGTTTGCATCCTTTTTAGAGAGTCATTGAGGCCACTTGAAGCTTCTTCAGCTCTGACTGGATGGTGGGGAACGGAAGGATTTATATTCCTTGCAGACAGCTGGTCATTTGCATCCTTTTTAGAGAGTCATTGAGGCCACTTGAAGCTTCTTCAGCTCTGACTGGATGGTGGGGAACGGAAGGATTTATATTCCTTGCAGACAGCTGGTCATTTGCATCCTTTTTAGAGAGTCATTGAGGCCACTTGAAGCTTCTTCAGCTCTGACTGGATGGTGGGGAACGGAAGGATTTATATTCCTTGCAGACAGCTGGTCATTTGCATCCTTTTTAGAGAGTCATTGAGGCCACTTGAAGCTTCTTCAGCTCTGACTGGATGGTGGGGAACGGAAGGATTTATATTCCTTGCAGACAGCTGGTCATTTGCATCCTTTTTAGAGAGTCATTGAGGCCACTTGAAGCTTCTTCAGCTCTGACTGGATGATGGGGAATGGGAGGATTTATACTCCTTGCAGACAGCTGGTCATTTGCATCCTTTTAGAAGGTCCTTGAAGCACCTTTGGGACATCCATGACCTGGATGACTTGAGAATCTCTACAGACTGAAAGCCAGTCTGTTGTTTTTTTTTAAAGTATTACTTGCTCTGGGGGAACCTGGTTCAAATCCATCCTGAGTCAGAGAAGCCCCAATCCCTTTCTCTCTCAGCCCAGCTTAATGGCTGAAGCTGTGATTGTGGGAAAACGCAAAGCGTTAACGCATGCCACCTTCAAGTTCCTGAAAGAACATTGAGATATAGATCTCATAAAATATTTATAAACATCCCTAAAGTAATTCTTGGAGTGTGATAAAATCAATACGGAACAATAAAGTAAAACCTCATAAAAAAACAAAAAACAAATCTGGATTAGAAACAAAATGCACGCTGATACTATCACTAAACTGCGGACGCAAGCCAGAAAAAGAAAGAATGAACACCTGGAGTAGAACATAGGTGTGATTTGCGACTGATGTCCTCACCAGCAATTTTAGCAATTGTGTTGTGCAGCCTCTGTGTCATCAACACTATCCTGAACAATTATAGCCTTCGGTGTCATCTCAGTGGGAAGTTCACAACTTCATACGCAATTCTCGTCAAAGTTCAGGAATGTTAGAGCTGTTTAACCTACAGAGTTGGCTGGAAGAAAAAACCCTTTAGGTTAAGAGAAAATTTTTTTGACTTACGGCTTCAATTGAGCCCCAAATTTCCGTTGCTAACCAGGACAGCTGGGAAGTGAGTTTTGCCCCATGTTACGACTTTTCTCGCCACACTTGTTAAGTGAATCACTGCCGTTGTTAAGTTAGTAACCTGGGTGCGATGTCGGTCGGGCCTCCACATGGACTTTGCTTGCCGGAAGGTCGCTAAAGAGGATCAGCATGACCCCCGGGACACTGCAATGGTCATAAATGCGAGTTGGTTGCCAAGGGTCTGACTTTTGATGACGTGATCATGGGGATGCTGTAACAGTCCTAAGCGTGGGAAAACGGTCATACGTCGCTTTTTTTCAGTGCCGTTTTAATGTCTTAACGGTCGCTGAATGAACTGTTGTAAGTCGAGGACTACCTGTGCTTGGAACCCCAGTGACAAAGAGGAATGTGGGAACGGTATTTCATCAACTTTGAGATTTGGGATCCTTCAGTCTGCAGAATGATCTGTTTCAGTTTTAGCAGTCCGCATTCAGTCCATTGCAAGCAATCCTCAATTTACAGCCATTTGTATAAAGATAAAATGGCACTGAAAAAAAAATGACTTAGGATTCTTGTTTGCAATTTAAACCATTGCAGCATCCCTAGGGTCACATGATCAAAATTCAAAGGTTTGGCAACTGGCTGATATTTATGACAGTTGTAGTATCACGTCATCCGCTTTTGTGTAAAGGTAAAGATAAAGGTTCCCCTCGCACATCTACTGTATGCTAGTCGTTCCTGACTCTAAGGGGCGGTGCTCATCTCCGTTTCAAAGCCAAAGAGCCAGCGTCTCCGTGGTCATGTGGCCGGCATGACTCAACGCCAAAGGTACACGGAACGCTGTTCCATTCCCACCAAAGGTGGTTTCCTATTTTTCTACTTGCATTTTTACATGCTTTCGAACTGCTAGGTTGGCAGAAGCTGGGACAACTAACAGGAGCTCACTCCGTTACGCAGCGCTAGGGATTCGAACTGCCAACCTTTCTGATCGACAAGCTCAGCGTCTCTAGCCACTGAGCCACCACGTCCGTTCTTTGTGACCTTTTGACAAGATTCACTTAACAATCGTGTGACTAACTTAATACATGAAGTGATTCACTTAACAACTGCGTCAAGAAATGTTACAACATGGGGCAAAACTCACTTAAGTGCCTCGCTTAAGCAACAGAAATTTAGGGCTCAGTTGTGGTTGTAAGTCAAGGACTACCTGTAGATCTTTAAGGAACTAGTCAGACCTTAGTTTGCATAGATCAGGGGCAAGCAATTATGGCAACTTTATGACCTGTGGACTTCAACTCCCAGAACTCCTGAGCTGGTATGGCTGGCTCAGGAATTCTGGGAGTTGAAGTTTCCAGGCTATAAAGTGATCAGAGTTGCCCTGGTATAGATTCCTATGAGCACAGTCTGAATAATGTACTAAATTGTTAGCTGTTATTGTTCCAAATTGATATAAGCTTTACAGTACAAAATGTGCTATGTTAGAGAGCAATCCTTACCTTCTCCAGTCAACAGCCAAGGGGAAGTTGTGATTATTTTTTTATTTGTAAGAATTTTTTCTCATGAGAGAGCAGGCTTGCAGTAGAGATCCTCCTTTGATCATGGAAATTTCCACAGGGATGTTTTGTAATTTATCGGGAATAAAGTCTTGGATTTATTCTGTCTTAAATATTTTTCTCCCTGTTCCAACTTGTGAAAACAAGAAGGTCATCATTTAAAAGGCCTCACTCAGTGTCACCAGAGTGTGTTAGCTTTAAATAGATTGAGGAGGGATAGAATAACCCTCTACAGGTATCTGAACACACACACAAAAGGCCAAGATCTGATTCCTATATTTCCTATAATTCTACATGGTTTATGTTATAGGAAGGCTAGTTCCTCTTGAACCTCCAGGAAAAAAATGACTGACAAGAATTATTTGATAGTGAAACCAACTGTCCCTGAGATGTTGAGCTCTAAATTTCCTTCCTTCCTTCCTTCCTTCCTTCCTTCCTTCCTTCCTTCCTTCCTTCCTTCCTTCCTTCCTTCCTTCCTTTCTTCTTTCCTCCCTCCTTCCCATCCGTCCATCTGTCCTGGAAGAAATTGACTTCTAAAGCTGAAAATGCCTCCTTGCTGCTCCTTAATCCAGTGTCTCTTGAGCCGTAAGGCCTGGCCTTTAGAAAGATAGCTGTTAACAATTAGAAACAATGGTCCGTTCTCTGCTTCCCAATTCATCTGAATGAATTTTTTGTGTCCTTCCAGTTGTAGACGTGAGCATGCAATGTTCTCAGGACATCCTTCGCATGCTGCTCTCGCTCCAACCAGTTCTTCAGGATGCCATTCAGAAAAAACGAACGGTTCGATCCTGGGGTGTACAAGGGCCCCTCACGTGGCAACAGTTTCATAAAATGGCTGGACGAGGCTCTTACGGTAAACATTGTCTGTGAAGCATGACTGTCCTTTAATCCAGGGGTCTCCAGCTTTGGCAACTTTTAAGAGTGGTGGACTTCAACTCCCAGGATTCCCCAGCCAGCAAGGAGTTTTGGAGTCCACGAGTCTCTAAAGTTGCCGAAGTTGGAGACCCTTACTTGGATCGACTGCGTGCTGGTTCTTTCTTTTAAACGGTCTTAGCTTTTATTTATAGAGAAGAAGAATCCTGGAAACAGTTTAAATGGTAGTTACAGAATTGTGGCAAGATATTGGACATGAAAACTGTCCAGGGATGTGAAAATTGGAGGCCTATAAATGCGAGAGGAACCGCAACGTGACTCTAATGTTGTGCTGCCACCTCAAAATACAATCTAACAAACCACGCAACATTATTTCATAGATTGTGGTGAAACCCTAGTTTGTCCAGTAAATAATTGCCTGCTTGAGTCAGTCCGGCAAACGATGGGCATTTTCAATTCTGATCTCCCCTCCTTTTATAACTACCAAATCCAAGCCATGAGAAACATGGTGCCTAAAAGTAAATCTAAACTGCCTTGTTGGAAACATTTTGGCAATTTTACATTTTGGCAATGAAACAGGGTAAGTAAGGATGTCCACAGAGGAGGTAAAGGAGTGTTTGTGTGTGTGTGTGTGTGTTTCTGTGTGTGTGTTATCCTGTGCGCCGCTTGGAGAATCCAAGCATGGGTTTAACTTTTGTCCATTAGCCTTGAGACTGAGTTTAAAAAGTCTTGGCCACGCCCCCTCTAGCTGGTATAGCTCAGCTTTTTAACTCAGTCTAGCTTTGGACAGACGTAAATAATTTTTCTAGGCAAACTTTATTTGAATTGTTACTCTTCATGTCATTTAATTTCTGTTATTTTTCGCTGGATTAATCCTACATGACTTAAGAGTCTTATTCTGATTGTTTGGCTGTGGGTGAGTGTGCTGGATATGGATAGGGCAACATCAGGCAAATGGCACGACCTGTCTGCTTGCTGTAGAGCCAGGGGCTCAGATAGGTCGTGGAATTTGCGTGACATCCTTGTATGTGGGCCGTCGTAGTGTTGAGCCAGTTTACTGCTGCTGCTTCTGCTTCTGGTAACTAGGTCTCTGAAACTTCTGCATGCTTCTGTGACTTTTGATTTGGGTGACTGAGCTTTGTTATAGATATACATTGGGATGGTAGGAACACTCGGGGCTGTGATTTCTAAACTGGGAGAGACGCTTCAACAGATACAGTTAGAGTATTAGACCTCTCAGTCCAGAGTCAAGTGCTACCCTGTTTCCTTGATAATAAGACCACCTCAAATAACACCGTATTTTTCGGAGTATAAGACGCACCCTTTTCCCTCAAAAAAGAGGATGAAAATCTGGGTGCGTCTTATACACTGAATACAACATTTTTTGCCTCCTGAAACCCCGCTCCCTTCACCAAAATGGCCATGCAGAGCCTTTAGGAGGCTTCCAGAGTGCTCCTGGGGCCTGAGGAGGGCAGAAAAGAGCAAACAATGGGCTGTTTTTTGCCCAATTTTGCCTCCCCCCCCTAGCCCCCAGGAGCACTCTACAAGCCTCCTAAAGGCTATTCATGCCTGTTTTTTGCGAAAAATGGGCCATTTTTGGGAGGTTTGCAGAGTGCAAAAACTTTTTTTTTTTTGCCTCTTCAAAACTTTGGTGCATTTTATATTCTGAAAAATACGGTAAGGCTTTTGAGCACATGCCCTCCCCCCAAAAATAAGCCCTCCCCGAAAATATTGCAACGCAGCAGCAGCCAGGAGGCGACCACACTCGCCACCTCCTGCACCTCAAAAATAATAAGACCTCCCCCAAAATAAGGCCAAGCGCTTATTTCGGGTACCAAAAAGAAAATAAAACCCTGTCTTATTTTGGGGAAAACGTGGCAGGAACAGCTAAGACCCTGTGTGAAACTTCCAAAGTCTCTAGAAATTTGTCTCTAGAAGAGGAGTCTCTAGAGCAGTGTTTCTCAACCTTGGCAACTTGAAGATGTCCGGACTTCAATTCCCAGAATTCCCCAGCCAGCGAATGCTGGCTGGGGAATTCTGGGAGTTGAAGTCCGGACATCTTCAAGTTGCCAAGGTTGAGAAACATTGCTCTAGAACAATGATGGGGAACATTTTCGGCACCGAGTGCCCAAATCAGAACGCATGTGCATACTCATATATGCAAGTGCGCTGGAGTGCCGGCAACGCGAAGACCAGCTGGCCGTTGTGCATGCATGCGCCAGCCACCTGCTGTTCGGGTTTCCGGCATGCACAAGCTCACCAGGCAGCTCGTCTTTGTGGAGCACCAGAAACCCAAAGATTAGCTGGCTGGCGCTCGCATGCCTGTTTTTTGGCCATTTTCGGGGCTGTTTTGTCAGGCCACTGTCTGGCGCTCCGGCACCTGTGAAGATCAGCGTGCTGGAAACCAGAAGAGCAGCCGGCAACATGGCGTGTGCACACAGAGAGGGTTCTGCGTGCCATAAGTTCACCATCACGGCTCTAGGATGAAGTCTCCAGAAGAGGAGCCGAGATTGAGGAAAATGCATACCGCCCACAGGCGTGAGAAGGGGTTTCTTTGGGGTGGGGTGGGGAGCTTGCTTAATTATTCAGTTGAATATTATTTATTAAACTTAATTATTCAGTTGAAATAAGTTGAGCTGAAGCTCATATACTTTGGACACCTAAAGAGAAGGGAGGTCTCCTTGGAGAAGACCCTGAGGCAGAAGGAGAAGGAGACGGCAGAGGGGGAGATGGTTAGTGTATCATTGACGCAATGGAATGGACAAATTCCGAGAAACAGTGGAGATTGGTGTGTGTGTGTGTGTGTGTGTATGTGTGCTGTGGTCCATGGGGTCACAAAGAGTTAGATATGACTTAATGACTGAAGAACAACAATTATTCCATAGCTCTCTCGTGGAGAGAAAACTCCATGCAGTCTGGGACATTGACTCCATTATCAGAACTACAATACAATACAATACAATACAATAGTAGAGTTGGAAGGGACCTTGGAGGCCTTCTAGTCCAACCCCCTGCCTAGGCAGGAAACCCTATACCGTTTCAGACAAATAGCTATCCAACATCTTCTTAAAGACTTCCAGTGTTGGGGCATTCACAACTTCTGGAGGCAAGCTGTTCCACTGATTAATTGTTCTCACTGTCAGGAAATTCCTCCTCAGTTCTAAATTGCTTCTCTCCTTGATTAGTTTCCACCCATTGCTTCTTGTTCTACCCTCAGGTGCCTTGGAGAATAGTTTGACTCTCTCTTCTTTGTGGCAACCCCTGAGATATTGGAACACTGCTATCATGTCTCCCCTAGTCCTTCTTTCTCTTAAGCTAAACATACCCAGTTCCTGCAACCGTTCTTCGTATGTTTTAGTCTCCAGTCCCCTAATCATCTTTGTTGCTCTTCTCTGCACTCTTTCTAGAGTCTCCACATCTTTTTTACATCGTGGCGACCAGAACTGAATGCAGTATTCCAAGTGTGGCCTTACCAAGGCATTATAAAGTGGTATTAACACTTCACGTGATCTTGATTCTATCCCTCTGTTGATGCAGCCTAGAACTGTGTTGGCTAGAACTGTTAGTTTTACTACTAGTAAAGAGTTAGCTTTACTAGCAAAACCTTCACTGTGTTGTTTCCAGTCTATTGGAAGAGGGTGTGTGTGGTTTGAGCCGATTTAATCAAGAGAGCCACTTTGGCCCGATGATTAAAGCACCATGCTAGAAAGCGGGAGACCATGAGTTCTAGTCTCAGCTTACCCTGAAAGTCAGCTGGGTAACTTTGGGCCAGCAACTCTCTGTCTCTCAGCCTAACCCCACCTTACAGGGTTGCTGTTGTGGGGAAAATAGGGAGGAGTTAAGGTGTAAGTTTGGCTACGTTGTCTGCCTTGACTGAGTTTTAAAAATAATACTTGTAAAATATTTGTGCAAATAATAAAAAGGCAGAATATGAATTAAATAGAATAGAGTAGAATTCTTTTATTGGCCAAATGTGATTGGACACGCTAGGAATTTGTCTTTGGTGCAGATGCTCTCAGTGTACATAAAAAGACAAGATACATTCGTCAGGAATCCTAAGGTACAACACTTAATGATAGTCACAGGGTACAAATTAGCAATCAGGAAACTATCAATATCAATATAAATTGATACAAGCCACAAAGTTACAGTCCTGCAGGCATAAGTGGGAGGAGATGGGTGATAGGAAGGATGAGAAGACTAATAGTAATAGTAATGTAGCCTTAGTGAATGGTTTGACAATGGTGAGGGAATTATTTGTTTAGCAGAGTGATGGTGTTAGGGAAAAAACTGTCCTTGTGTCAAGTTGTTCTGGTGTGCAGTGCTCTATATTGTCGTTTTGAGGGTAGGAGTTGGAACAATTTATGTCCAGGATGTGAGGGGCCTGTAGATATTTTCACAGCTCTCTTTTTGACTCGTGCAGTGTCCAGGTCCTCAATGGAAGGCAGGTTGGCAGCCATTGTTTTTTCTGCAGTTCTGATTCTCCTCTGAAGTCTTTGCCTGTCTCATTGGGTTGCAGAACCAAACCAGGCATTTTTGAGGTGCAGATAAGAAACTCAATAATTCCCCCGTAGAACTGAATCAGCAGCTCCTTGGGCATGAATGAAATCAAAATGAAAACAAAAATCAAAATCCATCAATGGGCTTAGAATTAGATTCTTGGAAAAAAATTTAGACTGCAATGGCGCTTTCCAGATGTTTTGGAGTGCCAATTCTCAGAATCGCACTGAAAACTTTTCTATGAACTTGAGAACTCGTCTGAAGGTGTCACGGAGGAGTTTTATATTCCCGCTCCATTAGGATATCTGGGAAGAAAACGATATATTTATTTTTTTATTTTTATCCCTCCCCTCCCCAGGAACCGATGAGTCTCCTGAGCCACTGCCCATTCCAACCTTCTTGTTGGGGCACGATTATGACTTCTTGGTGCTGTCGCCTTTTGCCTTACCATATTGGGAGAGGCTAATGCTGGAGCCCTACGGATCTCAGAGGGACATCGCCTACGTGGTGGTGTGTCCGGAGAACGAAGCGCTGCTGAACGGAGCGAAGAACTTCTTTCGAGACCTCACTGCAATATACGAGGTGAGGAATTTTAAGGGCACGGGAGTTCCAGGGCCCCTCCCCCACCCCCTACCCCCAAATGAACATCCGTCAACCCCTGCATTCCAGCTGTCAGCGGGAAAAGTCCTGCAGGGCCCTCTCTGAACAAAGCAACTAAAATGGATGGCCGAGGAAGATGAAAGCTGCGTCTTACGGAGGTGCCATCCTGTGGTTACATTTTGTACTGCCCTCCTGCGCTACGGCTACAGACCTTGTAATTTGGGGGATGCTGAACTCTTTTGTCTGTTCCAGAAGGCCCAGATGGCATGACTTCCTAAAATATATACTGGTAGCCCTCGACTTAACAACAGTTCGTTTAGCGACCGTTCAAAGTTACAACGGCAATGAAAAAATGTGACTTTTACGACCGTTTCCCACACTTACACAACCGTTGGAGCATCCCCATGGTTAGGTGATCGAGATTCGGACACTCGGCAACTGGTTCATATTTATGACAGTTGCAGTCTGTGATCCCCTTTTGCGCACCTTCTGACAGACAAAGTCAATGGGGAAGCCAGGCTCACCTAACAATAATAGCTGCCGTGATTCATTTAACAACTGTGGCAAGAAAGGTCGTAAGATGAGGCAGAAAGTACTTAACAAAGTCTCGCTTAGCAACATAAATTTGGGGTTCAATTGTGATAGTAAATCGAGGACTCCCTGTATTTTAAAATGTTTTGAACCTCCCTCCCTGTTAACTACTCTTCCAGGTTATGGTGTTATTCCCAGGTTTATTAAGGATGGGAGGGGAAATTAGTTTGATTTGACCTTGTTTTACAGTGGTTTTCCCCAGACACTCTTACCTGTCGCATTAAATAGCTTCTTGACGGTTGGAATCACACAGCTTCTTAATTCAGGGCCCAAATTAACCTGTTTCCTGGGGTTTGCCGTACATGGTGGATTATTAACTAGACAGACAGACCGAATTTGTAAATATCATGTGACAACAAAACAAACCAACTTAGTTAAGCAAGCATAATAATATGGTGCCCATGGAACTCCCAGATCCTGAAGTGAACTGGTCAAGTACATTGTGTGAATCCGGCCAATGTTTAAAATGGAAAAGTTTCTAGCTTGCAAAAAAAAAGGCATGAGATACACTTTGATGCACATTATACAATAATAGGTCTTTCAAAGTAAATTATCCATCATGCATGCATTCAAAATGTGAAAGTTTTAATAATAATAATAATAATAATAAATTTGGATTTATTAGCCGCTCCCTTTCCAAGTAGGACTCGGGGCGGCGTACAATGGAGCATAAAACATAAAAAATATATAACAACACCAAACGTACATACATACACAACATACCTACATACATACACGGAGGAGGAAACAAATTACATCAATAGACAGTTAAAAATCAACTTTAAAATACCCCAATTGTAAAAACCCAATAAAAATTAATATTTAAGGACAATTTAAAACAGTTTGGAGGAATGGGAAAATTACGATTGCGATTGAGCCAGGCCGGATAATTGAAAGAGGTGGGTCTTCAGCTGTACACGGAAGGAGCGGAGATCGGAAGTAATCCTGATGTCACGGGGGAGGTCATTCCACAGGGCTGGGCCCATCACAGAGAAGGCTCTGCTCCTGGGTGTCGCCCCCCGACACTGTTTGGCGGACGGCACCCGGAGAAGTCCCTCTCTGTGTGCGCGAATTGGTCATAGGGATGTGTGGGGCAGGATGCGATCCTGCATATAACTAGACCCTGTGCCATGGAGCGCTTTAAAGATCATAATCAAAACCTTGAAACGCACTCGGTAGACCACAGGCAGCCAGTGCAGCTCGCGCAGGAGAGGTGTTACAGGGGAGTATCTAGTCCTCCCCATAATCACCCGCGCGGCCGCGTTCTGGACCAACTGTAGTCTCCGAGTGCATCTCAAGGGAAGCCCCATGTAGAGAGCATTGCAGTAATCCAGGCGAGACGTCACTAGCGCATGGGTGACTGTGCGTAGGGCATCCCGGTCCAATAAGGGGCGCAATTGGCGCATCAGGCGAACCTGATGGAACGCCCCCCTTGCCACGGCTGTTACATGGTTGTCCATGGACAGCCGGGCATCCAGGAGGACGCCCAAATTGCGCACCTGTTCCATGGGGGCTAGTTGGACGCCCCCGATGGCCAGAGATGGAAGCACCTGGTTGAACCGGGAGGCCGGAAGCCACAGCCACTCCGTCTTGGAAGGGTTGAGTTTTAGTCGGTTGCCATCCATCCAGACCCGTACGGCCTCCAGACACCGGGACATCATTTCGACGGCCTCATTGGGGTGGTTCGGAGTGGAAATGTATAGCTGAGTATCATCAGCATACAGATGATATCCCACTCCAAAACCACGGATGATCTCGCCCAGCGGTTTCATATATGTGTTGAACAGGAGAGGCGAGAGCACCAATCCCTGTGGCACTCCACATGTGAGTGGCCTCCGGGTCGAACTCTGCTCCCCTGTCAACACACGCTGCGTCCGACCAGAGAGGTAGGAGCCAAACCACCGTAAAACGGTGCCCCTGACTCCCAGCCCCTCTAGCCGGTGCAACAGGATACCATGGTCGATGGTATTGAACGCCGCCGAGAGATCTAATAGGACCAGGATAGAGGAACAACCCCTATCTCTGGCCCTCCAGAGATCATCAACCAATGCGACCAAGGCCGTCTCCGTGCTGTGCCCGGGTCGGAAGCCGGACTGGCGCGGGTCTAGATAATCATTTTCCTCCAGGTGACGTGGGAACTGCTGTGCTACCACACTCTCTACAACCTTCGCTAAAAAAGGAAGGTTGGAGACTGGACGATAATTGACTAGGTCCGTTGGGTCCAGGGAAGGCTTCTTGAGCAGGGGCCTCACCACCGCCTCTTTCAAGGCGGCCGGTAGAGACCCCTCACCCAACGAGGCGTTCACCAGGCCCAGGAGCCAGTCGCGCGTAACCTCCCAGGATGCCAGTACAAGCCAGGAGGGACACGGGTCCAATAAACATGTGGTGGGTCGCAGACGTCCACGCAACCTGTCCAAATCCTCGATGGCAACCGAGTCAAACTCCTCCCAAAGCGGTCCCTCAAGACTCGCAACGGGCGTCTCTACTGAACCACTGAAAGGGGTCCATCCCATCCGGATTTGAGCGACTTTGTCCTGTAGATAATTCCCAAACTCCTCTGCTCTGCCCTGTAGTGGGGCTTCCCGTGGTCTCTCAAACAAGAGGGAACGGGTCACCCGAAACAGGGCGGCAGGGCGGTTATCTGCAGACGCAATAAGAGCGGCGCAATGTTGACGTTTGGCCGCTCTTAATGCCACAAGGTACGTCTTCAAATAGGCTCGTGCCTGTGCTCGGTCAAATTCGGAGCGGGAGGATCTCCAACGACTCTCTAGGCGTCTCTTGTGGCGTTTCATCACCCTTAGCTCCTCGGTAAACCAAGGTGCCAGGGTGGTTCGTCGCCGCAGGAGAGGCCGCAAAGGCGCCACCCGGTCTAGGGCCCCGGTAGTCGCACTATTCCATGCGACTACCAGGTCCTCCACTCGGGGGCGGGTCAGGTCCACAGGAGGTGGCCCAAGTTCCGTCTGGAACCTATCCGGTTCCATCAGGCGCTTGGGGCGGAACCATCTAATACCTTCCAGTTCCGCCTCCTCGCGGCGGGGGGTAGCACCAGGGAAGTCCAGCCGGAGAAGTGAGTGATCCGACCATGACAGGGGAATAGTGTCTAGATCCCCTATTCCCAGATCACTCGTCCACTGGCCAGAGACAAAAACAAGGTCCAGGGTGTGGCCTCCCCTGTGAGTAGGGCCCTGAATTAACTGGGTCAGGTCCATGGCTGTCATGGAAGCCATGAACTCCCGAACCCCCTCAGACGCTTCTCCCATCGACGGCAGATTAAAATCCCCCATCACTAAAAGTTTGGGGGTCTCAACCGCCACCGATGAGATCAGCTCAAGGAGTTCGGGCAGGGCCGCTGAAGTATAGCGAGGAGCCAGGTATACTATCAGCAGGCCCAACTGCCTCCCTGGGCCCCATCTCACGACGAGGGACTCACACCCGGATGTCTGCGGCACGGTGAACTCTCTCGGCTCTAAGTCTTCCCGGATAATCACTGCTACCCCACCGCCCCTTCCCTGGGCCCGAGGCTGGTGAAATGCTCGATAACCTGGCGGGCACATTTCCACAAGGGGTAGACCTCCCTCGTGGCCCAACCAGGTCTCGGTTATTCCGGCGAGGTCCGGGTCCCCCTCCAAAATTAGATCGTGGATGAGGGGGGCCTTATTGACAACGGACCTCGCGTTGCACAACAGCAGTCTCAGGCCTTGGGTCTGTAGATCCTGACCACCTAGTATGCAGGGGTTGGTGCAGACGACCGGGAATGACCAAAAACCCCGGTCTCCCAACCGACTACGCGCTCTTAAACTGTCCTCGCACCTGCCCCTCCCCACGACTGTTGGTATTAAGGAGCCCTGCACAGGAATGCTATCTTCCCTCTCCTCCCCCACTCCGCTCCCTCCTCTTTCGACCACACCTAGGTGCCTGGCTCTTCCATCCCTCCTAACCGGTTCCCCCCCCCCCATCCCTACAACCCCTCCCCCCCCCATCCTTATAACCCCTTACAACTTTTAAAAAACATTTAATTAAAAAACCCCTTAACGTGCGCTTCCTCCACCTCTCTGGGTTAATGAACCCGTCCTCAAGGTGGGCCCTTGAAAGGGCAGGAGGCCATAGCTGCGAGAGGGGGGAATCTCGTAGCTGTAGTAGGTCTAGCCTCGTATATAACATGATTAGACAGGGCCAAAGCTCGTCAAGTGGGAGCTGTCGGTATTAATATGCATTGGCAGCCTCAGATCCCACTAAGGGGATAGTCCTGGCAAAGGATAGACAGATGGAAAAAAGTCCACATCTTGGATGGAAATGATGGGCTGATGGAAATAAGATAGCCAGCTGGTGAATAGAGGGCTGCAGCTAAGGGGTAGTTCATAATGGGCGGTAGGGGCGGGTAGCCCATGATAGAGAGTAGTAAATGAGTAGTAAATGGGTGGGGGGGGGCGGGTTTACATACTCATACCACAAGAGGCAAAATATAGAGTATACCACATCTTATTCTGTAAATGTGCCAACTCCTTAAAGACAATCACTTTCTCTAGTCTTAACGCCGTTCTGTCAACCCGCCTGAGTAAACCAAACCGGAAACATGACAAAATGAACTAATCAACTAATTCTAGTTTATTGTAAGCCTACATTACGGATAGCCTTAACTATTGACTTAACGACCGCAATTGGAGCCAGAATTTCCATTGCTAAGCAAAGTGGCTCTTAAGTGAGTTGCAAACAATTTTACGGCCTTTTTTTTTGGAGGGGAGGGGGCACGATTGCCAAGCAAATCACTGCAGTTGTAAAGTGAATCATGTGGTCATTAGACTTTTTCTAACGTCGTTAGCTGTGAAGTCGTGTCCAACCCATCGCGACCCCATGGACAACGTTCCTCCAGGCCTTCCTGTCCTCTACCATCCTCTGGAGCCCATTGAAGCTCATGCCGACTGCTTCGGTGACTCCATCCAGCCACCTCCTTCTCTGCCGTCCCTTTCTTCTTCTTTTGCCCTCCATCGTTCCCAGCATGAGGCTCTTCTCCAGGGAGTCCTTCCTTCTCATTAGGTGGCCAAAGTCTTTGAGTTTCCCCTTCAGGATCTGGCCTTCTAAAGAGCAGTCAGGGTGGATCTCCTCTAGGACTGACCAGTTGGATGGCCTTGCAGTCCAAGGGACTTGCAGGAGTCTTCTCCGGGGAGTCCTTCCTTCTCATTAGGTGGCTAAAGTATTTGAGTTTCCTCTTCAGGATCTGGCCTTCTAAAGAGCAGTCAGGATTGATCTCTAGGATTGACCGGTTGGATGGCCTTGCAGTCCAAGGGACTCGCAGGAGTCTTCTCCAGTACCCAAGTTCAAAGGCCTCCATTCTTTGGCTTTCCTTGTGGTCCAACATTCACAGCCATGGATTGCAACTGGGAAAACCATAGCCTCGACTATATACACTTTTGTTGCCTTTTGTTCTAAAGTACCCTTGGACTAAATTATACCCTCCCAAAGGGACATTCAATCCAAGAGAGCTGGACTATATGTACTCAGATTCACATTTATTTACCACGCACAGTAATGAAGAGCAAAATGGAAAAAGTAATCAAATATAATTTGAGGGTGAGCAAAAAAGCCTTTTGCATCTAAGGCTATAATTTTTCAACCTAAATTACTACCATGGAACGTGATGTGTTACTTCAGTTGCAAAGGTTTGCTCAAAAGCAGGTAAACAAAGAACGGCGTTCAACTTCTGCCAAAGTAAACTACAGAGTAAATTCTAAAGTACTTTGAAATTCACCTCTCTTGCTTGTTTGCCCACCTGCGTTCCAACTTTTGGCGTTGTTTGACGAGAACAGTAAAGGACCCAAAATTTGGGCAAGGCTTATTTAATAAAAAGGGCACTTGTTTCTCTTTACCAGTACAGGTAGTCCTTGACCTACAACCGTTCATTTAGTGACTGTTCGACGTTACAAAACAGACAGCCCTGAAAAAAGTAACATAGCCGTTTTTCACACTTACGACTATTGCAGCATCCCTGTGGTCACGCGATTTATATTCAGATGCTTGACAACTGACTTGCCTTTAGGATGTGAGGCAGTCCTCGATTTACAATGGTTCATTTAGTGGCTGTTCAAAGTTACAAAAAAAGTGACTGATGAGCATTTTCACACTTACGACCATTGCTGCATCCCCGTGGTCACGTGAACAAAATTCAGACGCTTGGCAGCTGACTCATATTTATGGTGGTCGCAGTGTTCCGGGTTGACCTTTTGCGACCTTCTGACAAGCAAAGTCGATGGGGAAGCCGTATTCACTCAACGACTGCGTTACTAACTTAACAACTGCAGGGATTCACTTAGCAAATGTGGCAAGAAAAGTCATAAAAGGGGGCAAATTTCTCACTTAGCAACCTAGATTTTGGGCTTAGCTGTGGTCGTACGTCAAGGACTATCTGTAGCCCTGGACTTACAGCTGGTCGCTTAGCAACCATTCAAAGTTATGGCTACTTACAACCCAGATTTGTAGTTCCGATAATGCAATAATACAATGTAATGTCCCTCCCCTTCCTCCAGTCACGTGACTGAACTTCGGGCACTTGGCAACATGGCCACATTTGTGACCATTTGCCGTGTCCTGTCACGTGACCACATGTTCCCCCTCCCAACCCCACATTTCCTTTTTTTTACTTTTTGCAAAACTGAGTCCCTAAAGAGCCATTGGCTCATGTAAAAAACGCAGATTAACTTAGCATATTTTTCGGAATATAAGACGCACCTTTTTCTCTCAAAAAGAGGCTGATAATCTGGGTGCATCTTATACACTGAATACAGCATTTTTTGCCTGCCAAAACCCTGCCCCCTTCACCAAAATTGCCATGCAGAGCTTGTTGAAGGTTTTCAGAGTGCTCCTGGGGGCTGGGGAGTGCCATTTTTTTGCTCAATTTTGCCACCCCCCAGCCCCCAGGAGCACTCTATAAGCCTCCTAAAGGGTATGCATGCATTTTTTTTGACAAAAAACGGGCCATTTTTTGCTGTTTTTGGAGGCCCCCATCCCCCCAGGAGCACTCTACAAGCCTCCTAAAGGCTATTCGTGCCTTTAAAAAAAAGCAACACGTTTTTGTGAATAATGGGCCATTTGTGGGAGGTTTGCAGAGTGCAAAACCTTTTTTTATTATTTGCCTCTTCAAAACCTTGGTGCGTCTTATACTCCGGTGCGTCTTATACTCTGAAAAATATGGTAACTGTGGTAATTTGCCAATGACCACTGCAAGAAAGATTCCAAAATTTACAACTCTCGTGACTTACGACCGGCATGGGCTGGCTCCATTAGGGTCATAACTCCCTGCATTCTTTATTCCCCAGTATATGCTCTTTAAGATGGGTTAGGACAGGGGTGAGAAACCCATGGGCCGGATGCGTCACATGCTAGCCCCGCCCACCCCCATTTTAGCGCGGGGGGGTGTAAAGTCATGATAGGTCATGTGACGACAACGTAACGCCGTGAGTTTGACACCTCTGGGTTGAGTCCATTGGGCAAGGATCCGTCAACCAATGCTTTGCATTCACCGTGCTTCCTCCTGCGTCTCTTCTTTTGCAGTCCTGCAAACTCGGCTTGCATCGGCCCATCTGCAAACTCTTGCCCGACGGGATCATGCGAGTGGGATCCACTGCTTCAAACAAACTCTCCGAGAAGTCGGTGGCCGAGTGGTTCTCGCAGACGGCTCACGCCAACAAGGAATCGTTTTCCAGGCTCAAACTCTATGCTCAAGTCTGCAGATACGACCTGGGTATGGTTTCTATCCCACTCACCCACCCACCAATCCTCCATTTTTCCCCCACCCCTCCCCTAAAGTTTGCAAAAATAATACATAAATACAAGTACGTGGAACAACGTTGGAACATTTTTAATGATGCTGGCATTCGAAAGTGGCAAACTCATCCCTGCCCTTGGCTGTGCAGACTATCACTCTGATATCTTGGGCAATTATCCTGCGTGCTGCTTGGAGAATCCAAGCATAGGTTCAGCTTCTGTTTGTCTGCCCGGGGACTGAGTTATTTTAGAGTCTTTAGCCACTCCTCCTAGGCTTGACTGCCTTCAGTTTCTCAACTCAGTCAAGCCCATCAGGTGTGACTTCGACTCTCTCCTCAATCGCTGGGCAGAGAAAGAGACATTGTACCTTAAATTGGATCTTTCAGCAGCAGCAGCAGCAGCTTCACAAAACTTCAAAGGCTAGTAGCAGGTTCTGAACTGGCTATGAGCAACAGTGGCTCGTTCGGAGGACTAACCAGGCCGCCATGTAATACAGACGATCGCTCCGATATCTTGAGCAAATTTATTTGTGTTTATTTGGCACACCTCTCCTGCGTGTGGCTTTGATCACAGCTGTTATTGAGACTTGGCTGCTAGTCAGACGTGGGGGGGGGGGAACCCCTGCATTGCCATCTTGTGTCCAGTACGCAGGATTCGAGGGCGATATTTTGCTGCAGCCCAAAAGTTGAGATGTCCTTTTGGTTTCCAGTTCCTTGTCTGTTTCTGCTGCACACACACACACACACACACACACACACACACACACACACACGCCCCATGTCCTGCATGTTTGGCACAAAAACGCAAAGCTTTGCAGAGCATTTGGGTCTGTGTACCAAGGTGTTCGGGTCGTAGTAACTCACGGGGAACACTGGGAGGTGCAGGGTGGTTTCCAGCTCACCATTGCAGGTGGAAAAATGGATGGGGTAAGATAAACCTGTCCTTCAAGAAAATGTCTCCGTTTTGGAGATTGGCTTATCTTTCCTGCGAACTGAAATTTTCGAGCACTCTCAGCTGAATGGATGCTTCGTTTAAATCAGGGGTCTGCAAACCTCGGCAACATTAAGACTTGTGGACTTCCACTCCCAGAATTTAAGACTTGTGGACTTCCACTCCCAGAATTCCCCAGACAGCGCTGTCTGGGGAATTCTGGGAGTGGAAGTCCACAAGTCTTAAAAGTTGCCAAGGTTTGCAGACCCCTGGTTTAAATAAATAGCAACGATACCAGAATAGCACTGATACCTTTGCAAAAACAAAGCCACTGATTTCTAGGTCCCAAAGGTGCTTTTTCCAGCTGGACTTTCTTGTTTCACTTCCTCTCTCTTTGAAAACACTTCATTTCTCATCCCAGAAGAAGCTCCATTCAGAAAAAAAAAAAACTCAAATTCCCTTTTGGAAAAAAATCAGTTTTGGGACCTAGAAATCAGTTGAATTTTGCTGATTCAACTGGACCTCTCGAAATACCGATTTTTTTTTAGTATAAGACGCATCTTTTTCCCTCAAAAAAGAGGGTGGGAATCTGGGTGCGTCTTAATACATTGAATACAGCATTTTTGGCCTCCCGAAATCCCGCTCCCTTTGCAAAAATGGCCGTGCATAGCCTTTAGGAATCTTCCAGAGTGCTTCTGGGGGCTGGGGAGGGCAAAAATGAGTGAAAAACTGACTGTTTTTTGCTCCCCCCCCCCCAGCCCTCTAGAGCAGGGGTGTCCAAACGGGAACTTTAAGACTTGTGGACTGGGGAATTCTGGGAGTTGAAGTCCACAAGTCTTAAAGTTCCCAAGTTTGGACACCCCTGCTCTAGAGCATTCTATAAGCCTCCTAAAGGCTATGCCTTGGTGCTCCAAAAAATCTCATACTCCGAAAAATATGGTATGTTCTTCAGAAGCGAAACATTTTCAAGGAAAAAAACAAATGCAAGAAAAAAGCCAGTTGCCTTTTGAAAAGGGGGGGAAAAAAGCACCTTTGGGACAACCACGACCTGGTTGGTTTAAAAATCTCCGTAGACATTGATTTCTATGTGCCTTTTTCTGTTTCAAGGTCCCTATCTTGCTACACAGCCATTGGACAATTCCTTGCTTTCCCAGTCCAACCTCGCTCCTCCCACCAGCCATCCTGCTTCCACCCAGCCTCAGGTTGCAGGCAGCTGCACTCCATCCTCCACCGCCAGTAACGCTGCTGTCCCGATGAATTCGAGCAGCGCCATCACCTCCGCTACCACCACTGCCAGCTCCACCTTGACCACAACCGCTGCTTCATCCTCTTCTTCCAGCCTGGGCAGCGTGATGCCGGCCAGCAAGGCCTCTTCGTTTCCACCTTTCGGCAGCATGAACAACGCAGCCCCTTCCTCCCTTTCCACGCAGACCACGGCCGTCCAGAATGGGCAGGCAGGGATACAGCACCCGCAGCAAACAGCAGGGATAACCGGGGAGGTCTTGCCTGCCCCGACGCAGCCGCATCCGGAGGTTTCCGAAAGGTAACGTTTTTATTATTCCAACTGGCTCTGGTGAACAGGTAGTCCTCGACCTACGTCCATTCCTTTCGTGGCCGTTCGAACTTGCAACACGGAATGGGACCATCCATCACAGCCAACTTGTTTGCGGGACAACTCGCTACCGCCATCTTGCCATGAAGCAACTCAATGCGGGGCAATTTTAACCATTCCATTTAATTATTTAAAATAAATAAAAAACTGTTTTCATTTTGCCGTTCACATTTCATTCTGTCCCTCCTTTTTCATTCTTTCTTTAGTGATTCTATTCTACCATTTCTTGGTGTTAGTGTAATGCTTGTTCTGCAGCGAGTTGTCCCACAGCAAATTGGCCATGAGGTGTTATCCCATGGCAAGTTGGCTGTGGTGAGTTGTCCCATGGTGTGTTGGCTGTGGCAAGTTGGCTGTGGCAAGCAAGTTGGCCATGGTGAGTTGTCCCATGGAGAGTTGGCTGTGGTGAGTTGGCTTATGGGAAGTTGGCTGCAGTGAGTTGGCCATAGTGAGTTGGCCCATGGGAAGTTGGCTGTGGTGAGTTGGCCCATGGCGAGTTGGCCGTGGCGAGTTGTCCCATGGAGAGTTGGCTGTGGTGAGTTGGCCCATGGTGAGTTGGCCATAGTGAGTTGGCCCATGGGAAGTTGGCTGTGGTGAGTTGTCTCATTGGGGAGTTGTCTGTGGTGAGTTGTCCCATGGAGAGTTGGCTGTGGTGAGTTGGCCCATGGTGAGTTGGCCATAGTGAGTTGGCCCATGGGAAGTTGGCTGTGGTGAGTTGTCTCATTGGGGAGTTGTCTGTGGTGAGTTGTCTCATGGAGAGTTGGCTGTGGTGAGTTGTCCCATGGAGAGTTCTCTGTGGTGAGTTGTCCCATGGAGAGTTGGCTGTCGTGAGTTGGCCATAGTGAGTTGTCCCATGGAGAGTTGGCTGCCGTGAGTTGGCCATAGTGAGTTGTCCCATGGAGAGTTGGCTGCCGTGAGTTGGCCATAGTGAGTTGTCCCATGGAGAGTTGGCTGTGGTGAGTTGGCCCATGGTGAGTTGGTCATAGTGAGTTGGCCCATGGGAAGTTGGCTGTGGTGAGTTGTCTGTGGTGAGTTGTCTCATAGAGAATTGGCTATGGTGAGTTGTCTCATGGCGAGTTGGCCGTGGTGAGTTGTCCCATGGAGAGTTCTCTGTGGTGAGTTGTCCCATGGAGAGTTGGCTGTCGTGAGTTGGCCATAGTGAGTTGGCCCACGGGAAGTTGGCTATGGTGAGTTGGCCATAGTGAGTTGGCCAATGGGAGGTTGGCTGTGGTGAGTTGGCCATAGTGAGTTGGCCATGGGATGTTGGCTGTGGTGAGTTGGCCATAGTGAGTTGGCCCATGGGAAGTTGGCTGTGGTGAGTTGGCCCATGGCGAGTTGGCCATGATGAGTTGGCCCATGGAAAGTTGGCTGTGGTGAGTTGTCTCATGGAGAGTTGGCTGTGGTGAGTTGGCCATAGTGAGTTGTCTCATGGGAAGTTGGCTGTGGTGAGTTGTCTCATGGCGAGTTGGCCGTGGTGAGTTGTCCCATGGAGAGTTGGCTGTGGTGAGTTGGCTGCCATGAGTTGTCCCATGGAGAGTTGGCTATGGTGAGTTGGCTGCCGTGAGTTGTCCCATGGAGAGTTGGCTGTGGTGAGTTGGCTGCCATGAGTTGTCCCATGGAGAGTTGGCTGTGGTGAGTTGGCTGCCGTGAGTTGTCCCATGGAGAGTTGGCTGTCGTGAGTTGGCCATAGTGAGTTGGCCCATGGGAAGTTGGCTGTGGTGAGTTGGCCCATGGGACGTTGGCTGTGGTGAGTTGGCCATAGTGAGTTGGCCCATGGGAAGTTGGCCATGGTGAGTTGTCTCATGGCGAGTTGGCCGTGGTGAGTTGTCCCATGGAGAGTTGGCCCATGGGAAGTTGGCTGTGGTGAGTTATCCCATGGAGAGTTGGCTGTGGTGAGTTGGCCCATGGGAAGTTGGCTGTGGTGAGTTGGCCCATGGGACGTTGGCCATGGTGAGTTGTCCCATGGAGAGTTGGCTGTGGTGAGCTGGCCATAGTGAGTTGGCTTATGGGAAGTCGGCTGTGGTGAGTTGTCCTATGGTGAGTTGGCCATGGTGAGTTGTCCCGTGGCCAGTTGGCTCTGGCAAGTTAACTATGACGAATTGTCATAGACCTGTTACAAAAGTAGCAAAAAATGATTTATGATTGGTCCTTGCATTTACAACTGTTGAAGCATCCCCAGGATAAGATGATCAAAATTCACGTCCTTGGCAACCAGCATGCATTGATTATGGTTACAGCGGCCCAATAGCATTAGCACTTATATACCACTTCATAGTTCTTTACAGCCCTCTCTGAGCGGTTTACAGAGTGAGCCTCCAACAATCTGAGTCCTCAGTTTACTGACCTTGGAAGAATGGAAGGAAGGCTGAGTCAACTTTGAGCCAATCAGGATCGAACTGTGGACAGCCGGCAGTCAGCAGAAGTAGCCTGCAGTACTGCATTCTGACCACTGTGCCACCACACAGATAGTCCTTGACTTACGACTATAATTAAGGCCAAAATTTCCATTGCTAAGCGAGACAGTTGCTAAGTGGAGTTTTGCCTCATTTTACGATCTTTTTTGCCACACTTGTTAAGTGAATCACTGTTGTCCTTAACTTAGCAACACGGTTGTAAAGTGAATCTGCCTTCCCCGTTGACTTTGCTTGTCAGAAGGTCACAAAAGGGGATTGTCAGGGTTCCGTTCGATGCCCTAAAATGTCAACTCATGAACCATTCCTGACTTGCTCTCAGGTTCTCAGGGATTGTCACGATGTTAAAAAGTTTGCTAGGCCTGAACTGACTGAATTGACACTCAAGAGTTAAACTAAGAAAGCTTTATTGCGCAGGTCATAAAACAAAATGTTATCTGAAAGTGATTTATTGCGCATGCTTCACACATTCCAGAACTTATCATTCCTTTCTTCTTTGTCCGGCTGCCAATTTGGTAGACGGAGCTTTCATTATCAAAATGTAACAATTTAGTTAACTTTTCTGTTTTATTTACTTTTTATTATTTTCGTATTAAAGTTTGTTTATTAATTAGAATACTTCTCAAAGACTTTTATTTTATTTTCTTAATATCTCAAAAGATATGCTGAAGGGAATCAGCCCGGTCCATTGATCTCACATTTTCTCCAGGGTGTTTTGTTTTTCCCCTGACAGGGATCCCATGGCCATAGGACACTACAGCCACATGCTACTTGCTGTGTGTCTGAATTTTGACTGTGTGACCATGGGGATGGTGCAACAGTCGTGTGAAAAACGGTAATAAGTCACTTTGTTCAGGGCGCGGTGGCTCTGGCTGAGCACCTGGAGTTTGTCGATTAGAAAGGTCAGCAGTTCGGCAGTTTGAATCCCTAGTGCCGCGTAATGGAGTGAGCTGCCGTTCCTTGTCCCAGCTTCTGCCAACTTAGCAGTTCTAAAGCAGGTAAAAAAGCCAAGTAGAAAAATAGGAGCCACCTTTGGTGGGAAGGTCACAGCGTTCCGTGCGCCTTTGACGTTTAGTCATGCCGGCCACGACCACAGAGACGTCTTCGGATAGCGCTGGCTCTTCGGCTTTGAAACGGAGATGAGCACCGCCCCCTAGACTCAGGAACAACTAGCACACATGTGCACGGGGAACCTTTACCATTACCTTAGTACAGGGGTGTCCAAACTTGGCAACTTTAAGACTTGTGGACTTCAACTCCCAGAATTCCCCAGCCAGCTCTGCTGGCTGGGGAATTCTGGGAGTTGAAGTCCACAAGTCTTAAAGTTGCCAAGTTTGGACACCCCTGCCTTAGTAACTTCGAACAGTCATCAAATGAGTGGTTGTAAGTCAAGGACTACCTGTACTCATCCTTGGAGGTTTGGGAGCTCCATCTCTTGCACGGGAGGAGCAGAGGTCAGCCTTGTTGAACGGCAAGCATTGCACAGGAGTCTATTTCCTTACAAGAGAGAAACTGTCTGCATCTCACTGCCGTTCTGTTTGCAATCTCCTTCCAGCACTATGGAACGGGACAGAGTCGGGATTCCCACCGATGGCGATTCCCACGCGGTCACCTACCCGCCTGCCATTGTTGTTTACATTGTGGATCCTTTCACGTATGAAAAGAAAGAAGAGAACAGCTCCTCAAACGTCTGGACTCTTGGTCTTCTCCGCTGCTTTCTAGAAATGATCCAAAACCTTCCTCCTCACCTTAGAAGCATCGTGGCTGTTCAGGTAAGCCGCTGATTGTGGTTTTGCCTGGTACCTAGATCGCACACATGCGCAGGTGGAAGTTTTGCTCGCTTGCGCGGGCCGCTTATCAATGATCCACAGCCTAAGGGATGGGGACCCCTGGTATAGATGACAACAACACTCCTGACATCCATGCTAGGGTGTTTCCTTGCTTTGGAATGGGGTATATTGGTTAGTGACTGCAAGGGTCTGTGCCAACCTTGGTTGGCGTACTAGCAAAGCGGGCAATGTTTGAGTCTCGGCAGATGGCTGCCCCGCTGGCCTTTTCCTTCCCAAGCGCCTTCAGCATTTCAGTTGCACGTCTCAGAATGCGTGAGAAAGCCAACAGACGAAACAGTCTCAATCACACAGAAGGTCCGTCAGTACCCCGTTCCCCTGAAAATAAGACCTTCCCAGATTAAAAGCCCAATCGGGCTTTCGAGTGCATGCGCTAAAATAAGCCCTCCCAGAATATATTGCAATACAGCAGCAGCCATGGGGTGACCACGCTCGCCACCTCCTGCACCTCAAAAATAATAAGACCTCCCCCAAAATAAGGCCAAGGGCTTATTTCGGGGGGGGGGGGTCAAAAGAGAATAAGACCCTGTCTTATTTTCGGGGAAACAAGGTACAACCTACCAAAGTGTCTATCCTCTGATTTGTTATTTATTATTTGGACTTCTAAAATTGCAGAAAGTATGGAGGGGTGCATGTAAAAATCACCTTACTTGTGTAACAATTAGGTTTTGTAGTCAACTTTATTTCTTTGTGTGAGAAAAAAAAATTGGCGGCCAACGGCAGCGTTTACCTTTAGTCTTTAGTTAGTTAGTTAGTTAGGAAATTAGTTATTAAATTTGTTCGCTGCCCGTCTTGCCACAATGTGACTCTAGGCAGCATAGAATATATATATAAATAAAACCATACATCTATGTCTAAATATGTCAAAGCTAATGAAAAATCACAATAAAATATATGTGTAGAAAATAATGGAGAAAACGGAATACTGAGTTCTAATGGGATGCTTAAGGGGACACAGTGGCTCCGTGGCTAAGGTGCTGAGCTTGTCAATCAGAAAGGTCAGCAGTTCGAATTCCTAGCACCGTGTAATAGAGTGAGCTCCCGTTACTTGTCCCAGCTTCTGCCAACCTAGCAGTTCAAAAGCACGTAAAAATTCAAGTAGAAAAAATAGGAACCGCCTTTGGTGGGAAGGTAACAGCGTTCCAGGCGCCTTTGGCATTGAGTCATGCCGGCCACATGACCACGGAGACGTCTTCGGACAGCGCTGGCTCTTCGGCTTTGAAACGGAGATGAGCACCGCCCCCTAGAGTCAGGAACGACTAGCACATATGTGCGAGGGGAACCTTTACCTTTAATGGGATACCTGAATGTGGGAATTTTAACATTTTCTCTCTCTTTTTTAATAGCACTGAAGTCATAGCAGTGTCCTAGTATGCCCAGGGTTCTCCATTGCTGGCATGGTAGTTCAAATCTTGAATAGGATTCTTGCCTCACACGGCATCTGCTGGGACTCACTGTATCAATGGGGCATAGCATCTTCCCCTCCCAAAGTGTGACTTTGGGGTTCCACCTCAGGCGGTAGATCACATATGCCAGTCCAGTATCTGACAGTTAGAACAATTAATCAGTGGAACAGAATTTGCCTCCAGAAGTTGTGAATGCCCCAACACTGGAAGTCTTTAAGAAGATGTTGGATAGCCATTTGTCTGAAACGGTATAGGGTTTCCTGCCTAGGCAGGGGGTTGGACTAGAAGGCCTCCAAGGTCCCTTCCAACTCTACTATTGTATTGTATTGTATTTCTTTCATCTAAACCAGTGGTCCCCAACCTTTTGGGCACCAGGCACTGGTTCCATGGAGGGAGGTTTTTATGTGGATCGGAAGCGACGTGGTTTCGCGTGTTGCCTGCATCCCGCAGAGGGGACTTCACTTGTTTGCAAGGCCTGGTTATTGGCATGCCATGGCCCTGTGCCGGTTCATGGATCGGGGGTTGGGGACCCCTGAGATAAACGATGCTGAGCTTCAATGTTTAGATGGCCTATACCAGGAGTGTCAAACTCAAGGCCTGGGGGCCGGATTTGGCCTACGGGGTGCTTACCGTATTTTTCAAGAGCCCGTTTTCGCTGGCAGAGTGCTCAGGCCACTACAGTTGCCCCCGATACGAGTGACAGCGAGCTGGCCATGCTCCCCGCCCTGGCCCGACAAGGTCAAACACAACCCTGATGTGGCCCTCAATGAAATCGAGTGTGACACTCCTGGCCTAGACTTTGGTATCTGAATATACAATACAATACAATGCAATAGCAGAGTTGGAAGGGACCTTGGAGGTCTTCTAATCCAACCCCCTGCCTAGGCAGGAAACCCTACACCGTTTCAGACAGATGGCTATCCAACATCTTCTTAAAGACTTCCAGTATTGGGGCTTTCACAACTTCTGGAGGCAACTTCTGTTCCACTCATTAATTGTTCTAACTGTCAGGAAGTTTCTCCTCAGTTCTAAGTTGCTTCTCTCCTTGATTAGTTTCCACCCATTGCTTCTTGTTCTACCCTCAGGTGCCTTGGAGAATAGTTTGACCCCCTCTTATATAGATCTTTTTATATAGATCTATATAGATCTTTTTAACAGTTATATTTTATTGTGCTTTTTGTAATCTAGGAGGAAATGTTATATATATGAAAGCCCATGTATGATAACGGCACATGCTAAATAAATAGAATGCCCAGATTAATAGACATTTCTTTCTCTCTCTCTCTCTCTCTCTCTGGTGCTTAGCTTGTCCCTTGCCAGTATCTGCTGCAACCCGTCAAGAACGAAGACAGGCAGATTTACACCCAGCACTTAAAATCCCTGGCATTTTCCGCCTTTACCCAGTGCCGAAGACCTCTCCCAACGTCCACCAATGTGAAAACATTAACAGGGTTCGGCCCGGGCTTAGCGGTGGAAATGGCACTCAAAAGTCCTGATGTGAGTACTGCCAATGGGAGAACAAGGTGAAATTCTAGTGGAGTTTTGAGAAACATTCGCTGAATAAAAAAAGGTGCTTGCAGGTTATGAGCGCACCTTGCTCTCAATTGGGAAAGGTTTAGAATGCTTCTAAATCGGACACCGTCATGGGCAGAAGAGAAGAAACTGCCGTCGTCTTTTGCTATAGAGGTAGTCCTCGACTTACGGCCGTTGCTTTAGCAGCTGTCACCAGTGACAGTGCCACTGAAAACCTGCGACTGGTCCTTGCTTACTTACGACTCTTGCAGCATCCCTGCAGTTCACGCGATCGTCATTTGTGACCTTCTCAGGCACCTTAAGTCGAGTCAATGGGTTCACTTAATGACCATTTATTTATTTATTTATTTATTTGATTTGATTTCTAGACCGCCCCCTCTCCCCGAAGGGACTCGGTGACCATGTGATTTGCTTAACTGCCATGCAAAAAAAAAAAGGTCGTGAAATCTCTTATGCCATGACACTTCATCGCTTAGCAGTGGATGTTCTGGTTGCAGCTGTGGTCGTAAATCCAGGACTATGGGTAGTCCTTGATTTAGGACCACTATTGAGCCCAACATTTCTGTTGCTAAGCGAGATAGTTGCTAAGTGAGTTTTGCCCCATTTTATGACTGTTGTTAAGGGAATCACTGCAGCTTTTAAGTTAGTAACACAGCTGTTTAAAATAATCCAGCTCCCCCATTGGCTTTGCTTGTCAGGAGGTCGCAAAAGGAGATCACGTAACTCCGGGACACTGTAACCGTCATAAATATGAATCAGTTGCTAAGTATCTTGAGTTTTGATCACGTGTCTACGAGGATGCAGCAATGGCCATGAGTGTGAAAAATGGTCATAAGTCCCCTTTTTTCAGTGCTGTTGTAAGTTTGGACAGGCACTAAATGAACAGTTGCAAGTCGAGGACTACCGGTGCCCGTAGTTTTTCTTTCCCCACATCTCTGCTCAACTTTAGAATCATGTTCTTCAACGCCAAACTTGGCAACATGATTAAAATATTAGAACGACGGTCTATTTATTGCTAGGCCGTACTAAGTTTAACGAATGAGCTGCCTTCTCGGCTGCTTTCTGTGCACAATTGAGAAGGGGGTGTGGAATTAGCGATAAATGTGAATGATGCATTTGTGAAAACAGAAGGTGGGTAATATTGGTTTGGGAGAGACACAAGTCTATTTTATTTTTAAAAAATATATATATGACTAATGACTGGAAAACATAGCTAACGTTTCCAATATTCTGTTTTTCTTCCCCCACCCCCTCTGTGCGCTCTATGCAGAGACCGGAGTGTATTAAACTGTACGCTCCACCTTTCATCCTGGCTCCTGTCAAAGATAAACAGACTGAGCTGGGGGAAACATTTGGCGAGGCTGGGCAAAAATACAACGTGCTTTTTGTGGGCTACTGTCTGTCCCACGATCAAAGGTGGCTCCTTGCATCCTGCACAGATCTCTACGGAGAACTTCTGGAAACCTGCATCATAAACATTGACGTACCAAACAGGTACACCGATATCCTTTCCTCATTTTTTTGTGTGTGTGCGCGCGGTATGTTTGAGATTGTTAAGTCAAATAGGGGACAGTGGCCTTTTAAGATCATTTAGCAGCCCGTTTTAACGGAAGGCTCCGACGGTTATGTTGCAAGTATAAGGATGGTAACAAGAGTTCTCGTTTCTATAAAGCAGGGTTTCCTAACCTTGGGCAATTTTAAGACCCGTGAACTTCAACTCCCAGAATTCCCCAGCAAGCCAAGAATTCTATAAATTATCAACTAACGACAGATGTGTTCTGTCTATTCTCCTGTTTATTTATTTTTTTCTTATTTTAGGAGAAAATACAGTATGAATTCTTCTCTTCCAGAAATGATCTTATCTCATTTTTATGGTGTGCCTATATTACTATGGAAGTCTTTACGCTGGTGTATTTTACTCCTATTTGATAAGAAATCCTTCCTTCCTTCCTTCCTTCCTTCGTACCTACCTACCTTCCTACCTTCTTGCCTAACTTCCTTTTTTGGCTGTCTTTCATTTTTAAAAAGTAGGAAAGAGTAGGAATGCCATCCATTTTGCAAGGTGCAGGGTTTTTGTTCTTGTTGTTTGTTTTTGCCCTCTTAGCTTATTTATTTTTTCATTAAATTTATATTTTCATTAAATTTATATGCCACCCTTCTCGCCATCAAACAACTCTGGGCCGCTTACAAAATAAAAACAACAATATAAAATTTAAGTTAACATAATTACAATACAATAGCAGAGTTGGAAGGGACCTTGGAGGTCTTCTAGTCCAACCCCCTGCCTAGGCAGGAAACCCTATACCGCTCCAGACAAATGGCTATCCAACATCTTCTTAAAGACTTCCAGTGTTGGGGCATTCACAACTTCTGGAGGCAACTTCTGTTCCACTGATTAATTGTTCTGACTGTCAGGAACTTTCTCCTCAGTTCTAAGTTGCTTCTCTCCTTGATTAGTTTCCACCCATTGCTTCTTGTTCTACCCTCCAGGTGCCTTGGAGAATAGCTTGACTCCCTCTTCTTTGGGGCAGCCCCTGAGATATTGGAAGACTGCTATCAATATCTCAGGGGTTGCCACAAAGAAGAATCTTCCAAGGCACCTGAGGGTAGAACAAGAAGCAAGAGGAAGAAATACAGTAAAGTTTAAAATTTGAAACACTTGGCTAACTTTAGAAAAAATGCAACAAATGTACTGTTTGATTTTGACTACGAAGATTCTCAATCATCCAGGTTATGCTTGTCCCAAAGGTGCTTTTTTTTCAAGAGGCAACTGGACTTTCTGGTTTTACTTTGAAGACGTTTCGCTTCTCATCCCAGAGGCTTCTTCAGCTCCTCCTTTTCTTTTTCTTCAATGAAAAACAAGTCCAGTTGCCTCTTGCAAAGGCCCCTTTGGGAGTACCATTTGATTGCGTAGCAGGCCAAACTGTTCTTTTTGGGGAGCAGCTGAGGGTATGGACAACTATTATGTAGGAGAAGGAGAGACAGAGCCTGGGGCAGGAGTCAAGAGAGGAATCAGCCTGGAGTCCTTACGTTCCCACAAACAGTCCCAGTCCAACCCCTTTGGAATGTCATTGATTTTTTTTTAAACTTTCATTGATTTTTATCTAGTCCAGCAATTTAGTGCTGACCGTTCACTGACTAGATTCTTGTGTAAAGGCATGGGCAATAAATCAACGTAACTGGAACTTAATGTGTGGTCCCCATTCTTTATGCCTGAGATGCTCTTTACCAAAGAACTTTCGTTTTTCAACAGGGCTCGTAGGAAAAAAGGATCTGCTCGCAGGCTCGGTCTTCAGAAACTCTGGGAGTGGTGCTTGGGTCTTGTGCAGATGAGTTCTGTGCCATGGAGAGTTGTAATAGGACGGCTCGGAAGAATCGGCCATGGGGAGTTGAAAGGTACTGCCTGCCCTGAAATGATGATATATAAACTGTCTAAACCAGGTGTGTGAAACTCTTCTGGCCCCTGGGGTACTTAGATCTGGCCCACGGGGCTGCCCTGGAAACGGCAAAGGACCGGCCTACAGTGCCTCTGCCAGTGAAAATGGAGTGAAACAGTGAAAATGGGCCCCATTTTCAACCGTGTGCGGTCCCTGGGCTCCATTTCCGCTGGCAGAGGGCTGCAGGAGGCCATCGTGGCTGAAAACGGGACCGGTGTCCGTTTATCTCTGGCAGTGGGCTAGTAAAACAAACCAAAAGCAAAACGAAAGGAGAAATGTTTCCCCTTTTGCATTTGAGCGTGCAAGAAGGGACAGGAAAGGAGAAAGGGAAAGGCAAAGAAAAAGAAGGGAAGATGGGAAGAGAGCAAGGAAGGAGAAAGAAGGAAAGGAAGAAGAAAGGAGAATGAAGTGGGAAGGGAAAAGGAAGGGGGGAAGGAAGGTTATAATGAGAGTGAGGGAGGGTCTTAGGGAAGCCCTGCCTTAGCACTTGGCCAACACAGGTGCCCCCGACATGAGTGACGTTGAGCTGGTCATGCCCACCCCGGCCCCCCAAACCCAAACCTGATGCGGCCCTCAATGAAATCGAGTTTGACACCCCTGGTCTAAACATACAGGTAGTCCTCGCCTTACCACCATTCATTCAGTGACCATTCAAAGTTACCACGGCACTGAAAAAAGTGACCTATGACCGTTTTTCACACTTACAACCTTTGCAGTGTTCCCCGTGGTCACATGATCAAAATTTGGATGCTTGGCCTCTGGCATGTACTTAATGACGGCATTGAAAAAAGTGACGTATGACCATTTTCACACTTGGGATCATTGCTGCATTCCCCCTGAGCAAAATTCAGACTCTCAGCAACTGACTCCTACTTATGAGGGTTGCAGTATCCTGGGGTCACACAATCCCCCATTTGCGACCTTCTGACGAGCAAAGTCACGGGGGAAGCCAGATTCACTTAACAACCGTGTCACTAACTTAATCACTTAACGATCGTGGCAAGAACGGACGCCAAATGGGGCAAACCCCCTTAAGAACTGTTTTGCTTAGCAATGGAAATTTTGGCTTCCGTTGCGGTCGTAAGTCGAGGACAACCTGTAATCCTCACCGATTTCCCTTTTGGCTTTTAAGACCAAAGAGCAAATAAATACATGGGCATTCTAACCGTTTGCAGTTCTGAAGTGGCGGGAATCTCCCTTGCCTCTTTTCTTTAAAAGCCTCCAAAAACGATGAACTTCTTTTCGGCAGACAGTATTGCTTTCTGGAAGGCTACGGAAAAACGATGTCCCAGCTAGTCAGCCGCTCTTGTTTCCTTTCCAGATTGGAGCTGTTTATTGAGTCGCCGGAACCTGCAGTCTCTTAGCAAGAGGCTCAAAGATATGTGCAGGATGTGCGGGATTTCTGCTGCTGATTCCCCCAGCATCCTCAGTGCTTGCTTAGTGGCTATGGAACCTCAAGGATCTTTCGTGATCATGCCAGGTATGTGCCGAGTCCTTTTCATCGGGTTGGAACTCCCACAAAAGGGAGTTGTAATATTGTAAGCTTCTCAGAGTTACTGATGGGTAAGATAGGCGTCTAATAAATTTTACACACACAAAAAAAATAGAGTTGATGGGAATTTTACGGAGGGAGGGAAGGGAAAGGAAGGTAGGTAGGTAGGTAGGTAGGTAGGTAGGTAGATGAGAGGGGATAGATAGATGATAGACAGACAGACAGACAGACAGACAGACAGACAGACACACGACAGATAGATAGATAGATGAGAGGGGGGATAGATAGATAGATAGATAGATAGATAGATAGATAGATAGATAGATAGATAGATAGATAGATAGATAGATAGATTCTTGAGCAAGCAAAAAGTGAAGGGAGGGGGGAGATTTAAGGAAGGAGAAAGAGGGAAGAAAAGGAAAGGAAGACAAGGGAGGAAGGAAGGAAGATTCTTGAACAAGCAAGAAGGGGAAGGGAAGGAGGAAGAATTAAGGAAGGAAAGGGAAGAAAGAAAGGGAAGAAGGAAGGAAGATAGATCGATTCTTGAGCAAGCAAGAAGTGATGGGAGGGGGGCATGTTTAAAGAAGGAGAAAGAGGAAAGGAAAGGAAGGGAAGAAGGAAGAAAGTTTCTTGAACAAGAAGGGAAGGAGGAAGAATTGAGGAAGGAAAGGGAGGAAAGAAAGAAGATTCTTGAACAAGCAAGAAGGGGAAGGGAAGGAGGAAGAATTAAGGAAGGAAAGGAAAGGGAAGGGAAGAAAGGGAGGGAAGGAAAGAAGATAGATAGATTCTTGAGCAAGCAAGAAGTGATGGGAAGGAGGAAGAATTAAGGAAGGAGAAAGACGAAGGAAAGGGAGGAAGGAAGGAAGATTCTTGAAAAAGCAAGAAGGGGAAGGGAAGGAGGAAGAATTAAGGAAGGAAAGGAAAGGGAAGAAAGGGAGGGAGGAAGGAAGGAAGGGTAAAGACAGTATTGAGCCCTGGCGGCACAGTGATTAGAATGCAGCATTGCAGGCAAATTCTGCCCACAGTCTGCAATTTGATCCTGATGGGGCTCAAGGTTGACTTAGCCTTCCAGCTTTCCAAGCTCAATAAAATGAGGACCCAGATTGTTGGGGAAAACATGCTGACATTACAAACCACCCAGAGAGTGCTGCAAAACACTGTGGGATGGTATATAAGTCTAAGTGCTTTTGCTATTGCTGTCTCCAAAAACAAAAAACACTCAGAGCTGCCTGTCCAGGGAAAATCCTGCACAAAACCCTCAAACTCCCAGGCTTCTGGTAGAGCAAGGGTGTCCAAACTTGGGAACTTTAAGACTTGTAGACTTCAACTCCCAGAATTCTGGGAATTGAAGTCTACAAGTCTTAAAGTTCCCAAGTTTGGACACCCCTGTGGTAGAGGACTAGTAGTTGAGGAAGACATGGACCATCCCTAAGGGTGGCGCTGTGATTAGAATGCAGTATTGCAGGCTAACTTTGCCCACAGTCTGACCAGCACAATAGCAATAGCCCTTAGATTTATATACCACTTCACAGTGCTTTAGAGCCCTCTCTAAGCAGTTTGCAGAGTCAGCCTATTGCCCCCAACAATCTGGGTCCTCATCTTACGGACCTGCTGCTGTGACCAAAGGTGGAGCTCTCGCCTCACAATCAGGACGATCCTAGGTAGAGCCAGATGTAGGGTCTCCTGCTTGGGCAGGGGGTTGGACTAGATGACCTGCAAGATCCCTTCCAACTCTGTTAATCTGTTAATGCACCTTGGAAGGATGGACGGCTGAGTCAACCTGGAGCCTGGTGAGATTCGATCTGCCAAACTGCTGGCAGCCGGTGATCAGCAGAGGTAGCCTGCAGTACTGCACTCTAACCACTGCGTCGCCGCAGCTCAGTCAGCCTTCCATCCTTCTGGGGCTGGTCAAATGAGGACCCAGATGGTTGGGGGCAAGAGGCTAACTCTATAAACCGCTTAGAGAGGGGCTGTAAAGCACTGTGAAGCGGTACATAAGTCTTAAGTGCCAGCGCTATTGCAGGCAAGCTCTGCCAACTGCCAGCAGTTCGATTCCCACCTGCTCAAAGTTGATTCCGCCGTACCACTTTCCGAAGACGGTCAAATGAGGACCCAGATGGTTGGGGGCAAGAGGCTGACTCTGTAAACCGCTTAGAGAGGGGCTGTAAAGCACTGCGAAGCTGTATATAAGTCTTAACTGCTATTGCTGTTGCTATTTGCTATTGCTATTGATCACATGGGTAATTCTCCTCCGTTCTTTTTTTTTCCCCTAAAGACTCCGTATCCACTGGCTCCGTGTTTGGACGCAGCACCACCCTAAACATGCAGACCTCCCAGCTCAACACCCCCCAGGACACTTCGTGCACCCATATACTCGTGTTCCCCACCTCCGCGTCCGTACAGCTGGCACCATCCACCTACACCACTGAAACTGGTTTGGAACTGGCCTTTAATCCGAACAATGGTTTGTGTGTGTGCGTGTGTGTGCAACTCATATGCCTGCATGGGCGTGCGTGGGAATGTTAACCGATCGTTCAAGCGATAGGAAAAGGGAGGGAACGGCCGGTTAAGATGCAGCCGTTGTATTGGGTCAGGATGTGGAAGGCAGCTGTGCCCATTGGCTCCCAACAGCCTGTGCCCTCTTTTCTTGGTACAGGTTGTCCAGGACCATAATTGAGGCCAAAATGTCCCTGGCTAAGTCCGAGACGGTTGTTAAGAGAGTTTTGCCCCATTTTGCAACACTTTTTTTTTTTTGCTTCGGGTGTTAAGTGAGTCACTGCAGTTGTTAAGTGAATCATGCAGATCTGGCTTTTCCCATTGACGTTGCTTGTCAGAAGTCAGCTTGCGAGGTTGCAAAAGGGGATCGATCCCTTGACCCCAGGACACTGCAATGGTCGTAAATACATGCTGATTTTGACGACATGATCACAGAGATGCTGCAACCGTCATAACTGTGAAAACTGCCCGTAAGTCGCTTTTTTTCAGGGCCATTGCAACTTCAAACGGTCACTAAACGAGTGTTTGTAAGTCGAAGACTACTTGCAATCCCTGGGTGTGGGGGCTTCCCTCCTTCTGCTGGTTCAGGACTCCCAAACACCACTCCCTCCACAAGTATACCCTGTTTCCCTGAAAATAAGACCTCCCCGGATAATAAGCCCAGTCGGGCTTTTGAGCGCATGCACTAAAATAAGCCCTCCCCAAAAATATTGCAACACAGCAGCAGCCATGAGGTGACCATGCTCCCTGCCTCCTGCACCTCAAAAATAATAAGACCTCCCCGAAAATAAGGCCAAGCGCTTATTTCGGGGGTCAAAAGAAAATAAGAAACACAGTAGGTAGTCCTCACTTATAAACTACAGCTGGGACTGGCAATTCTAATGACCATGCTAAGTGGCATGGTCATTAAGCGAAACGACATTTGGACACACCAACTTAAAACATGCATTCCGGCTGCGGTTGCAAAGCAAATCACCGGTCATTCAGTGCGACAGCACGTATGTCAACTTGTAAAGCGTTGCCATGACTATTATCAGGTTGGATTCGAGGCAGGATTCCATGCATACCTTCGGCCAGAGTTGGATCTCACGTTTCTACAGAAAGGGAGGGGATAGAGGAGTACAGTTCAAACGCAATTAAGCGGAAGCAGTTTTGGCTCCGCAGGGGTACAGGCCAGAATGTTGATCCTAATAAACGAATGGATTTCTTTTGAACTTTGTCTCGAGGCTCGTAAATTAATTAGATCTTCTGGGAACTGGGAACTTCACAATGTGACTGTGACTTCCGACTTCCTGCCAGCTTCCCCATTGCCTTCCCTTGTTGGAAGCTGGCTGTGTGGTGTTGCAGTCGGTGGTCCTGTGATTATGGGATGTGGCGACCATTTTAAAGGCATGCTGGTTGCCAAGCATCCAGATCACACGAGGGCACTGAACAAAATAACGTACGGCTGCTTTTTGCACTTAACAACCATTGCCACACCCCCAATTCACTTTACAATTGCGGCGATTACGTTAAACAACCATTGGGCTCGGCTCACTTAACCATTGCCTAGCAATGGAAATCCTGGTAGTTGAGGACTACCTGTATAGAGCTCCTTCATTGTAAGGAAGCAGACTTTTAATTTAATTTGCAGAATCTACACTGAGCACTTTAAAACTTACAGAATAGAATAACAGAGTTGGAAGGGACCTTGGAGGTCTTCTAGTCCAACCCCCTGCTCAGGCAGAAAACCCTATACCCAACATGGCGAACCTATGGAAGGCGTGTCAAAGGTGGCACATAGAACCTTCTCTGTGTGCACGCGCACTGTCGCCAGCTGCTCTTCTGGTCTCCGGCGCACACATGTGCACTGGCCAGCTGATCTTCGCACACACCGAAGCCCCAGAAACCCAAAGACCAGCTTCTTCCCCTTTCCAGAGCTCTGGCGCGTGTGAAAACCATCTGGCAAGCCTGCATATGCGCAATGGTCAGCTGGTCTTTAGTTTCCGGAGCTTCGGCGCACACCCACGTTCCGGTTGGGGACTCAGTGCCGAAAAAGTTCACCATCACGGTCCTATACCAATTCAGACAAATGGTTGTCCAGTCTCTTCTTAAAAACTTCCAGTGTTGGAGAATTTACAACTTCTGCAGGCAGGTTGGTCCACTGATTACCGTATTTTTCAGAATATAAGACGCACCGGAGTATAAGACACACCAAGATTTTGAAGAGGTAAATTTAAAAAAAAAAGTTTTTGCACTCTGCAGACGTCCCAATCCCTCCGCGTGCCTCATTTTGTTTGTGAAAAATAGGGCATGCAGAGAGTTTGAGTGGCCTGCAAAGTGCTCCTGAGGGCTGGGGGGCAAAAACGGGCAAAAAATGAGCCATTTTTCACCAAAACGGGTCCATTTTATACCCTCCAAAAGGGCATGCATAGCCTTTAGGAGGCTTGTAGAGTACTCCGGGGGGTGGGGGGGGGCAAAACCGAGCAACAAACGGCCTGTTTTTCACTTGTTTTTTCCCTCCCTAGCCCCCAGGAGCACTTTGCAGGCCTCCCAAACCCTCTGCACGTCCATTTTTGCGAAGGGGGTAGGGTCTTTAGAGGACAAAAATGCTGTATTCAGTGTATAAGACGCACCCAGATTTTCACCCTATTATTGGGGGTGTGCGTCTTATACTCTGAAAAATACGGTAATTTTTCTAGTTGTCAGGAAATTTATGTCACCAGCAACTGAAAATTTTGCTCATAATGTAGCAGACTGTTGATGAAAGAAAAAGGGTCGAGACAGTTCTTTGCAGTTGGAAACAAATATGATAAATTAAACAAAAGAGATTTGCAAAGGGTCAAACGTAAGCAGACTTAATAACTGCCAATTCAGTTGCTGTGTTAACCAGTGAATTTCCTGGCTGCATAACAGTTTAGATCCCACCTTTGTAGTTCAACCCCAAATAGTAACTGTTGTAATATAGGTCAGATAGATTGGACACACTCCAGTCCCTTCCGTGAAGTAATAGCATGTAGTGCAAGGGTGGACAACTGTAGCAACTTTACAACCTGTGGACAGCTAACATGGGTAGCTCAGGAATTCTGGGAGTTGAAGTCCACAGGTCATAGAGTTGCCATACTTGCCAACCCTTGATATAGTGGGACCTAGGAAAGGAGCTTTTACTGTGACTGCCCCACCTCATTCCATCCATCCATCCATCCATCCATCCAATTTCTATAGCCGCTCATCTCAATCAATGAGATAAAAATATTCTAAACGTGTGTGTGTGTGTGTGTGTGTGTGTGTGTGTGTGTGGTATTTGTGCTGATAAATAAATAAAAGGAGACTAGTATAGATCTATTTCAAGCTATTTAGCTCTCATCAGCTAGCCATACCCTTACTGGGATTCGAACCTGGGCTGTATTACATATTAAGCAGATGTATTCGTCAGCTAGCCATACCCTTACTGGGATTCGAACCTGGGCTGTATTACATATTAGGCAGATGTATTAGCCACTAAGCCACAATACATCTGCCTAATGTGGTTGGAGCCATTTTAATCTCCGAAGGGAAAATGTTCCTTCGAGCACGGGCCACTGGGGATAAAGCCTGTTTTCTGGTCCTCACTGTTTGGCTGACGTTATCTGCAGCATCCCCATTCTGCTAAGATGGAATTGGACATGCAGGAAGGACTGGGAGAAGATGGTTCCTCTGGGAACCTGGGCCCCAAGCCATGTAGATAAAAATCTGACTCTTCACATAGGCACTATTGGTAGCATTATAACCTGGGGATGGTTGTTGGGGAATGGGGGTTGACTAAAGTGCCAGGTTTGTTAGTTTTTGTTATGTGTTTTTAATACCGTATTTTTTGGGAGTATAACACACACCTTTTTCCCCCAAAAAAAGAGGGTGAATATCCCCAGCCCCCAGGAGCACTTTGCAGGCCTCTCAAACTCTCTGCATGCCCCGTTTTTCAGAAACAATGCGGTGTGCAGAGGGTTTGGGAGGCCTGCCGAGTGCAAAAACCTTTTTTGTTTGTTTACCTCTTCAAAACCTTGGTGCGTCTTATACTCCGGTGCGTCTTATAGTCTGAGAAATACGGTAATTTTATTGTTCTTTTATTGAGCTGCTCAGAATTGTTTCAAGATGGGCAACCATCCACGTCCCAGCAAATCAAATCAAATCCCATCAAATCCGTCAGCCAATTTAACGATCGTCGGGGCTAACGTTGGATGGATGTGTGTATGTTTTCTTCTTCTTCTTTTTTTTTAAAAAAATCAAGCGTGTGAGTTGCTCTTCTTAGTCAACGTTTTTTTTTCCCCCTTCTATTTCTGTGAATCATTTCCTTTCAAGATGGACCGGATGGAATGGGAATCTTTGATTTGCTGGACACCGGCGATGACCTGGATCCTGATATCATAAGCATCCTCCCTGCGTCCCCAACGGGATCCCCCGTTCACTCACCAGGTTCTCACTTCACCCATGGAGGTGATATGGGCAAGGTAACTTTGCATGAGAAAACTGTTGTTGTTGTTGTTGTTGTTTGACCTGATTGAAATTTCTTCTTGGATATAGGGATTACTTCAGAACATTTAAATCAGGGGTGTCCAAACTTGGGAACTTTAAGACTTGTGGACTTCAACTCCCAGAATTCCCCAAGTCTTAAAGTTCCCAAGTTTGGACACCCCTGATTTAAATGCTCCTTCAGTCAATGCTTACAGGTTCACAGTAAGGGTGATAATGCTTGGCAGGGTGATCAGATCTGTTGTGTCTGACCCATCGCGACCCCATGGACGTGGATCTCCATGGACCCCCTGGAGTTGGTTGGCCAAGCGTCTGAATTTTGATCATGCATGACCGCTGGGAGGCCGCAATGGCCGTTAAGCATGAAAAACAACCATAAGTCACTTTTTTCTGTGCTGTTATATCTCAAGGACTACCTGTATGAAGCGTTTGAGACAACATCCTAATATGGCTTTATGGGTGATTATCCTGACTTTTTCGAACGTTGTTTTTAGTTGTGAAGTCGTGTCCAACCCATCGTGACCCCATAAGCAATATTCCTCCAGGCCTTCCTGTCCTCTACCATCCCCCAGAGTCCACTTAAGATCACGCCGATTGCTTCGGTGACGCCATCAAGCCACCTCATTGTTTGTCACCCCCCCTCAATCATTCTTTTGCCCTCAACCAGCATGAGATCTTCTCCAGGGAGTCCTTCCTTCTCATTAGGTGGCCAAAGTATTTGAGTTTTGTCTTCAGGATCTGGCCTTCTAAAGAGCAGTCGGGGTTGATCTTCTCTAGGACTAACCGGTTGGATCGCCTTGCAGTCCAAGGGACTCGCAGACGATCAGATCTACAAAACTATAATTTGATTATCATAGTAGATAGCTGAGCTAATCTTGAAAAGGCTAAGCAGGGTTCTACCAAGTAAGCATTTGAATGGGAAACCTCCTATCGGCCACAATTAACCAGGGAGAGGAGTGGAGTTCAAAACACTAAGCGTTTATTTTTGTCACCTATACAACAGAATCTGATCAGTTAACACTTAAAGGTCAGTTGGCGTTAGATAAAGGTCATTGTAATTCATGGAGGGCTGGCCTTGGTTCTCATGTGGATGCACAATGATTCCAAACTGATGACGTGTTTAACCCCACCCTCCAATTCAGCCTGCTCAACTCCTAAATCTCTAGTCTTATAGGATACTAGTTGATAATCCCGCGTTGCCCGGGTATTTATTTATCCTAATCCTGTATTAGACAGGAAAAGCCCTGATGTCGACGACAATTAAATTAGTTACAAATGCCCCCAGAAGCGTCAAGGAAAGTGGGAGCCCCCTTGTGGAGTACTGTGAAGCCGTTACCATGGCAACTCTACTGCGCTGTACAGTAGAAGCCATTTTACGGCAATACGGTAAAAGCCATTTGAAGGCACAACAGGCTGTATCTTAACAGAACACACATCCTGAGAGGTGTTAGGGGTGACTTACCCCCACAGTGTTTGTTTCCAGAGAGTAAGTCCATCTGTGTACCAAGTTTGGTTGAAATTGCTCAAGGTGTTCCAGAGTTATGCTGGAACACACAAACACACACACACACAGAGATTGATAGATTGATTGATTGGTAGGTAAGTAGGTTGATTGATTGATTGATTGATTGATTGATTGATTGATTCTGGGAATCGAAAAACAGAACCCTGGAAGAAGACAAAGCTTCCATGTTGTTGTCAAGATAGGAGCAGGGATAGGCCATTCTAGCCATTTCTAGGAATTAAATGCAACGTTACTTTCAAGTGCCGTATTTTTCAGAGTATAAGACGCACCTTTTTGCCCTCAAAAAAGAGGCTGAAAATCTGGGTGTGTCTTATACACCGAATGCAGCATTTTTGCCGCCTGAAACCCCGCCCCCTTCACCAAAATGACCGTGCATAGCTTGTAGGAGGCTTTCAGAGAACTGCTGGGGGAGGGGGGGGGCAGAAATGAGCAAAAAACGGGCAAAAAATTTTTCCAGCCCCCAGGAGCACTCTATAAGCTTCCTAAAGGCTATCCATGCCCTTTTATTGACAAAAAATAGGCCCGTTTTCTGCTTGTTCCCCCCCCCCCCAGGAGCACTCTACAAGCCTCCTAAGGGCTATCCATGCCCTTTTCATGAAAGAGCTGGCTGGGGAATTCTGGGAGTTGAAGTCCACAAGTCTTAAAGTTGCCAAGTTTGGACACCCCTGCTGTAGCATGTTAAAAGGAAAATATAGAGCTGAAGACAATGGCAAAAATAGCAATCAAAATTATCAGCAGGTTGAACTATCATTCCTCACAAGCAAATAGCAAATACTATTCTGGAGAACGAGGGAATAAGGGAAAATGTAATAACACATTTATGGGATTGTGCATGGGAAGGATATATTCATACGGGCGAGTCCTTGACTTATGACCACAATGGAGGCCCAGCATTTCTGTTGCTAGGCCAAAACATTTGTTAAGTGGGTTTTTGCCCCATTTTACAACCTTTCTTGCCACAGTTAAATGAATCACTGCAATTGTTAAGTTAGTAACACAGTTGTTAAGTGAATCTGGCCTCCCCATTGACTTTGGCTGTGAAAACGTCGCAAAACGGGACACTGCAACCGTCATAAATACAAGCCAGTTGCCCAGTGTCTGAATTTTGATCATGTGATTCTGAGGATGCTGCTACAGTCCTAAGTCCCTTTTTGTAGTGCTGTTGCAACTTCGAACGCTCACTAAGCAAACTATTGTAATTCAAGGACTACCTGTAAAAAGAAGCACAGTGCACTAAGAAGTTTGCAGAACCGTAAACACAAATAACGTGTGTGATTCCACATCAGCAGGATAAAAAAGTTGGCAGCCTAGAGCGGTTCAGTCAAACAAGAGTATTAATAATTAGTCACCAGATGCCTGCTAAAGCAAAACGATTCTCACCGCTCTCTGGAGGCTACTTCGGCCGACTTGTCAACTGCCAGCAGTTTGACACTTCGAGTCTCACCGGCTCAAGGTTGACTCAGCCTTCCATCCTTCCGAGGTCGGTAAAATGAGGAGCCAGATTGTGGGGGGGGGGAGGAGGGGGGCAAGAGGCTTACTCTGTAAACCGCTTAGAGAGGGCTGCAAAGCGGTAGATAAGTCTAAGTGCTATTGCTTGTCTTTGATGGTGTCGTTATGGCCATCCCCGTCAAAAGGCTTGTCTGTGGGAGGGCGGGACGGACGGACGGACTTATAACATCAAATATACAATTATAGATTTCTTTTAATATTAAGATTAATTCAAGACTGAAACTATTATCAGATACCTAATACTTAATACAGGGGTGTCCAAACTTGGCAACTTTAAGACTTGTGGACTTCAACTCCCAGAATTCTGGGAGTTGAAGTCCACAAGTCTTAAAGTTGCCAAGTTTGGACACCCCTGCTGTAGCATGTTAAAAGGAAAATATAGAGCTGAAGACAATGGCAAAAATAGCAATCAAAATTATCAGCAGGTTGAACTATCATTCCTCACAAGCAAATAGCAAATACTATTCTGGAGAACGAGGGAATAAGGGAAAATGTAATAACACATTTATGGGATTGTGCATGGGAAGGATATATTCATACGGGCGAGTCCTTGACTTATGACCACAATGGAGGCCCAGCATTTCTGTTGCTAGGCCAAAACATTTGTTAAGTGGGTTTTTGCCCCATTTTACAACCTTGCTTGTCTTTGATGGTGTCGTTATGGCCATCCCCGTCAAAAGGCTTGTCTGTGGGAGGGCGGGACGGACGGACGGACTTATAACATCAAATATACAATTATAGATTTCTTTTAATATTAAGATTAATTCAAGACTGAAACTATTATCAGATACCTAATACTTAATACAGGGGTGTCCAAACTTGGCAACTTTAAGACTTGTGGACTTCAACTGGCTGGGGAATTCTGGGAGTTGAAGTCCACAAATCTTAAAGTTGCCAAGTTTGGACACCCCTGACTTAATAGGAGCCATGGTGGTGCATGGGTTAGAATGCAGAATTGCAGGCTTACTCTACCCACTGTCAGGAGTGCGATCTTGACCTGATCGAAGTTGACTCAGACTTCCATCCTTCTGGAATCAGTTAAAATAAGGACCCAGATGGGTGGGGACAAGAGGCTGACACTGTAAAACTGCTCAGGGAGGGCTGCGAAGCACTGCGAAGTAGCATATAAGTCTGAGGGCTATTTCTATCGTGAAGCACGCGATCACCAAACCAATTGTTAAACTGGCAAGGATCCCACCACCATTTTTCGGAGGATGAAAATCTGGGTGCGTCTTATACACCGAATAAAGCATTTTTGGCCTCCTGAAACCCCATCCCGTTTTTCGCAAAAAATGGACATGCAGAGGGTTTGGGAGGCCTGCAAAATGCTCCTGGGGAGGGGAAAAACAAGCGAAAACCGGGCTGTTTTTTGTTCGTTTTTGCCCCCCCCCCTCCCCGCCCCCAGGAGCATTCTACAAGCCTCCGAAACCCTCTGAATGCCCCATTTTTTTGGCAAAAAAACAGGCCTGTTTTTTGCTAGTTTTTGCCCCCAGGCCTCGCAAACTCTCTGCATGCCCCATTTTTCTCAAAAGAATAAGGCATGCAGAGGGTTTGGGAGGTCTGCAGAGTGCAAAAACTTTTTTTTTTTTTTAAATTTACCTCTTCAATATCTCTTACCGGCGTCATATACTCCGGTGCGCCTTATGCTCCGAAAAACGCGATAGTTAAACTCACATATTGCCTGATGAAATTGACCAGCAGAATATAGGATAATGGTGAGTAACTTAACTCCTTTCTAAGGTGAATCTAACAAATTTCTAGGCGATGAGGCTGTTGATGGTTATAGACTCTGTGGCCAGGAGGGGTAAGGAAAGGTGTGCGCGCGAGTGCTCTCCGTGGTTTGCTTGTAAGCTCCCCAGGAGCCACTAGATGATCCCTAGCTAAAAGAGAATACTGAATTGCTGAATTCTATCCCTTTGAGGCTGATCCTAAATGCCACTTTTCTCTGTTGCTCGTATCAGGGTCAAGGTACAGACCGGCTGCTCTCCACCGAATCCCACGACGAAGTCCCCAACATTCTGCAGCAGCCGTTGGCCCTCGGCTACTTCGTCTCCACCGCTAAAGCAGGTCCGTTGCCTGAATGGTTTTGGTCGGCATGTCCTCAAGCACAAAATCAGTGTCCTCTGTTTCTTAAGGTAAGGAGCTCCCGTCGCACGGGGATAGGAGGGATGTTTGTCGAAGATTTATGTGGAAAATAAGCAAGCAATGCAAGGAGAGAAGGGCGGCGACGGAGATTCTTAAATCATCCCGGTCAGGTTTGTGCCAAAAGGGCTTTTCCAAAATATCTATGTTATATTTGTACTGATAAATAAATAAAGGGAGACTAGTATAGATCTATTTCGAGCTAATTAGCTCTCATCAGCTAGCCATACCCTTATATATATATATTTAAGGTTTTGTTTCTCATCCAAAAAGCTCCTTCATTTCGGAAAAATACCTTTGGGAAAAAAGGAGAATGGAAAGGAAAGGGAGGAGAGGAAAGGAAAGGAAAAGAAGGAAAAGAAAAAAGGGAAGGGAAGGTGGGAGGAGAGGGGAGGGGAGGAAAGGAAGGGGGGAAAAGGAATGGAAAGAAGGGAGGAAGAGGAAAGGAAAGGAAAGAAGGGGAGGGGAAGGAAGGAAAAGAAAGGAAAGGAGAGGTAGGAAAGGAAAGGACATTGAGGCAACGTAGGGAATGGAAAGAAAGGAAAGGAGAATGGAGAAAAGAAAGGATAGTAAAGGAAGACATATTGATTATGGCAGGTAGAAAAGAAGTATTCTCTATATATTACAACATACCTGTAAAATAGGTGCATGAAATGTACAGCTCACTGCTGCTTTGCCTGACTCTGTGCCCGAAGAGATAGTAATCCCGGAGTCTTAGGAGGTGGCGGGAACCAAGGGCACTTATTCCCGAGGCCTTAAGCTACACTCCCTAGTATTTTCTCTTCCGAGATTTCGTCCCCTGGATAGAGCATCCGATGCAGATTGAATTGGGGGGGGGGGGGGTAAGGGATCACATGAGCTTCACACTGAGCATTGACTCTGGGCTTTGGCTTTTTCTCAAAGGCTTCTTTGCACCTCCACGTGCCTTCAGTGCAATCGGACGAGCTACTTCACAGCAAACACTCCCACCCTCTTGACTCGAATCAAACTTCCGATGTCCTCAGGTAGGCCTGTTCCCTGCATGGGCAAGTGTGAGCTGCTATCGCAGAAATGCATTTTCATTATTTTAAGATTCCACTACTGGCCGCCTCTCTGTTTTGACCTGTCAGTAGTTTCCAATGGCTTGGTTTTTTTTTTTTTTTTTTTGCCTTTCTATTTCCATATAAGCCAGGGGTCTCCAACCTTGGCAACTTTAAGACTTGTGAACTTCAACTCCCAGAATTCCCCAGTCAGCTATTCAACTTTTGGGAGTTGAAGTCCACAAGTCTTAAGTTGCCAAGTTTGAGGACTCCTGATATAGTCTATAGACCTTGGGAGACTGGGACAAGAGACAAAGCCAAGTCAGATAAGAGAGAGAAGAGCCCTTAACTGGATAGGGGTGGAGGAAGAGCTCCTCCTCCTCCTCTTCTCCTCCTCCTCCTTCCCCTTCATCTTCCTCCTCCCTTCCTCCTCCTCCTCCTCCTCCTCCTCCTCCTCCTCCTCCTCCTCCTCCTCCTTCTTCTTCTTCTTCTTCTTCTTCTTCTTCTTCTTCCCCTCCTCCTTCTCCTTCCCCTTCATCTGCATCTTCCCGTTCCTTCTCCTTCCCTTTCATCTGCATCTTCCTCCTCCTCCTCTTCTTCTCCTCCTCTTCTTCTCCTCCTCCTCCTCCTCCTTCCCCTTCATCTTCCTCTTCCTCCTCCCCCTTCTTCTTCTTCTTCTTCTTCTCCCCCTCCTCCTTCTCCTTCCCCTTCATCTGCATCTTCCCCTTCCTCCCCCCTTCTCCTCTTCTCCTCCTCCTCCTCCTCCTCCTCCTCCTCCTCCTCCTCTTCTTCTTCGTCATCTTCTTCTTCTTCTTCCAACCAGATGTTCAGACTGGATTTGGCATTTTTATACCCCTATCAAGTTCTTCCCAAGAGTCCGGAATAGGCAGATTTTTAATATTATTAAGTTAATTTGCCACTCATTTTGTGGTTTGAGGCCACACCGAGCAACCCAAAAGGAATTCTCCCTAGTTTCTTCATCCTGTAAAGGACCACCATGTGACTTAACAACTGCTATGATTCACTTAACCCTTGTAGCTAACGAAAAGTCATAAAAATGGCGCAAAATTAACTTAACCACTGTCTTGCTTAGTAATTGAAATTTTTGGGCTCAGAGGTGGTCATAAGTCGAGGACCATCTATATCCTCTGGGCATCTCTCTTTTCTCCTGACGGATGTTCAGTTTCTTCTTATCTGTAGAACTTCAATTTGCTTGTGGAGATTGGAAGTTAAGTCACTGGATTTTTTTGTACCTGCTGAGCTTTTCTGAAAACCCCAAAGCCCCCTTTCTCCCTCCCTTTAACGCTCTGTTTTGATTTGTTTCCATCTCAAGGTTTGTGTTGGAACAGTACAATGCACTCTCGTGGCTCACCTGTGACCCTGCGACCCAGGACCGGCGGTCGTGTCTCCCAATTCACTTTGTGGTGCTGAATCAGTTGTATAACTTTATCATGAACATGCTGTGATCTTTATCCCAAACCGAGCGAGACGAAGAACAGACAACAACAACCGAAAAAAAGGGAAAAACCAGAATTCCACCCCAAGGACACGAGTTAATTCTTCTCTGTAACGTCATTTTTTTGTGATGGAGGGAAGTGGGGGAGGCTGTTAATCATCCTTCATTGGTTTCAAGGATTCTGACTTTCGGTGGGAGGCACGTAACCTCGTTGTTTGTTCCCCTCTCTCCTTTTTTTTTTTTTTTTTTGTTGGTGTATTGCGTATATCTGACTGGCCAAAGTGGTGAACAGGTCAGCCGACATGTATTATAATGCATCTTTTGAGTAGCCAAGTATCCATTCTCCTTCCGCCCATCAACCTGTCACAGTATTTGTGAAGAGTTTATGAGCCATAGGCCCCTGCCATGTTAATAAATATTTTAAAGAAAACGAATGAGCATGGAGACCATTAAAAGAAAAAAAGATGAATGAGGGAGAAACGACAAAAATAATATTAATTTACGGAACGTTTTTGGAACATTGCAATGTTCTTGTATTGGATTATAGTATCTAGTATTCAAAAACAAAAAAATGCCTGCATCTCTTATTTATTGTAAGTTTTTAAATGTATAAATTGTCTTATATTTCTTAACCTCTTTTATAAAAAAAAAAATTTCCTAGAAGGTTTATACTGCCTTCTTGCTTTAAAGCAATTGGTCTAAAATTATATCTGTAATCGTCTTAATTGAAAACTTGCGGTAGATTGCTTTTAGAGTGTTATTTTTTTGTAAGCGGGTGGGGAGGGACAGGGACCGCAAAAAATTTGTATTTGGTCTTGATGTACAGTTTAATGGGGACTATAGGAAGGTGGGGCGGGATAGAAATGTCCATACCTTTGTGTGTGGGAGATTTACAGCTAAGCTGTAGTTGCAGATTATACGTGTACAGTAAATGAAGTTCACTGTGTTTATATAAAATTGAAGAAAAAAAATAAAGGTACCAAGTCTTACAGCAATTTTATATCACACATTTGCAGAGTTAACATAATGGCAATATATTAAAATAAAAAAGTGATATTGTTAGGTGGTTTAACTTGTAGTGAGAATTTAAAGAAGAAGATGATAATAATAAATTGTTTTATTTTATTTTATTTTATTTTATTGGTATTTCTGTTGAGGGCCGAGACTAAAGCTTTGTCAGATTCCCTTCCCTGTTTCTTGAAGGAAGGAGGATGTGCTTTTTGACTACAAGGGCCTCTGATGTTTTTTTCCCCTGTGTGCATTTTAAGCCAAGACAGAATCTGTGTCATCTGATGAAATTGCGACACTTTTTTTCTAAAAACAAAAGAAATCCTTGCCCTCAATAAACTGTGTCACTTTCATTTTCAAGCATTTGTGTTCGTCACTAATCACACTTCTCTTGGGGCGGTCGGAATTACGTGGGAATCGCTTCTATCATAATCCTTTCCCTTTCAGGTCGAAATGTTAGCATAGCTCAAGCCCTTTTTAAAAAAATGCTAAAAGCCATTGCGGCTGTAAGAAAACAAGTTGATTTTGATTTCGGAAGGCTGCCGTTTGTTATTCATTTAAATAGATTTTCACTAGATGCTTTCAGAATCGAGTCCATTAATGCAAGTTCAGTCTCCTTGAAAAAAAAGGAAAAAAAAAACAACCCCAACCTCTACCTCTCTCCATGCCTTGATTTAATCTTTGTTGTTTGCACATTGTAGTGGAAACTCTCAAGCTTATCTTCTTTTAACTAAGCGGTTGCGTCCACGTGTGATGAAAACCGATGTAAAAAAACCACAAACTGTTCACTGCTACCTCTAACTCTTTCTATCAATAGACCCTTCCTTCCTTCCTTCCTCCCTCCATCTTTTTCCTCTCCTTTCTTTCTCTGTCCCTCTCCTCCTTCTCTTTCCCTCTAGCCATCTTCCTTCCTTCCTCCCTCCCCTCTCCTTTCTTTCTCTGTCCCTCTCCCCCTTCTCTTTCCCTCTATCCATCTTCTTCCGTTCCATCCTTCCTTCCTCCATCTTTTTCCTCTCTGTCCCTCTTTCTTTCTCTGTCCCTCTCCTTCTCTTTCCTTCTAGCTATCTTCCTTCCTCCCTCTCTCCCTCCCTCTCTCCCCTCTCCTTTCTTTCTCTGTCCCTCTTCTTCTCTTTCCCTCTAGCCATCTTCCTTCCTTCCTCCCCTCTCCTTTCTTTCTCTGTCCCTCTCCTCCTTCTCTTTCCCTCTAGCCATCTTCCTTCCTTCCTCCCTTCTCCTTTCTTTCTGTCCCTCTCCCCCTTCTCTTTCTCTCTATCCATCTTCCTTCTTTCCTCCCTCCCTCTCTCCCTTCCTCCCTCCCTCCCTGCTCTAGTCAGTGGTTAAGGCACCTGGTAGATTATAACTGGGCTGAGTGACTCTGGGCCAATCCCTAGGAGATGGTGAATTCTAGTCCTGCCTCAGACATGAAAGCCAGCTGGATGACTTTGGGCCACTCACCAGGAGACAGTGAGTTCTAGTCTCACCTTAGGCATGGAAGCCAGTTGGGTGACTTTGGGCCAGCCCCCCCCCCCCTCAGCTCAACCCATGGCGGGGGGGGGGGGGAAATAGGAGGAGGAAGGAATATAAAGGCATATTTGTTGCTTTGGGTTATTGGTATGTCCCCGGGAAACTGCAACCATCATAAATACATGCCAATTGTCGAGCGTCTTAAGTTTTGATCATGTGACTCCTGGGATGCTGTCAACGGTCGTTAAATGTGAAAAATGAACACAAGTCACCTTATATCAGTGCCATTGTAACTTTGGTCACTAAACAGACAGTTCTAAGTCGAGGACTCCCTGTATTCGAACATGTTCAAATATAAACTTGTTCAAAAGTTGCAGCTGACGGTTTTCTGTTACAACACAGCAGTCCTGTGGCATTGCATATTGTTCTATTAATAATTAATTCTATTAATATTTTCTGTTCCAGCATGGCAGTCCTGTGGCATTGCGTATTATTCTATTAATATTTGCATATTATTCTATTAATATTTTGCAAGGTTCCTCAACCAATGACATTCTGCTAGAGACGTCTTTGGACTGGATTTCTCAAGATGGTCCAATTGATTGAATTTTATACATAGCGCCTGCCCTTTTAGGTAGTAGCAGAATGGGTTTTTCCACCCCAGCCTCCTCCTAGGACTTCAAAACCCCAGGGGAGAGAGAGTAATTTGGGAGAAGAACAATAAAAAAAATGTCCCTCCAAGTGAATTTCAAGGAATAGAATAGAATAACAGGAAGGGACCTTGGAGGTCTTCTAGTCCAACCCCCTGCTTAGACAGGAAACCCTATACCATTTCAGACAAATGGTTATCCAACATCTTAAAATCTTCCAGTGTTGGAGCATTTACAACTTCTGGAGGCAAATTGTTCAACTGATTAATTGTCCTCGCTGTCAGGAAATTTCTCCTTAGTTGACTGTGAGCTTAAAAATAGCGTCTGTCTTCAATGAAATGAAGTCCCTCAATAACTTGCAGGAAATATTAGTTTGCACTTGTTGCTATGCGAGGAATGTTTCAGTGGAAGAAAATGAATTCCTTGGAATCAAACTTTCAAGAAAATGTTGACAACTAGTAGGTTTTTTTAAATAAACCGGAGCTGAGAATTTTGGCATGAAAAGAAGCACAGTTCCTGGAAATGTTAAGTTTCACAGCTGTTTTGTTTTGTTTTTTTATTTTAAAGAAAAGCTGGATCACCTTAACGGGATGGGTGGAGAATTCTATGTCAGTATCATTTAATGCTTCTCCCCCCCCCCCCCCCCCCGCTCCAGTATTTAATGCTTCAAATCTTCATTGAACATGGTAAATGGGATGATTTTTTTTTTAAAGAAAAGAAATTAGGAATAAAGTGTTGTTGCAGAATGCCAACTTGTACAAATTGTGATTCAGAAAATGGAAAACGGTTTCTATACTTTTAAGAATTAAAATTCAAATGGAATAAATTATTCATGAAGTCTTCCTTGATGTTCACATGGCTTGATTTCAGGAACGTCTGACCTTAAAACGACAAAAAGGTTGTAAAATCAGGCGGGATTCATTTAACAACCGCCTTGCTTAGCAGTGGTCCCAATCCGTTTTGACCTATGCTTCCCAAGAGCATGAAGCAAACTCCTTGTACCAACAAAACCCCCTTTTATTAATTGACTGTGAGTTCTGCTCATTCACAGCCGGCAAAGTCTTTCAAAGGAGGATTTACAGTCACAGACCTTATCTGGCTTGGAGAGCTGCCAGGCCAATGTGTGCAAAACTTGGCAAGGAGTCTCGGAGAGACATGAACCCATTAAGCGAACTAATTGTCTCATACAAACTCCTCTCCCCTTTCGCTCCTCTTTTATTTCCTCTGGGAGGGGCCATTCATCATCCACCTGTGGCCTTACTCCCAAGTCGACCCCTGTTCTTTAGCTGTTCCCTTCCTCTGGCAAATCTGTGCATGCGCACACTGGGAACAGGCTCCAGCTGTTCTTCTGCCTCACTGATGTCTGACTCTGAAGGCAGCTGATAGTTGGCATACGGCCCTGGCCCCATCTCTGTCTCCGACACAGAGCCCTCCTCAGAGCCTTCCCCAGACTTCAGGACTGGCCCATGTTCCTCCCCAACCTCCTCACTGTCCGAATCTGCTGCCAGCTCCACTGGCCACTGGGGGAGCCACAGCACAATCATAATCACAAGTTGAGGACCTGTATCATCACCCCTTGGGACAATTTATTTGCTTAGTACCCCTTAGTACCTTTTCTAGGTATTAAACCAAGTCTGCTCAGCTTTAGAAGCCTCACAAGATAGCCAGGCGCAGCTCCTACTGACTAATCCTCTGTGAACATCACATAGTTTCGGTTCTCCCCAAAGGTGTTTTCTCAGGAGGAAACTGGACTTCCTTGTTTTATCCTTTGGAAGGCATTTCACTTCTCATCCAAGAAGCTTCTTCAGCTCTGACCGGATGGTGAGTAATGGAAGGATTTATATTCCTTGCAGACAGCTGGTCATTTGCAACCTGTTAGAGAGTCGTTGAGGCCGCTTGGAGGTACATCTATGTTCTCAGGGTAACCTGAGCAGTGCTCCTGGTTCCTGTAGTCTGTGATTTTTCTGGAAATCCATTTATACTCCCTCACCATTCAAAGGGTGCTCATTAGGGGTGGGTTACTTCCTGTTTTGCCCATAGATAGGTCTACGCATGCGCAGACCATTAAAAAATGAAAAACTAACATGCCGTGCCGATCAATGAACCAGTTTGGAGGCATGGCATGCCTGGGTCTCCGAGGTGGGGTGTGGGAGGAGTCATTGTATGGGTATTGTTACGGCCCAATTGCCTGGAGACTGAGGTAATCTGAGGACACTCCCTCTGCTCCTCCTGGTGACTCCCCAAATCAACCTCAGTCTTCAGCCTAACAGGAGCTATACAGTGACTCTCCAGTAATTTTAGATAGAGTTTTTGTAGTTAGTTAGAATTTTTTTTTCCTTAAGCAAGCTTACCTTGCCTCTTCTGCCTCGGTTTTGCGCCCTTTTGCCTGGCTGCCTAAGCGCTTCCGCGCCAGCTGCAGCCTGAGGGCCCCGCAACACCAGCTCCGGTGGAGGGGGTGGCAAAAGCCAAGCCTCGTCGCCTGCTGCCGTCCGGAGGAGAAGTGGAAGCCATTGGAGCCACGAAGACTCTGGAGGCAGTGAGAAGAAGAAGGAGCGGCTCAGTCGGAGCCGCTCTAGCGACGCAGGCTGGCAAACCACTACTGGTTCAGCCGAACCGGTAGAAACGCACCAGCGGTGTTCATCCCAAATTGTATAGCTAAAAGTCTGTAGAGATTCTCAGTCACTCAAGTCATGGTCATCCATGGTCATCCAAAGGTGCTTTTTCAGGAGGCAACTGGACTTCCTTGTTTGATTCTTTTGAAGATATTTTGCTTCTCATCCAAGAAGCTTTTTCAGCTCTGACCCGGTGAGGAATGGAAGGATTTATACTCCTTGCAGACCGCTGGTCATTTGCATCCTTTCAATGAGTCATAGAGGCCACTTGGAGGTTTATTTGTGTCCTCAGGGGACACCTGAGTAGTGCAAATGGCTGTGGAGCCTTAGCTGCAGGATGTTTTTCTCTGCCCTGCGTCCCTTCCCTGTTGAAGACAGGCGCAGGCTGTTGTTGGGATTGAGTCTGTGTCGTGTGCATCTCAAACTGAAGAGCAAATAGTGTCAAGCCTGCAGCTGGTTCCTTTTAGGATCTTTGGCCTGCCACACTCTCTATTATTTTACTATGCTTTTTCATTAGTGGGGAATTAGGAGGGGGAATAGTAAGGAGTAGAATGTTATGTAGCCAAAACAAAATTCCTTTCTAGAAGCCCAAGGTCATTCTTTGTCTCTGCACCTCTGCACCTGACCAGAACTAGATGGGTGGAAATGCCAACGTGGCAGTGGAAGAGTGGACCATGTGATGGAGTTGCGGGTGTGGGGGCAAGATCATGAACTTTCAACTGGGTGGGAAACCCCGGGAAGCTTTCAGATTTGGGTTTTCCACAGATGTGCCAACATGTCTCTCTTAATAAATTGAAAGCTTGAGGAAAGTTCTGCCTTGGACTCTGATTTAATTTTGGATGATATTTGGAACGCTGACAAATAGTTCCTGTACTGTGCAATTTTTCTGGAAATCCATTTATACTCCCACACCATTTGAAGGGCGTTCAGCCCAACCATGAGGGGATAGGAACGGATTTCCAGAAAAATTGCAGACTAAAGGAACCATTAGCGCTTTAGTTTGAAATATTTGAAATTTAATACAAAATATAAAAGACTTTCCATTAATTCCCCCCCTCCTCCCCCCCTATAACCGATATTCCAGGTATTAAGGATTTCATCTTGTTAAGTTTCACAGCAACCTAAAACCCACCAATATTCCTACGGTTTCCACCGATTTCTGGCAATCCATAAAGCCTTCCAGATATTGAGGTTAGAAATATAAGTAGCCCCACCCAGATTTAAAAAAAATCAATTTATTTAAGCAGATATATCTGACCTTGGCAACTTTAAAACTGTGGAATTCTGGGAATTAAAGTCCACAGGTCTAAGTTACAACTAGTGAGTACCCATGATTTAAAACATTTGTACATCGCCTATCTTAGAGAATAGCAGAGTTGGAAGAGTTGGAAGGGACCTTGGAGGCCTTCTAGTCCAACCCCATGCTCAAGCAGGGAACCCTATATCATTCCAGACAAATTGTTATCCAATCTCTTCTTGAAAACCTCCAATATTGAAGCATTCATAACTTCTGGAGGCAAGTCGTTCCCTTGGTTAATTTTTCTCACTCAGGAACTTTCTCCTTAGTTCTAGGTTGCTTCTCTCCTTGATTAGCTTCCATCTGTTGCTTCTTCCCTAATCCCCGATGAATGTATCTTGTCTTTTTATGTACACTGAGAGCATATGCACCAAAGACAAATTCCTTGTGTGTCGAATCACACTTGGCCAATAAAGAATTCAATTAAATTCAATTTTCTATTCTATTCTATTCTATTCTATTCTATTCTATTCTATTCTCTCTCTTTTCTTCCCTTCCCAATAAATTTATTCTCTTCTCTTCCCTTTCATTCTCAATAAATTTATTCTATTCTATTTTTTCTCCTCTTTTCTTCTCTTCTTTTCCCTTCCCTTCCCTTCCATTCTCAATAAATTTATCCCCTTCCCTTCTCAATAAATTCATTCTCTTCTATTTTCTCTCCTCTTTTCTTCTTTTCCCTTCCCTTCCATTCTCAATAAATTTATTCTCTTCTCTTCTCTTCGAAACCTGGCTGGTTCAAGATCAGTAATAAAAGGGAGAACAAAAGCATATAAAACCACCCAACAAAACACACGCGGCGTCCAACACGCAGTACAACGTAGGTACATGTAACAATAACAAACAACAACGCTTCTGTGAGCTCCAACATTCATCACTAGTAAACTTCCGTCAATTTGAGGGCGGTAGTGAGGCCAGTAAGGAACGACTTCCTCCCTTACGGGGGTGGAGCTACGTGTTTCCCCCCCCTCCCTCCTCGCCGGAAGTGACATTTCCCCTGCCTTTGGAGCCATTGCCTCCCCTTTAGCGGAAGTACAATTGCTTTAACCCGGAAGTAGAGCTTCCCTGGCGGTTTCGCTTTGTAGAGAGCGGGTGGATGCGAAGCGTTTCCTCGCCGCGAAGGAGCCCCGTTCTTATGGCGGGCGGGGAAGTGGAGCTTCCCCTGGGAGGGCGGCCCTGGCTCTCCTTCTTGCTTTCTCCCGCGTCTGTCTTTTAGGTTTAATATCCCGCTTTCCTTTCCTTCAGGCGCCCTCAAGGGGGTTTCCATAGCACTGCCTCCTGCTCATTTCCCCGCACAACAACCCTCTGAGGTAGGTCGGGCTGAGAGAGAGAAAAAAAGAGAGAGAGGAGAGAGAAAGGGAGAAAGAGTGAGAAAGAGGAGAGAGAAAGAGAAAAGAGAGGAAGAGAGAGGAGAGAGAAAGTGAGTGAGGGAGAGAGAGAGAAAGAGAGGAGAGAGAAAGGGAGAAAGAGTGAGAAAGTGAGAGAAGAGGAAGAGAGAGAGGAGAGAAAGTGAGAAAGAGGAGATTGAAAGTGACAGAGAGAAAAAGAGAGAAAGGGAGAAAGTGAGAGAGAGAGAAGAGAGAAAGAGAGTGGAGAGGGAAAGAGAGTGGAGAGAGAAAGAGAGAGGAGAGAGAAAGGAGACAGTGAGTGAGAGAGGAGAGAGAGGAGAGAGAAAAGAAAGAGTGAGTGAGAGAAAGAGAGGAGAGAGAGAGAGAGAAAGAGGAGAGAGAGAGAGGAAAGAGGGAGAGATGAAATAGAGAAAGAGGGAGAGAGGGGGAGAAAGAGTGAGAAAGAGAGAGAGGAGAGTGAGAGAGAGAGAGAGGAGAGAGAGAAAGAGAGGAGGGAGAAAGAGAAATGGAAGAGAGAGAGAGATGAGAGAGAGAAAGAGGGACTGGCTCCAGTTCCTGCAGGGACCTTCCCTGGTTGAGGATGTATTTTAATTTATATCTGCCGTTCTGATTTTAAAAGAAAAAGATGTGGAGACTCTAGAAAGAGTGCAGAGAAGAGCAACAAAGAGGATTAGGGGACTGGAGGCTAAAACATATATAAAGAACGGTTGCAGGAACTGGGTATGTCTGGTTTAATGAAAAGAAGGACTAAGGGAGACATGATAGCAGTCTTCCAATACAGGTAGTCCTCAACTTACAACCACAATTGAGCCCAACATTTCTGTTGCTAAGCAAGACATTGAGTGAGCTTTCTCCCATTGTACGGCCTTTCTTGCCACACTTGTTAAGTGAATCACTGCAGTTGTTGAGTTAGTGAACACGGTTGTTAAGTGAATCTGGCTTCCCTGTTGATTTTACTTGTCAGAATAGGGGATCACATGACCCCGGGGCTTGGCAACCATCATCAATAAGAGTCACTAAGAGTCACTAAGCGTCCGAACTTTGATCAGGTGACCATGGTGTGTGTGTGTGTGTATGTGCTGCACCGGTCCTCAGTGTGAAAACGTCACTGTTTTCAATGCCATTGTAACTTCAGACGGTCACTAAACCGGTGAACTTGTAAGTCGAAGACTACCTGTATTTGATGGGCTGCCACAAGAGTCAAATTATTCTCCAAAGCACCAGAAGGCAAGACAAGAAACAATGGATGGAAACTAATCAAGGAGAGAAGCAGCCTAGAACTAAGGCTTGCCCTCTCAGTGTTGGTGGGGCCGGTCTTAGAGATTCTCTGATTGGGCTGTTTGCCGTTGGCTTGTTTGGCAGTTCTTTGATTGGAGTATTGTTTACTTCTGGACTGTTGGTTTGCTGTTAATTTTGGTTCATCTATGCCAGGGGTGTCCAAACTTGGGAACTTTAAGACTTGTGGACTTCAACTCCCAGAATTCCCCAGCCAGCATGGCTGGCTGGGGAATTCTGGGAGTTGAAGTCCACAAATCTTAAAGTTCCCAAGTTTGGACACCCCTGATCTATGCTCATTTGGGAAAGCTACCAGAATATAAATTGAGAGCAAAGCCCATTCCTTACCAGCGCTGATGATGTTACCTACTTTGGGTCATGAAACGTCTGAAAGAAAGCAATCAAGAGAGCACCAAGGATCTCTCACCCAGGATAAATTTCAAGAAAGGAATGGTGACCCTGGAATTGCTGTTATGTAATTTAACAGCTACGCAATGAATCCACAACTACTACTACTGCTGCTCCTTTCTCCTTCCCCTCCTCCTCCTCCTCCTCCTCCTCCTCTTTTAGTCATTAAATATGAAACTCAGGCAACTGAACATTTAAAAATGTAACACAAATATCATTGACTGGTGCTGATGGTTGATACGGGTTGCTGCCAACATCCTAGGTATCAACCAAGTACCTTCTTAAAGGTACTTAGGGGAGACGTGATAGCAGTGTTCCAATATCTCAGAAGTTGCCACAAAGAAGAGGGACTCAAACTATTCTCCAAGGCACCTGAGGGTAGAACAAGAAGCAATGGGTGGAAACTAATCAAGGAGAGAAGCAACTTAGAACTGAGGAGAAACTTCCTGACAGTTAGAACAATTAATCAGTGGAACAGAAGTTGCCTCCAGAAGTTGTGAATGCCCCAACACTGGAAGTCTTTAAGAAGATGTTGGATAGCCATTTGTCTGAAACGGTATAGGGTTTCCTATATACCGGGGGGTTAGACTAGAAGACCTCCAAGGCCCCTTCCAACTCTGCTATTGTATTGTATTAAAATGTAAGATGTTCCGAGTAGCGCAGGTTTTTTCGCAGTTCCGCTGGTGTTATTGCAGGAAGCGGCAGTTTCTCGATGTGTTTTGTAAAATTCTTGGCCATGGTAACAAGTGCCCCAATGACAATGGGTATCACTGTTACATGCTTCATCCATAATCATCCATAGTTTCGATGGCCAGGTCACGATATCTCGTGATTTTTTCTTCGACTCTGGCGTCTCCTGGTACAGCCATGTCAGTATATTGTACGCTTTGGTTTTTGACAACTGTGATGTCTGGCATGTTGTGTTCCAAAGGACAATCTGTCTGCATTGTTGTTGTTATTGTTATTATTTTTATCTTTTATTCATTAAACATGAAACTCAGTCAACCGAACATTTAAAAATGTATCACAAGTATCATTGACTGGTGTTGATGGTATGGCTGCCAAGTATCTTCTTAAAATGTATGTTATCATTATCATCATTATACTTTATTCATTAAACATGAAACTCAGGCAACTGAGCAATCAAAAATGCATCATAAATACCATTGACTGGTGTTAATGGTTGATAGGGGTTGCTGCCAGCATCCTAGGTATCAACCAAATACCTCCTCCTCCTCCTGCTCCTGCTCCTGCTCCTCCTCCTCCTCCTCCTCCTCCTTCCCCTCCTCCTCCTCCTCCTTCCCCTCCTCCTCCTCCTCCTCCTCCTCCTCCTCCTCCTCCTCCTCCTCCACCTCCTCCTCCTCCTCCTTCTCCTCTTCCTTTTCCTTCCTTAGAAGCAGCTTACAGTATCATAAAAGCAATGCAAACAAAATGCAAACATTGAAACGTCAAGCCATGGATTTACATGAATACAGCTGGAGAGAGCGCCAAGGACTTTCATTTCAATCTTGAGCTACAAATATTCTCCTTAATCAGTATTTGCCCTGCGTGTGTTTGTGTGTGCATGCGTGCGTCTATTTGATTTCCCAAACTCTTCGTTGGTTGTGGTTTTCAGGACCCTCCTGGCAAAAATGGCGGAATGCGCAGCCCTTCAGTTTGTCAGTCCCTACGCCTTCGAAGCCATGCAGAAGGTGGATGTGGTGCGTTTGGCGGCATTGAGCGACCCGGAGCTCCGGTTGCTGCTGCCTTGCTTGGTGCGCATGGCCTTGTGCGCCCCAGCCGACCAGAGCCAGAGTTGGGCCCAGGACAAGAAACTCATCCTCCGCCTGCTTTCGGGGGTCGAAGCCGTAAACTCCATTGTCGCTTTGCTCTCTGTGGATTTTCACGCTCTGGAACAGGATGCGAACAAGGAGCAACAGCTCAGGTAAGGCTCCCACGGTTTTGGTTTCCTCGCGACATTTTTGTTGTTGTTGAAAAAGTGCTATAAGGGATGGGGAAAGGCAGCTTTTCTGTTCTTCCCTTCTTAGACATAAGCTTGGCGGAGGCAGCGGAGAGAGCATTTTGGTGTCCCAGCTGCAGCACGGCCTGACTCTGGAGTTTGAACACAGCGATTCCCCCCGGCGGCTCCGTCTCGTGCTGAGTGAGCTGCTGGCAATTATGAATAAGGTGAATGTTTTCCTTCGGTCCTTCCTGATAAGGTCGCCTCCCTTTTCGGGATGCTTAAAGCTGTCGGTTTTCCTTCCTTCCCCCCTCCCTCCCTCCTTCCCTATTTTTCTTTTCTTTCTTTCTTTCTTTCTTTCTTTCTTTCTTTCTTTCTTTCTTTCTTTCTTTCTTTCTTCTTTCCTTCCTCTTCTTTTTTCTTTCTCTCTTTCCTTCTCATTCTTCTTTTTCTTTTCTTCTCTCCTTTTTCTTTTCTTTCCTTCCTTCCTTTCCTTTCTTTCTTTCTTCCTTTTTTCCTTCCTCTATTCTTTCCTTCCTTTCTCTTTCTTTTCTTTCTGTTTTCTTTCTTTCTTCCTCTTTTCTTTCTTTCTTTCCTTCCTTTCTCTCTCTCTTTCTTTCTCATTCTTCTTTCCTTTCCTTTCTTTTCTTTCTTTTTTCTTTCCTTCCTCTTCTCCTTTTCTTCCTTTTTCTTTCTCTCTTCTCCTTCTCTTTCTCTCGCTCTTTATCTTTCTTTCTTTCTTTCTTTCTTTCTTTCTTTCTTTCTTTCTTTCTTTCTTTCTTCTTTCCTTCCTCTTCTGAATTTCCTTTTTTTCTCTCTCTCTCTTTCTTTCTCTTATTCTTCTTTCTTTCTTTTCTTTCCTTCCTTTCTCTCTTTCTTTCTTTCTCATTCTTCTTTCTTTTCTTTCTTTTTTCTTTTCTTCCTCTTTTCTCCTTTTCTTCCTTTTTTTCTCTCTCTCTTTCTCTTTCTTTCTTTTCTTTCTTCTTTCCGCTTTTCTCTCCTTCCTTCCTTTCTTTCCTCTCTTTTTTTCTTTCCCTGTCTTTTCTCTCCTCCCTCCCTTCCTTCCAGCTTGCGTTGCTTTTCATTTTCAAAGACAAGCCCTTCTCTCCGAACAGGTGGCAGACTCCACCGGCGAATTTTTTTTCAAATCCCCAGAGCTGTTTGAGAGCCCAGTTTATTTGGAAGAAGCGGCAGATGTCCTTTGCATTTTGCAAGCAGGTGTGTGTGTGTGTGTTTCTCTTAGAGAAGGCTGTAAAAGCACTGTAAAGCGGTATATAAGTCTTAAGTGCTATTGCTAATAGTTGTCCTAATGTAAAAGCATTTATCCCTAGCTTTCTTTTGAACTTGTTGAATGCTGCTACTTTCTGGGCAAGAACCTGTTTTTAACCTGTACATCTGTTAATCTTGTATTTTGTATTTTAAACATTATGCTGAAGAGTGCGCCTTATTTTAAGACGAATAAACAACCTTTGGACTCTCTGTGTTCAGAACTTCCTTCGCTGTTGCCCATCGTCGATGTGGCTGAAGCTTTGCTCCACATGAAGAATGGCGCTTGGTTCCTCTGCCTTTTAGTCGCCAATGTCCCCGACAGTTTTAGCGAAGGTATGTTACACTCCTGAATACTTTGTTGGCAGTGATTTTTGTGTGTTCCTGTGTGTTGCAAAGGCACAGGAGAAGCTTTTGAAGGAGCACATTTTTCAACAGAAGCATTAAAAGGGTAAGGAAAGTAGCCAAATGGCTGAGTAGGAACTGAGCATATTTATTGCATTCAATATATGTCTTGATATATTGTAAAGGATGAGGTGGCTCAGTGGCTAAGATGCTGAGCTTGTCGATCAGAAAGGTCGGCAGTTGAGTGGTTCGAATCCCTAGCGCTGTGTAACGCAGTGAGCTCCCATTACTTGTCCCAGCTTTTGCCAACTTAGCAGTTCGAAAGCACGTAAAAAATGCAAGTAGAAAAATAGGAACCACCTTTGGTGGGAAGGCAACAGTGTTCCGTGTGCCTTTGGCGTTTAGTCATGCCGGCCACATGACCAGGGAGATGTCTTCGGATAGCGCTGGCTCTTCGGCTTTGAAACGGAGATGAGCACCGCCCCCTAGAGTCGGGAACGACTAGCACATATCTGCAAGGGGAACCTTTACCTTTATGTCTTGAATGCTGTGTATGGACTGTAAATTGACTGAAAAACATTGTACATCTAGTCCTCGAGCTACGACCACCATTGAGTCCCAAATTTCTGTTGTTATGTGACGCATTTGTCAAGTGAGTTGTCCACCCTGAAGTGAGCCTGGCTGAAGCCATTTTGGAGACTTCCGGGTTGCCACACAGCAGTGCGAGAGGGGAAATAGTGAGATGGGGTTTTGTAGCCAAAACCATGAAGTTTTCCTCTGGGAACCAAGGACATTCTCACAGGTGGCTAGCCTAAGGAGGAGCCGGTAACCCAGCAATCGGTAACCCAGCAACCAGCCAGTACCTGGATTGGACAGAGTGACCAGTGACTTAAGGGGGGGGAGGGGAATTTTTTTTTGTTTTGGCTACATGACGTGAGTTTTGCCCCATTTTACGACCTTTTCTTTCCGCAGTTGTAAAGTGAATCCCCACAGTTGATAAGTTAGTAATCTGGTTGTTAAGTGAATCGGGCTTCCCCATTGACTTCGCTTGTCAGAAGGTCGCAAAGCAAAGGTCATAAATATGAACCAGCCGCCAAGCGTCTGAATTTTGATCCAGTCACCCATGGGGGATGCTGCATAGGTCATAACAATGAAAAACGGTCATAAGTCACATGTCTCAGAGTAATTTTGAACGGTCACTAAATGAACGGTTTGTAAGTCGAGGACTACCTGTGTATGTTTCAAAAGACAGGAAGCAAGGAAGAATGTAATTCACTTCATCAATAATTCCTGAAAATTGTAAACTTACTTTGGAATGAGAATGTGGCCCCCAGCTTGACAATTCTATCACTTCAATTGCCCTAAATTGTTTTCTGAATCCTGGGTAAGCTTGGACTTTTAGGTCAGGATGAGCTGGCAAGTTGCATGTATTCTGTGTCAACTTTGCATCGAACATGGCAGAAGCCATTTTTCTATTCCTCAGTTGCCACACAGGGGGGAAGGAGGATGAAATATGTTGCTAGACAAAACACAGCACTTTCTCGTGGGAACCAAGGTCATCTCTACAGGTAGTGGATACAGACGGGGAGGAGTCTCTAATTGACCCCGCCAATTAACCTAACCAGCCAACGTGACCTGTGTACCCAATAAAGAAGTTCTTAGAGAACTTAGCCTCAGAATTCTGATTTGCTCGAGTTACTTAGCCGGGGTCATTACACTCCCACCACTGTTTTTGCAACCTGAAGGTACACTGAGTGTCAACCCTGAAGCAAACCTGGCTGAGGCCATCTTTGAGACTTCATGGTTGCCACAAAGAGAAGGGGGGATAAAGGTAGGGGGGGGGGATTTTAGATAGCTCGGCTTGGCCGTCAAAATAAAAAGTTTTCTTGTGGGAACCAAGGTCATTGCAACAGGTGGCTGAGAAGAGGAGTAGAGTAAGCAGGCAACCTGCTAGCACCACTATTGGACAATGTGCCAGATGACCTGAGGGGAAGGAGGAACTTTCGCTTTTGGATTAGGTGAAAAACGCTGGAACGCTCAGAGTTGGTTTTCACAACTTGTGCCAGTATGATATATCCAATAAATTGTTCTTTGAGGAATCTACCTGCCTCGGAGTTCTGCTTTCAGTGGGTGCATTACTTGGAACGCTGACACTGAGTTGAAAATTTGGTTTTGTTTTTTTTAATTGGTGGATTCCAGTATGCAGGGGCTTGATTAAGAATGGTGAGAGGCAAGACGAGGAGAGTTTTGGAGGCCGCCGCAGAACCGATGTGTTGCGTCACCTTTGCAAAATGAACCCTTCCCAGGCGCTGAGGGTTCGGGGTATGGTGGTAAGTCCTTTTGTAACTTGTGATGAAGATGGGAAGTAACTAATTTACTTATTTCTTTCCCTGGCCACAGATAATGTGTGTAGCTCAGGGTTGAACTATGGGGTCCTTGGTGGTTTTCTTGAAGACGTTTCTTTACCAAACGAGATAATGTCATTATCAAGATCTTCATACTATCCAAAAGAGACAATCTGTTGTAGCCAGAGGAGCTGGCAGCAGATTCGGACAGTGAGGAGGTTGGGGAGGAAGATGGGCCAGTCCTGGAGTCTGGGGAAGGCTCTGAAGAGGGCTCTGTCGGAGGCAGAGAGGGGGCCAGGGCCATCTGACAGTTATCAGCTGCCTTCAAAGTCAGACATCAGTGGGGCAGAAGAACAGCTGTAGCCTGTTCCCAGTGTGCGCATGCGCAGAGTTGCCAGACGAAGGGAGCAGCTAAAGAACAGGGGTCGACGGGAGTAAGGCCACAGGTGGACAATGAATGGCTCTCCCAGAGGAAATAAAAGAGAAGCGAAAGGGGAGTGGAGTTTGCAGGAGACAATTAGTTCTTAATTGGTTCATGACTCTCTGAGACTCCTTGCCATATTGGCCTGTCAGCTCTCCAAACCAGATAAGGTCTGTGACTGTAAATCCTCCTTTGAAAGACTTTGCTGGATGTGAATGAGCAGAATTCACAGTCAATTAATAAAAGGGTTTTTTTGTTGGGACAAGGAGTTTGCTTCATGCTTTCTGGAAGCCTCGGTCAGAACACAACCGAAAAGCTAAAAATCATCCAAAAGCACCTCATCAACAATCAACATCCTCAGAAGAGAGCTGACATCGCGACGGCACAACATGTGAGCTTGGTGTCCCGAGATCGCAGTCGAATTCCTGCCGCTGGATGGTCCATTCAGACCTAAACTGTCCCGCAGAGATGGTGATTGAGAGGGGTACCTCTTGTCGATCTCAGGGACACTGCAAAGTCCCTGAAAGATCCAGGAATAGCCTTTTTTTCCGGCGATAGAAACACAGCTAATGAAGCTGCTGAAGTTGGGACAGCTCCTGAACGGGAAGAAAGCGGAAAGAGAAAGTGTATCGAACTGCTTGGAATATAAAGAAGAAAATAAGAAGGATTAAAGAGGGTTGTAACAACAGGAGGAAAAACAGTTACACTGCCACTTAGAGGCTGGAGGCTGGATACATTGTTTTTTCTTCTTTCTCTTTGATCACTTGAGATTCAAGGTTCTTTCAGCTTGTTTACTGACAGTGATAGTAGGAAGTGCACAAGTTGTTTATACAGGTGCCTTTTGGAAGTTCTATCACTAGCTATTGGGGAGAAAACAACATTTTGACTTGAAAGATAATAAATGAACCTGTTTGAAGTTTATTAAAATAGCCTTGAACCCTATAGCGGCAGTATCTGCAAAACTGAAAGAATGGCCCAACAGGAAAAAGAAACTGTAACATTGCAAATGATTATGCTTGAAATTCAAAATCTATTAGTTGTGACAGAGAGAATTGAAAAGAGTTTGGCGAATATGGAATACAAAACAGAAAAATCAGATGGAGAAACTGAGGATGTTTACCAAGTGAAGAAAGTGGAAGATAGAGTTCAAAAGATGGAAGGAAAAAATGAGCAAAGAGATAAGAAAACTGTGGATACTGACAACAAAGTGAGCGTGGTTGGTAATGGCAAGAGCGGAATATGGAAAGGGGAGATAGATGGATTGGAACTCTACCCCAGACTTCAAAGCACAGAAGAAGAAAAGAGAGAAAAATTGACGGAGATAAGGAGAGAAATCTTGACAGAAGCACTAGCGATAACCAAAGATAAGCTGATGGAAAGAGCAGATATTGGGTTTCAAGCTTTTGTGAGATACGAAAGGAATAGCATGTTGCCAAGGGAGGTTTATACAAGATTTATTAAGAAAGTAACTAGAACATTAATGCTACAAATGGCAAGAGATATAAGACCGTACTATTGCTGGAGGGATACAGGTTGATGCAATGAAAATGTATAATAAAAATTAAGCTAAATTTAGTTTACTAGTAGTATGTATAAAATGAAGCAACAATAGCTATAGTTTAATAATTAATAATGATAACAATACATATAGATATACTAGTTTGATAATATGAAATTTTATATAAACAATATATGGAGATTATGAGAGGAGGTTTAAAAGCTTTATCTAGAATATGTTATAAAGATGAATTGCAATTGGATGATTTTAGGATGATTTAATGGAATGTTATCATATAATCCTATTCTAGATTTTGAATATTATATATAAAAGGATGTAAAAACAATTAGAGTCAAATTAAGGTTGAGATATAATAATTGTGATATACATGAATGTAGGTGAATTTAAAATATACTATTTGATATGAAAAGCAGGTGATGACTATGGAAGAGATACATGGAAATACTATAACCAACTGACACACTTTCTACAACTTGTAATGGAAAATGGGTTTATTTTTATTTTTATGTTTGTTTGTCCTTGTTTAAAAACAAATAAAAATTGTTTTAAAAAAAGCAATCAACACCCAAATGAACAGAGATTAACGACAAGATTAACACCAGAAAGCAAGAATCTTGAAGCAAACAATTCCTCAATCAAGAAACTACCAACGCAGACAGACAAGCTAACAGCCAATCAAGGAACCTCTCAAGAACACTCCCACCAACACTGACAGTGCAAGCCACTTGCACATAACGTGAGACCAAACCCTACTTTCTATGTAGCCCTGATGATGTTACTTAGTTTGATAATGAAACGTCTGCAAGAAAGTACCAAGGACACTGCATTGCTTCTCTTTTTCTTTATTATATCTTTTCTTTCCATTACATTGTTTCCCCCCCTTTTTAAAAAACTTCTACAATTTCTACTCTTTATTTTTCTTTTTAGTTTGCATTTTTACTATTGTAATTATAATATTTAATGAAATTATGATTTTTTAAAAAAATGACTTGATAAGCGGCGACCACATTTACGACTTTCGCAGTGTTTCCTTAGTCCGGTGATCACCATTATGGTCAGCCTGGGTGGTCCTCTGCCTGGCTTTCCCCCCCCCCCCCCCCCACACATGCAAAGCAGAGATGTTGGAAAGGAAGAGATTGCAAGAGAATAAGCAGTCACGCAATAGAGCCGTGAGGGGGAATCTATGGCACGCATGCCACAGGTGGCGCACGGAACCATTTCTGAGGGCACGTGAGACGTTGCCCGGTCAGCTCCAGCGCGCATGTGCGCACTGGCCAGCTGATTTTTTGGCCTTGATTTTTGGCCGTTTTTCGCCCTCCTGAAGCCTCCGGGGGGAGAAAAATGGCCCAACGGGCAACCCGGAAGTTTGAAAACAGGCAATTTCTGGCCTCCGGCAGGCCTCCAATACAAACAAACCTACCTGGCCCGCTGGAAGTCAGAAAATGTGCCATTTCCAGCCTCTGGGAGGCTTTCCAGGGGGGAGTGGGGGAGGTCATTTTTGCCCTCCCCAGGCTCCTAGAAAGCCTCTGGAACCCGAGGAGGGCAAAAAACGGGCCTACTGGGCACACCAGAAGTCGGGGAATGGGCAGTTTCCAGCCTCCGGGGTGTGTGTGTGTGTGTGAGGCCATTTTCGCCCTCCCCAGGTTACAAGAAAGCCATGCACGCATGCACAGGGCAGCGGGCAGGGCGTCACTCAGCACGTGTAGGGGGCACGGCGTGGGGGGCATTAAATTATGGGGGTGGGCACCCAAACACATGCGTCCTCATCCTTTTGGCATACGAGGTGAAAAAGGTTCGCCATCACTGCAATAGAGAGTATTTATCAAATCAAAACACTGGTGCCAGCAAGTGCACCTCACGATGCAAACAGCCCATTGTACTATATTGTTTGGAATATAAGACGCTCCAAAGTATAAGACACGCCTAGATTTTGGGGAGGAAAACAAGAAAAAAAATCTGCCTCTGCCTCCCCGCAATTTAACTCCTTGCAGCAAACAACGAACAGCCCGTTTTAGTTTCAGCACAGCCTGATTAGCACAATCAACTTTTTCAGGCTGCAGAGATTGTCATAGCCTACTGCCACCTCCACATGCCCTGTTTTCGGTCTCAAGGCACCCCATTTTCCGCCCCTTCTGGGTGGCAGGGATCAGAATGGGTGGAAAATGGGGCATGCAGAGGCCGAAAATGGGTCGCGTGGAGGCGGCAATAGGCAATGGCAATCCCTGCAGCCTGAAACAGCTGATGGTTGGGAGGCCATCCAACTGACAATCAGCTGCTTGTGCTAATCAGGTTGTGCTGAAGCTGAAACTGAAGCAGGCTGTTTGCTGCTTGTTGCAAGGAGGCAAATTGCTAGGAGGCAGAAGCCAAAGTGTTGGGGCCAGCGGGTGGGCAGGGCTTCATTTGGTGTATAAGATGCATCCAAATTTTCAACCTCTTTTAATGGGGGGGGGGGGAGTGTGTCTTATATTCTGAAAAATATGGTATTCTCCATTGTGTGCCTGCTTACTCTCTTGTTGTCCCTTCCTCTCCAAACTCTGTAAAGAGTGGGAGAGAAAAAGTCCAAGCGATTTCTGTAGGCAACGCCTCTGGGCACGATCTTTTGGCTTTTGTCTCCTCATCAAACTAGTCTGCGAAATTGCCATGTGGTTCAGGGCGATGTGCATACTCCATTGAGTTAGCGACATGGTTAAAAGGATGTGGCTTCCCTCACGCAAGGAACATAAAGTTACCACGTGCTCTTACGTATGTACCTTCCAGCCATCTGGCAAGGGAAGACATCCTTTCTGATGTAAATTTGCAGCCAAATTTTAAGATGCTCTTGTGTGCTTAGGTGGAGGAATGTCACTTACCAGGACTTGGCGTGGCTTTGACACTGGATCACACCAAGAATGAGTTTTCGGAGGATGGAGTCAGTGACCTGATCTGCTTTGTGAGTGGCTTGTTGCTTGGGACGAACGCCAAAGTTCGGACCTGGTTTGGAACATTTATCCGGAACGGTCAACAGGTGAGAACATCTGTGCTTGATAGAGGAAAAGATCATAGCCAATACTGGTAGTCTTCAATTTACAACAATTCATTTAGCGACTGCTCAGAGTTACAATGGCACTGAAAGGAGTGACTTCTGACGGTTTTTGCACTTACGACCGCTGTGGCATTCCCCACAGTCATATGATCAAAATTTGGGTGACTGGCCATTGGCATGTGTTTATGATAGCTGCAGCATCCTGGGGTCATTTAACCAACATTTATAGACCTTCCCAGCCAGTTTCTGACAAGCAAAGTCAATGGGGGAAGCTGAATTCACTTAAGGACAGAGCAATTCACTTAACAACTGCAGTGATTCACTTAACAGCTGTGGCAAACAAAAGTTAGATTTAGACTTAGAATAACTTTATTGTCACTTTAAATGTACACCGATCAGCATACATTAAAATGAAATTTCGTCATTGCCTCCAATATATGCTAAATAAACATGATAAAAGACTATGCATATATCCATATACAGAAGGATCTTGGCAGACTTGAACCTTGGGCACTATCTAATAAAATGAAATTCAATGATGAAAAGAGTCAGGTTCTACATTTAGGCAAGGAAAAATAATTGCAAAGGTACAGTATAGATGGTACCTTGCTCAATAGTAGTAAATGTGAGAGGGATCTTGGAGTCCTAGTGGACAACCATTTAAATAGGAGCCAGCCGTGTGCAGCAGCTGCCAAACAAGCCAACACAGTTCTAGGCTGCATCAACAGAGGGAGAGAATCAAGATCAAGGGGAGTGTTAATACCACTTTATAATGCCTTGGTAAGGCCACACTTGGAATCCTGCATCCAGTTTTGGTCACCACGATGTAGAAAAGATGCGGAGACTCTAGAAAGAGTGCAGAGAAGAGCAACAAAGAGGATTAAGGGACTGGAGACTAAAACATATGACGAACGGTTGTAGGAACTGGGTAGGTCTAGTTTAATGAAAAGAAGGACCAGGGGAGACATGATAGCAGTCTTCCAATATCTCAGGGGTTGCCCCAAAGAAGAGGGAGTCAAGCTATTCTCCAGGGCACCTGAGTGTAGAACAAGAAGCAATGGGTGGAAACTAATCAAGGAGAGAAGCAACTTAGAACTGAGGAGAAATTTCCTGACAGTGAGAACAATTAATCAGTGGAACAGAAGTTGCCTCCAGAAATTGTGAATGCCCCAACACTGGAAGTCTTGAAGAAGATGTTGGATAGCCATTTGTCTGAAACGGTATAGGGTTTCCTGCCTAGGTAGGGGGTTGGACTAGAAGACTTCCAAGGTCCCTTCCAATTCTGCTATTGTATTATTATATACCCACATATATTATATGACACAGAGAAACAATACTGTCTAGTTTGGATATGTACATGTACATGACAAGAAAAATGAATTGTGCGAGTTTATCAGATGGACAGCCTAGGGACCATAATTAGCTGTTACAGACTCTGATAGTCCTGCTAGAAATACGTCAAAACCTCCTCCCAAAGGGGAGCAACAGAAACAGACCATAAAATGTGGGGTCTCTAACAATGTTTTGAGGTTTTTTTTTGAAAAAAGTTTTTTATTTTTCCTTTCAAATTCATTCTTAAATGTACATTCTTATAATTGCTGTTTAACATTTGTCAATTCAGATCATTTTTCTGCCTGTGTATTTACATTTTCATACTTTCTTATTCCCTCTCCCCCTGATTTAATAATGTGTCGTCTTGAGTTATTTGTTTTGTGCTTTGTTCCTTTCTCTTTCTCTTTCTATCTTTTTTCAAGCCAATCATAAAATCGCCCCCATGCCCTGTAGCACACTGATTCCTCTTTGTCCTTTATTCTCAATGCCAACCTATTCATTTCTGCACAATCTAATATCTTCTTTATTATCTCTCCTTCTGATGGGATTTTGTCTGCTTTCCAATTTTGTGCAAATACAATTCTAGCTGCCGTTATTATTTGTACAATCAGCTATGAGCCTTCTTTAGTATATTTCTCTGGTAGAATACCTAATAAGAATATCTCAGGAGGAGGAGCCAACGTTGCGACAATACGGACATGCAGTCTCGATGCTCCGAGACTGCAACCGATACTTTTGCCGCTGGCTGGTCCCCTTCCTTCCCCCTTTTGTATTGTAACACAAATACATACCTATTTCCCTGGCCTAGCCGATAAGGAAGAGAGCCTGTGGCTTAGTGGCAATTACATCGGACTAATATGCAATACAGCCCTGGTTCGATTCCCAGTAAGGGTATGGCTAGCTGATGAGAGCTAAAATAGCTTGAAATAGATCTATACTAGTCTCCCTTTATTTATTTATTAGCACAAATACAACACACACACACACATACATATATAAGAATATCTCTGGCTTAAATTCTTTGGGCTGATGTATCATTTTCTCTAACCATGATTGTATTTTAACCCAATAGCTTTTTGCGTCTCTACATGTCCACCACATATAATATGTTCCTGGTAATTGGTGACATTTCCTTAAACATTTTTGCTAATCTTTCGGGAGTCATGTGCCATCTATAAAACATTTTATATAAATTCTCTTTGTATGCTGTTGCCATTGTCATTTTATAGTTCCTTTCCCATAATTGTTGCGGTGCCTCTGCCAGGAAAAACGGAGCTCGTGTGGGTTGCGGGTGGCCCTCCCAAGCTCCGTTTTCACTGGCAGAAGGTTGCAAGAGGCCGTCACAGGTGGAAATGGAGCTCGGGAGCCCGTTTTCACTGGTGGAGTGCTCAGGCCGCCACAGGGCCCCCAACGTGAGTGACATTGAGCTGGCCGTGCCCACTCTGACGACTTCCATCCCGGCTCCCCGAGCTCAAAAAAAACCCTCCTGATGCGGCCCTCAATGAAATTGAGCTTGACAACCCTGCTCTGTACCATTTCAGAAAAATAGCCGTCTAGGTTCTTCTTCAAAATTTCCAGGGATGGAGCATCACAACTTCTGGAGATGAGCTGTTTTCAGAGATCCGTTGTTCTCAGTGTCAGGAAATGTCTCTCCTTCGTTTTAGGTTGGATTTCTAAATGATCTTAGTTTGCTTGTGAAATTTTATTTCGAAAGCCCAGGGGGTGTCTGGTTGTGTTCCTCTGACGTACCATTTTAAGTATACATTCACATAATTGTTATTCTTCTTTACATTTGTCATTCTTATACATTTATTATTTATAAATAATAAATAAATAAATATTTATTTGTTAGCCGCACCCTCTCCCGAAGGACTCGGGGCGGCGTACAATGAAACATATGAAATAAATATGTGGACAAAACAAACATATAACAGAGACATATACCGAGACATACACAAGGAGGAGGTCGGCTGATGAATAAAAAACAATTAGAATACAGTGATTAAAAAACCCCTAAATAATTAAATATAATTAAAATACCCAATTAAAAACCCGTCAGGAGCGATATGGTTAGATCAAAGTTGAGCCAGGCCAGCTACTTGGAATAGGTGGGTCTTAAGCTTAATACGAAAGGAGCGGAGGTCAGAGGTATTCCTAATATCCGGAGGGAGGTCATTCCATAGGGCTGGGCCCGCCACAGAGAAGGCTCTACTCCTAGGCGCCGCCCCCCGACACTGTCTAGTGGACGGCACCTGGAGGAGGCCCTCTCTGTGCGAGCGAATTGGTCGCAGGGATGTATGGGGCAGAATATGATCCCGCAAGTAACTAGGTCCTGAGCCATGGAGCGCTTTAAAGATTGTTATCAAAACCTTGAAATTTAATAGGTTCATTTAATAGGTTATAATATACAGTTTGGGTTGCTTTATTTACCATCCCTTCCTCCTGTTGTAACACCACCTTATTTTCCTTTTCTTTTCTCCCTCCCTCCCTTCTCTCCTTCCTTCCTTCCTCCTCTCCTTCCCCTTCCTTCTTCCCTTACTTTTCTCCTACTCCTACTCTTCCTCTTCCCCTTCCTACCCTCTCTCCTTCTCTTTCTCTCCCTTCCATCCTCCTCTCCTTCCCCTTCCTTTCCCCCCTTACCTTTCTTCCTCTCCCTCTTCCCCTTCCTACCTTCTCTCCTTTTCTTTCTCTCCCTTCCATCCTCCTCTCCTTCCTCTTCCTTCTTCCCTTACCATTATTCCTCTTCCCTCCTACCCTCTTTCCTTCTTTCTCTCCCTTCCATCCTCCTCTCCTTCCCCTTCCTTCTTCCCTTCCCTTTCTTCCTCTTCCTCTTCCCCTTCCTACCTTCTCTCCTTCTCTTTCTCTCCCTTTTCTTGTGCAGCGCAAACGGGAGAACATCCGCTCCGTGCTTTGGCAGATGAGGAGGCAACTGCTGCTGGAACTGATGGAGATACTTCCCACCGTCCGCAGTTTGCACATCCCCGAGGAGGCCGAGCCAGATATGGAGCCCAACATCTCGGTCTATTCTGGGTTGAAGGAGGAACATGTCGTCAAGGCCAGCGCCCTCCTGCGTCTCTACTGTGCTCTGATGGGCATTGCGGGCTTAAAGTGAGCAGGCCTTGATAGTCTTCCGGGGACTTAAGTCATCCTACAATGATCATCTTTGCGGGTGGTGGCTCAGATGTCCCTTTTGTGGCCATTCATGGGATGGTAGCAGCTGAGGTCCAACATGTGTAGTGGGAACGTTGTTTGAGGAAAAATACATATCTCAGTTTGATCCCATTTTTCCCATCAGTTTTAACTTAGTAAATTTAAGATGGGTGGGCTTCCACGCCCAGAATTCCCCAGCCAGAATGCTTTAAGAGGGGTAGAGTTCCACTCTCAGAATTCCCCAGCCAGAATGCTTTAAGATGGGTGGACTTCCACACCCAGAATTCCCCAGCCAATATGCTTTAACATAAGTGGACTTCAATTCGCAGAATTCCCTAGTCTGCATGCTTTAAGATGGGTGGACTTCCACACCCAGAATTCCCCAGCTGCCATGCTTTAAGATGGGTAGAGTTCCACTCCCAGAATTCCCCAGCCAGAATGCTTTAAGATGGGTGGACTTCCACTCCCAGAATTCCCCAGCCAGAATGCTTTAAGAGGGGTAGAGTTCCACTCCCAGAATTCCCCAGCCAGAATGCTTTAAGATGGGTGGACTTCCACTCCCAGAATTCCCCAGCCAGAATGCTTTAAGAGGGGTAGAGTTCCACTCCCAGAATTCCCCAGCCAGCATGCTTTAAGATGGGTAGAGTTCCACTCCCAGAATTCCCCAGCCAGCATGCTTTAAGATGGGTAGAGTTCCACTCCCAGAATTCCCCAGCCAGCATGCTTTAAGATGGGTAGAGTTCCACTCCGAGAATTCCCCAGCCAGAATGCTTTAACATAGGTGGACTTCAATTCGCAGAATTCCCTAGTCTGCATGCTTTAAGATGGGTGGACTTCCACACCCAGAATTCCCCAGCTGCCATGCTTTAAGATGGGTAGAGTTCTACTCCCAGAATTCCCCAGCCAGAATGCTTTAAGAGGGGTAGAGTTCCACTCCCAGAATTCCCCAGCCAGAATGCTTTAAGAGGGGTAGAGTTCCACTCCCAGAATTCCCCAGCCAGAATGCTTTAAGAGGGGTAGAGTTCTACTCCCAGAATTCCCCAGCCAGAATGCTTTAAGATGGGTAGAGTTCCACTCCCAGAATTCCCCAGCCAGAATGCTTTAAGATGAGTGGACTTCCACTCCCAGAATTCCCCAGCCAGAATGCTTTAAGAGGGGTAGAGTTCCACTCCCAGAATTCCCCAGCCAGAATGCTTTAAGAGGGGTAGAGTTCCACTCCCAGAATTCTCCAGCCAGAATGCTTTAAGAGGGGTAGAGTTCCACTCCCAGAATTCCCCAGCCAGAATGCTTTAAGAGGGGTAGAGTTCTACTCCCAGAATTCCCCAGCCAGAATGCTTTAAGATGGGTAGAGTTCCACTCCCAGAATTCCCCAGCCAGAATGCTTTAACATAGGTGGACTTCAATTCGCAGAATTCCCCAACCAGCATGCTTTAAGATGGGTGGACTTCCACACCCAGAATTCCCCAGCTGCCATGCTTTAAGATGGGTAGAGTTCTACTCCCAGAATTCCCCAGCCAGAATGCTTTAAGAGGGGTGGACTTCCACTCCCAGAATTCCCCAACTGCCATGCTTTAAGAGGGGTAGAGTTCCACTCTCAGAATTCCCCAGCCAGAATGCTTTAAGAGGGGTAGAGTTCCACTCCCAGAATTCTCCAGCCAGAATGCTTTAAGATTGGTGGACTTCCACTCCCAGAATTCCCCAGCCAGAATGCTTTAAGAGGGGTAGAGCTCCACTCCCAGAATTCTCCAGCCAGAATGCTTTAAGATGGGTAGACCTCCATGCCCAGAATTCCCCAACCAGCATGCTTTAAGATGGGTAGACTTCCACTCCCAGAATTCCCCAACCAGCATGCTTTAAGATGGGTGGACTTCCACTCCCAGAATTCCCCAGCCAGCAGGCTTTAAGATGGGTAGACTTCCACTCCCAGAATTCCCCAGCCAGCAGGCTTTAAGATGGGTAGACTTCCACACCCAGAATTCTCCAGCCAGCAGGCTTTAAGATGGGTAGACCTCCATGCCCAGAATTCCCCAACCAGCATGCTTTAAGATAGGTGGACTTCCACTCCCAGAATTCCCCAACCAGCGTGCTTTAAGATGGGTGGACTTCCACTCCCAGAATTCCCCAGCCAGCTTGCTTTAAGATGGGTGGACTTCCACACCCAGAATTCTCCAGCCAGCAGGCTTTAAGATGGGTAGACTTCCATTCCCAGAATCCCCCAGCCAGCGTGCTTTAAAAAAGTCGAGGACCCCTGGTTTAGAAGACCTCTCTTGCAAACGACCCCAGCATGGGGAGGGAGGGGGGAAATACGCCCAGCCCATAAGATGCAGCTGATCCCATCTTTGTCTCATCCTGCAGGCCGACCGACGAAGAAGCAGAGCAGCTACTTCAGCTCATGACCAGCCGCCCACCGGCCACTCCGGCAGGAGTCCGCTTTGTGTCGCTCTCTTTCTGCATGCTGCTTGCTTTCTCCACGCTGGTCAGGTACCCTTTGAGTAACCGGAGTATCCCCTGAAGAAAGGGAAAAAAATGTCATTGCAGGGCAGGGGGTCCCCATTTCTACAGCAGCAGAATAATCTGCTATAGTAGTCCTCGACTCGCAGTCACAATTGTGCCCCATATATTTCTTGTTAAGCAAGACAGCTGTTGAGTGAGGCTTGCCCCATTTTATGAACTTGTCCCGAGTAGCAATAGCACATAAACTTGTCCAACTTCCAATTCTAACACAATTATCCCTTTAGTACCCCAGAACAGGAGCAGCTGATGGTGATGTGGCTGAGTTGGATGATCAAGGAAGAAGCTTATTTTGAAAGGTGAGAGGCCTTTTCCCTGCCCTTGCCAAATTTAACAGTGTGCGCTGCAATATGGTGTGAAGTATTAGTTCCGCTTTGTAAAGCCTTAGTAAGGCCACACCTGGAATACGGCATCCAGTTTTGGTTCCCCACCTTGCAAATAAAAGATGTTGAGATTTTTGGGAAAAAGTGCAAAGCAACTAAGATGATGAAAGGCCTGGAAATGAAAACATATGAAGAACGCTTGCAGGATTGTTTTTTTTTTTTTGCTAGTCTAGACAAAAGAAGGACTAGGGGAGACATGATCGCAGTAATCCAGTATTTGAGAGGCTGTGAGAAAGAGAGGAGGGGGAGGTTCAATTTATTTTCTGAAGCAACAAAGGCAGGACAAGAAACCCATCAAGGAAAGAAGCAACCTGGGATTAAGGAGAAACTTCCTAACAGTGAGGACAATTAATCAGTGGAACAGCTTGCCACCAGAACTTGTAGGTGCTTCATCCACTGGAAGCTTTTAAGAAGAGACTAGACCAGGGGTGTCCAAACTTGGGAACTTTAAGACTTGGGGACTTCAACTCCCAGAATTCCCCAGCCAGCATGGCTGGCTGGGGAATTCTGGGAGTTGAAGTCCACAAGTCTTAAAGTTCCCAAGTTTGGACACCCCTGGACTAGACAGTCACTTGTCTGAAATGGTCTAGGGTCAGGGGGCTGGACTAGAAGATCTCCACGGTCCCCTCCAGCTCTATTCCGAATCTGCAAAATATTCCCAATGAAAAAAACTTGGCCTCTTCTCCTCCCCACCTTCCTTTTCCGACAGCACTTCCGGAGTTTCAGCTTCCTTTGGTGAGATGCTGTTATTGGTCGCCATGTATTTCCATAGCAACCAGCTCAGTGCCATCATCGAGTTGGTGTGCTCTACTTTGGGGATGAAGGTAAGTGGTCCACTCCCACCGCTGGGCCTGGAGCTGCAGGCCTTCCTGCTCGACTTTCCTGAAGCCGCCTCTATGATCTGTCAAACATCCCAGATGTAATCCAAGAGTCAGTTTGGTCTAAGCCAGTGCTTCTCAATTATTTTCTGTCATGCCCCCCCTAGGAAGAAGAAAACATTTCGCGCCCCCCCACCCCGCGCGACTGTAAATAGTATCATTTGTCTATAAAATTGTTATAAGTACACCTCTGCATAACACTGTATTGAATAATGCAACGCTTCCGACGAGAAGTCAGATGCTGGGTGACACTGTTGTGTCTTATCTACCAGAGAGTTAAGACCCACTAAAATTGATTGGCTTTGCTTCCAATTTGGGCCTTCCAATGAAGCTGCAAAGCAACGCGGGCTGCCCCGGTGGCATCCAATCTTTCTTTCATGTTTGGTTACCGAAGTCCCGCACAGCGCCCGGGGCCAGGACGGCCTTTCTGCCGTCCTTTCCTTCACCGGATGGGGGCTGCCAAAAGAAGGGAGCGCCCCCTCCGCCCGACCGCTTTCCTTTCGCTTTGGGACTGTAGTTCAGTCATTTGGTCGGCCGGCGGGCTGCAGGGTAGCCCGAGCAAGAGGCTGGTCAGCTTGAAGGGACGTCCGCGCCCACCAGGCGGCCTCAGCTCCTGCTTCCCCTCGCCCGCCGCGGCCAGTTGCAGGGCGCGGATCCCGCTCGGAGAAGGCGGAGCGGCAGCTCCTCCCTCAGCCAGGAGCCAGCGGGGGCTGGTCGGACAGGCAACCTCATCGGGAAACTCCAGTTCGCCGCCGCCGTTGCCGCCTTCGCCGCCAGTTAGCCCAGAGGAGACGCGAGTGAGGCCACAAAGACCTCTTTGTGCACCGGCGGCTGCGGCCCCCTTGTCCCTCGTTCTTGGCCGGCACCAGCATGGGCGCAGCCAGCGCCGCCGCCTTAGTCCTGCTGGCAGCGTCCAGGCTTCTTCCTCTGATCGCGGCAGGTAAGCCCGAAAGCAGCTCCGACGGCTCAGGGCGTGCGAGGGTTGAGCACCCCCTCGCAGCCGCCCGCTACTCTTCATCCCCAGAGCAAGCGAGGGTTGCAAGAGGAGATTTACACACGGGCTGAGCCCACTTGAAAGCAAACTGTTGAACGTGGTGGCAGGACCCCGCCTGTTGCTCCTGGCTCCTTGTTTGCACCCAGATGGAAAGGGAGCCTTCGCGCCCCCCTTTATGGAGCCTCGCGCCCCCCCTGGGGGGGGCGCCCCACTATTTGAGAACTGGTCTAAGCGCAGGGCTCTCCCACCTTAGCAACTTGAAGACTTGTGGACTTCAACTCCCAGAGTTCCTCAGTCAGCTTTGCTTGTGGACTTCAACTTTCAGCTTTGCTGAAAGTCCAAGAGTCTTCAAGTTGCCAAGTTTGGAGAGCCCTGGTCTAGTGGAGAAGGCACCAGCTAAAAAGGAGGAGATGAAGAGTTCTAGTCCCAGTCTAAGTTTGGAAGCCGGCTGGGGTGACTTTGGGCCAATCCCCCGAAAAGTGGAGGCTGAGTACGATAAACAGTTTCAGGAACTGGGTATCTGTAGTCTAATGAAAAGAAGGACCGTTTTTTGTTCGTTTTTGCCGCCCCCCCCCCCCCCAGCCCCCACTTTGCAGGCCTCTCAAACTCTCTGCATGGCCCGTTTTTCACAAGAAAACAAGGTGTGCAGAGGGTTTTGGAGGCCTGCAAAGTGCACAAACTTTTTTTTCCCCTTAAATTTACCTCTTCAAAATCTTGGTGCATTTTATACTCTGAAAAATACGGTATTGTGAGGAACATGGACTGTACCGAAAACCCCATCATGACAACATCAGTGTTCCTAATTTCCTTTTATTTCAGATCGTCATCAAGCCCAGTTCTCTGAGTCGCATGAAAACCATCTTCACCCAAGAGATTTTCACCGAACAGGTAAAATCCGCTAATCCGTCTTTTTCCTTCATCCAAGATGGAAGTTCACTTTGGTTTTTTTTTTTTTTAAAAAATAGCACCAAAAACCCAGGAAAGCTTCATCTGGGTATATATTTCATCTAAAACATTTCTACTTTGCTCTGCTAGTCAGTGACTGAATCAGTGGTGGAATTCAAATAATTTAACAACCGGTTCTCAGCCCTAATTACCCGCTGGGTAGGCGTGGCTCAGTGGTCATGTGACTGGGTGGGCGTGGCTAACTCAACATCACTCCGGTCGATGGGTGCTTCGCCTTCGCTGTTACAATGTAATGAGGGTTAACCGGAGAGGCAGTTTCTGTAAGCAGGGCAGTAAAGATTAAGCTAGAGACAACACCAGGATGTTTCCTTCCTGCCTTCCTTACAGGATTAGCCCTGGAAAGAGGGGGAAAAAACCAAAAGGAGATTTCTTCCAACAACCAGTTCTCCGAACTGCTTTTTACAACTGGTTCTCCCAAATAGGTGCGAACCGGCTGAATCCCACCACTGGACTGAATAAAGATTTGATTGATTTGTGCGGAGAGGGACAAACTGACGAAAGAAATACAAGGAAAGGAGGCATCAGAATATTATCTAATTTGGAACAAATTATGCAAATGGCTAGAGGACAGAAATAAGGAAACCTAAAACAGTGATGTAATAGAGGTATTAGGAGAGATGGATAAGATAAGATACAGCTAAGATAAATTAAGACATAGTAGTTAACTGTAGAACACAAACTGCAATACAGGTAGTATGATATTCTGATATAAACAGTTAAGTATAAATAAAGGTGGAATAGTATATATAAATAAGTATAGAATAAGGGGACCATTACTGTCGTACAGGAGGTGAACGATCAATTGTATATACACACCGATATGGAACTGCTTTATGATGGAACGTTTGGTTCCTTTCTACGTTCAATTTTGTTTATGTGTATGTGTGTTTAAAATAAAATTAATATATATAAAAAAGATTTGATTGATTTCTATGCTTGCTTCACATAGAAATCTGCACATCTTACACAACAGGTGTTTCTCGAATTGCAAGTTAATTTAGTGACCGTTCAAAGTTTCAACGGTTAGACGCACAAGGATTTAGACACACAAGGAATTTGGTGCAGAAGTTCCAAGCATACGGGCAAAATAATCGAATGCAGTGTTGTGGCCTGCCAGCGGAGCTGGTGGCAGATTCAGACATTGAGGAGGTTGGAGAGGAACATGGGCCATTCCTGGAGTCTGGGGAAGGCTCTGAGGAGGGCTCTGCGTTGGAGGCAGAGAGGGGGGCAGGGCCGTCCGACAGTTATCAGCTGGAGTCGGAGATCAGTGGGGCAGAAGAACAGCTGGAGCCTGTTCCCAGTGTGCGCATGCACAGAGCTGTCAGGAGAAGGGAACAGCTGAGGAACAAGGGGTGACTCGGGAGTAAAGGCACAGGTGGATGGTGAATGGCCCCTCCCAGAGGGAATAAAAGAGGAGCAAAAGAGGAGGGGAGTTTGCAAGAGACAACGAGTTCAGTTCATTAAAGTGAAGATCCGTTCCTGACTTCTTGCCAAGGAATTGCTGCTACAGCATGGAGTTTAGAAGATATCGGCCTGGCAGCTCTCCAAGCCTGATAAAGGTCTGTGGTTGTGAAATCTCTTGAAAGAGTAGACCAGGGCTCAGCAAATGCCGGTCTTTCCTCCCTCTGCTGTGGCTCCGTCACCGGTCGACGCCACAATTTTGAGAGGAGCTTCCGGTGGGGGGCGGGGGGGGGGGGGTGGGGAGAGAGTAGCAGAGTGCGCCAGGAGAAGACTCTATGGCAAGGGGAGGCTTTTCCAGTCGTCTCCACCATTGATAGGGCTTTCAGTTATGACAGGTAGAGGAAAAAGTACGCCGCGCTAGGAGGAGATTCTATGGTTGGGGAACTGAACTTCCGGTCACCTCCAGAATTGAACAGGGGGCTTCCGGTTAGGACCTTTGTGACTCCCGGTGTTTTCTTTTCAGTGGGAAACGGGTCCAAATGGCTCTTTGAGTGTTTATGTTTGCCAACCCCTGGACTAGACCGGTACTTTTCTGGAGAGGAATTCACTGTAAATTAAATAAAAGAGGTTTGATGGGGATGAGGAGGAGTCTGCTTCGTGCTCTTGGGAGGCCTAGGTCAGAACATACAGAGCAGAGCTTCAGGGGAGGTCTTTGGGAGAACGCGGCCCTCTCGCCTGGTGGGGCGCTAACGCCTTTCTTTCTCCCAGGTGGTGACCGCTCATGCGGTGCGCGTGGCTGTCACCAGCAACTTGAGCGCCAACATTACCGGCTTCCTGCCCATCCATTGCATTTACCAGCTTCTCAGGAGCCGTTCGTTCACCAAGCACAAAGTCTCCATCAAGGTGGGTCGTGAATTTTGCACGGTTGGGTGGGGAACCAAGGGAGAATTAAGACAAGGATTGTCTGTTTAATCTTTGGTATCTCCAAGAATGTCTGGGAAATGATTGCTCTCTGAAATTATGGTCCCCAAAGAGTAGGGAGTCCTTGACTTACAACTGCTTGTTTAGCGACCGTCCATAGTTACCCCATGAGGTGCTCTCTTTGTGCTCTCTGAGCTTGGTTGTTTTCTTTCAGATGTTTCATGAGCCAAGCTAGGTAACATCATCAGTGCTGGAAGGGAGAAGGGTTTACTATTTCAAACAGGAAACAACAGCCGAATTAAGGAATTACCAAGAACACTCCCACCAACAGAAAGGCCACGCCGCTTCTGTATCCATGGAGAGCAAACCCCACTCCCTTCTTAGCACTGACATTGTTACTTAGTTGGGTCAAGAAATGTCTGCAAGAAAACCACCAAGCTCTGAGAGCATTAAGGACCCCACAGTCTCCTCCTCCTCCCTGCATACCCCATCCCTTCTAAGCACTGATGAAGTTACCTAGTTTGGTCATGAAAGATCTGCAAGAAAATCCCTAAACTCAGAGAGCACCAAGGACCCTACAGTCCTTTCTCCTCCTCCTCCTCCTCCTCCTCCTCCTCCTCCTCCTCCTCCTCCTCCACCACCACCACCTCCTCCTCCTCCTCCTCCTCCTCCTCCTCCTCCTCCTCCTCCTCCTCCTCCTCCTCCATAAACCCCACTCCCTTCTAGCACTGATGAAGTTACTTAGTTGGGTCAAGAAATGTTTGCAAGAAAACCACCAACTCAAGAAAGCACCAAGGACCTCACTGTCCTTCTCCTCCTCCTCCTCTCCATAAACCCCACTCCCATCTAGCACTGATGATCTTACTTAGTTGGGTCAAGAAATGTCTGCAAGAAAATCACCAAGCTCAGAGAGCATCAAGGACCCCACAGTCGTCGTCCTCCTCCTCTTCCTCCTCTTCCTCTTCCTCCTCTTCTTCCACCTCCTCCTCCTCCTCCTCCTCTCCATAAACCCCACTCCCATCTAGCACTGATGATCTTACTTAGTTGGGTCAAGAAATGTCTGCAAGAAAATCACCAAGCTCAGAGAGCACCAAGGACCCCAGAGTTGTTGTCCTCCTCCTCTTCCTCCTCCTCCTCTTCCTCCTCTTCTTCCTCCTCCTCCTCCTCCTCTCCATAAACCCCACTCCCATCGAGCACTGATGATCTTACCTAGTTGGTCCCTGTAGTCTGCAATTTTTCTGGCAATCCATTCCTACTCCCACACCATTCGTTCATCCCAAATTGCATCGCTAAAAGTCTAGAAAGAAAAAAGAAAAGCCAGAAAGTCCAGCTGCCTCCCGAAAAAGCACTTTTGGGGACAACTACCCCCTGGATGACTGAGAATCTCTGTCTAGACACACATGGGAAGGCTCCCATTTTCCTGTTCTTCTTCTAGCCAGCCGACTTTTCCCCTTTTATGTTTCTCTCTCTCTCTTCAGGACTGGATTTACAGACAACTGTGTGAAACGACAACCCCCCTCCACCCTCAGTTGCTCCCACTCATTGATGTGTACATCAACTCTGTTCTGACCCCTGCCTCCAAATCCAACCCAGAAGCCACCAACCAGCCCATCACGGAGCAAGAAATCTTGAATGTTTTCAGAGGACTGACCGGGGTATAAAAGGAGAAAACAAAATCAATTAACATTTAAGGGTGATGTTAAGCTTATGCATAGGGAAGCGTTGGCTTCCGATCGACACGATGAGCTTGTCGATCAGAAAGGTCGGCAGTTCGGTGGTTTGAACCTCTGGTGCCACGTAATATCCTTTTCCCAGGAGTGGGGAGGGAATGGATATTTTGCAGTATCCTTCCCCCAGAGAGTGGAGTGGAAATGGGGATTTTGCAGTGTCCTTCCCCTGGGAGTGGGGAGGGAATGGAGATTTTGCAGTATCCTTCCCCCAGGAGTGGGGAGGGAATGGGGATTTTGCAGTATCCTTCCCCCAGGAGTGGGGAGGGAATGGGGATTTTGCAGTATCCTTCCCCCAGGAGTGGGGAGGGAATGGGGATTTTGCAGTATCCTTCCTCCGGGAGTGGGGAGGGAATGGGGATTTTGCAATGTCCTTCCCCCAGGAGTGGAGTGGAAATGGGGATTTTGCAGTGTCCTTCCTCCGGGAGTGGGGAGGGAATGGGGATTTTGCAATATCCTTCCCCCAGGAGTGGTGGGGGATAGGGATTTTGCAGTATCCTTCCTCCAGGAGTGGGGTGGGAATGGAGATTTTGCAATGTCCTTCCCCCAGGAGTGGCGGGATGGGGATTTTACAGTATTCTTTCCCCAGGAGTGGGGAGGGAATGGGGATTTTGCAGTATCCTTCCCCCAGGAATGGGGAGGGAATGGGGATTTTGCAGTATCCTGCCCCTTGGAATGGGGAGGGAATGGGAATTTTGCAGTATCCTTCCTCCAAGAGTGGGATAGGAATGGATATTTTGCAGTATCCTTCCCCCAGAGTGGGGAGGGAATGGGGATTTTGCAGTATCCTTTCCCAGAGAGTGGAGTGGAAATGGGGATTTTGCAGTATCCTTTCCCAGAGAGTGGAGTGGAAATGGGGATTTTGCAGTATCCTTTCCCAGAGAGTGGGGGGTTGGATGGGAAATGGGGATTTTATAATATCCTTCCCCCAGGAGTGGGGAGGGAATGGGGATTTTACAGTATTCTCCTTCTGCAACGCCCACCAAGCCACTCCCACCGAACCGGTAGTAATTTTTTTTTTAATTTCACCACTGATTTGCCACACCCCTTTCCTTCTCTGGGCTTAGCTGCCTCTTATCTGTTGGTTGCCTAATCTCTGGCTCTTCCTTCTGTCTCCCAAGGTCTCTTCCTCATACTATGACATTTGCCACATGGTGCATCTTCTGTGGTTTTTTCTCTCTCCATCTGTAGGGAGGAGAGTCTGCTCGGCTGAATCCCCGTTACGGAATCACAGTCCAGCTGTTGGTCTTGTACTACATCTTGTCTTACGAAGAAGCCATCCTGGCCAGTTCAAAGTCTTTGGGTACGAGGCAGAGAATTTGCGGGAGGGGGGGGTCCTCTAGAGAGTACGAACGGGGTCCTCTAGAGAGCACAAAGACTGCATTAGTTGCAGCCGTGTGGACTTTCGAATACAAAAAGGCTGTGGTCCCAAAGCTACTTTTTTTTTTCCAAGAGGCAACTGGACTTCTTGGTTTTTCCTTGAAGACGTTTCGCTTCTCATCCCAGAAGCTTCTTCAGCTTCTCGGCTGGATGGTGGGGAACGGGAGGATTTATACATTATCACGTGAAGGGTTAATACCACTTTATAATGCTTTGGTAAGGCCACACTTGGAATACTGCATTCAGTTTTGGTCACCAAAATGTAGAAAAGATGTGAAGACTCTAGAAAGAGTGCAGAGAAGAGCAGCGAAGATGATTAGGGAACTGGAGACTAAAACATGAAGAACGGTTGCAGGAACTGGGTATGTTTAGTTTAAGAGAAAGAAGGACTAGGGGAGACATGATAGCAGTCTTCCAATATCTCAGGGGTTGCCACAAAGAAGAGGGAGTTGAACTATTCTCCAAGGAACCTGAGGGTAGAACAAGAAGCAATGGGTGGAAACTAATCAAGGAGAGAAGCAACTTAGAACTGAGGAGAAACTTCCTGACAGTGAGAACAATTAATCAGTGGAACAGAAGTTGCCTCCAGAAGTTGTGAAAGCCCCAACACTGGAAGTCTTTAAGATGTTGGATAGCCATTTGTCTGAAACTGTATAGGGTTTCCTGCCTAGGCAGGGGGTTGGACTAGAAGACCTCCAAAGTCCCTTCCAACTCTGCTATTGCATTGTATTATTGTATTGATCTGAAAGGGTGCAAATGACCAGCTGTCTGCAAGGAGTATAAATCCTTCCATTCCCTACCATCCAGTCAGAGCTGAAGAAGCTTCTTGGAGCAGAAGCGAAACGTCTTTGAAGAAAAAAACCCCAAGAAAGTCCAGTTGCCTCTTGAAAAAAAAAGCACCTTTGAGACAACCATGAGCGGGATGACTGAGAATCTCTACAGACTTTGCTGTTGCTCTCTTTGTGTTGTTGTGTCTTGCGCAGCTGCCATGCAAAAGAAGCCCAAATCTTATTCCCCGGCGCTGATGGATCAGATCCCAATTAAATTCCTCATCCGGCAGGCTCAAGGGCTGCAGCAAGAATTGGGAGGTAAGTTCAGCTAAAGTTTTATCTCGGAGTCCTAGAGTTGGAAGGGGTCCTTGAGGTCATCTAGTTTTACCCCCCCTGCCTGGAGTTTCTGATTAAAACATTCTGGAATTCTGATGAAAGCATCTCTGACCGATGGCTTGGTTTTAATCTGCCTGATAAGTTTTGTTGTGCAGTAATTGAGTCTTTTGTGTTTTCCATCGGAGGGGAAAAAAAGGAATTTTTAATCACAGCGGTATCCTTGACTTACAACTGGTTGTTTAGTAAGTGTTGAGTGTATGTATTTGTGGGGTGCCTTCCTATTGGCTAATTAGTGTGTTGAAGGCTGGTGATTGGCTGTCATTTCCTTGTGCTGCCAAGCCCTCGGCTCCTAAGTATTTGATAAGCTGGTGGTAATTCGGCACTCCTGTTAAACAGGCCCCTTCTCAGTCAACACCAATCAGCCAATAGGAAGCCACTCCATAAGCACCACTCACAGAACAGCCCAAATCACGTAGAGCGAAATTTCCCAAAATTGGGCTGCAGCTCCCCGTGACCGACCCAAATTCGATCTCCTATCATTATCCTGGGACACATCTATTTGCCTTCGCTTGTGAGATGGTGTGTATGGATAGACAAAATGCAACTGATGGCCAAGGGTGGGATTCAGCTGATTCGGACCGGTTCGGTAAATCGGATGTTAATTTTACATCTGGTTCGCCGAACCGGTAGTTGTAAGGACTGGCTGGCCCTGCCCTCCCTGTCCCTCTCAGGAGTCTCCACGCGGCCCGTTTTGGATGCCAGGTAAGGGCAGGGCCTGCGCAGAGGCTCTGGGAGGGTGAAAAATGATCTTCCTGGAAGTTCCGGAAATCTGGAAATGGGCCCATTTCCAACCTCCGGAGCTCAGGGGAGGCCAATTTCACCCTCCAGGAGGCTCGAGAAAAGCCTCGGGAGGGCAAAAACAGCACCACCCCCTCCCTGGTGCAGGAGGCCGAGTAGGCCATGCCCACCCAGCAACCGGGCAGAGAACTGGTTCCTACAATTTTTGAATCCCACCCCTGCTGACGGCGCATATTTGCCGGAAGACTTAGAACAACGTGAAAAACACCGGCGGCACAATGTAAATGCACCAGATCTCAAAAGTATTCGATTACAGGGAGAGTAAAAATAGCTTTCACTGTCATTGTTAGAATTTAGAATGCAAATTGTTGGAGAGCCAGTTTAAGGTGGGAGTCTTCAACCTGGGCAACTTTTAAGACTTGTGGACTTCAACTCCCAGAGTTCTGGGAGTTGAAGTCCGCAAGTCTTAAAGTTGCCCAGGTTGGAGACCCCTGTTTTAAGGCCCCAGGCTAGAAAGTGACGCTGTTTTTCTCTGTCCGCTCCTTCCTCCCCAGGCTTACATTCTGCCCTGCTGCGCCTCCTGGCAACCAACTATCCTCACCTCTGCATCGTGGACGACTGGATCTGTGAGGAACACATCACGGGCACTGACGTTTTGCTGCGCAAGATGCTTCTGACCAGCTCTGCCAAGAAACACTCCCCGGAGCAACTGCAGGAAGGTGGGTCTCCTTAGAAGCAACACTTGAGTGACTTTGTGGTGACCTAGGCTTCCCGAGAAAGCATAAATCGCACGCTTAGTCCTAAAAACCCTCTTTTTATTTCGACGGCTATGAATTGTGTTCATTCGCAGCCCGTAATGAGTCACAAACAGTCTGTGAAGAGTCCGACAGAAGTCTGCCACAGTCTTTCAGGCTAAGGCTGATAAGCACCCACCTTTATCTCCCTTGGAACGATGTCAGAGAACCTAATTGCCAATTAGTTTTGCAAGGCCAACTGGAGCATAGAGTCAAACGGAGCTTCTCAGAATTTGAACAGACCAGAATGAACAAAATTGCTTCCTGCAAAGGCTCGCCTCCATTTGTTCCTCTTTTATGTCTTATGGGAGGGGCCAATCGTCTCCAAGCCTTACTCCCAAGTCGACCCTGTTTTCTTAATTGTTTTTGCCTCCTGGCAGCTCTGCACATGCGCACACTGGGAATAGGCTCCCCCTGTTCCTCTGCCTCGCTGATGTCAGACTCCGGAGGCTCCAGAGGCAGCACATAACTAACAGATGGCCCTGGCCCCCTCTCTGCCTATGCAGAGTCCTTGTCCGAGCCTTCCCCAGACTCCAGGACTGGCCCAGGTTCCTCTCCAACCTCCTCACTGTCCGACTCTGCTGCCAGCTCCGCAAGCCGCTGGGGGATCGCAACACTTGGGGCATGGCACAGAGATAACACAGGCAGCTGGCAGTTCAAACTGCCCCTTTATTGCTCCAAATTTCCCCAAATGCTCCCACCTTTCTGGCAAGTCCCAGAGCAAAGGGATGACAATCCCCCCACCCTCCCACCCCCCACCCTCAAGCAGCCTCTGGCTGAAAATAGTCCAGCCCAGTGCTGTGTAGACCATGACTGCAGAGTAATAAATCCAGCAGGACAAATCAAGGAGTTGAGGAAGCAAAGGATCCATGTCATTAGTCTAGAAAGCCAGAAAGAATGCAAGGACTCTTGGGAAGTTCAAACGTCGGCACTCAACGCTTCAAGAACTCAGTGTTCCCGACAAACGTCCCTCCCCACAGCGTCTCCTTAAGTCTCATTCCCCACAGTGTGCCTTGTGAAAATGGGCTGGGCACTCTTCTCCCAAGTAGCCTGCTGAGTCTGGCTGGGAGGGGCACTCTTCTCCTGAGCAGCCTGCTCAGTCTGCGCTGTTCATACCTTCTCTCCACTCTCCGTGCTCTCGGATCAGGAGGGGGTGATCCTTGCTTCTCGCCTCAACTCTTTCTCTCATGTTCATTCTGCCCCTGTTTCTGTCTACAAACTGTTCTAATCCTGAATGGCCCTGCCCTTCTCCGTTTTCCTCCGAAGCCAACAAAGCCGCCCCCTCAATCTCGTCTTCCCCTGCAGATTCAGACTACGATGGGGGGGCATGGCAGACTTTGGTCCTACCCATGGCACCGCTGTAACATTGTCTCACGGAGAAAATATGAAAGAAATGGAGCCAGAGAACTAGAGATGACAGGTAGTCCTCGACTTACAATGATTCATTTAGAGACTGCACTAACAGCACAGAAAAAAGTGACTTGTGACCGTTTTTAACACTTTTGACTGCGGTCACATGATCAAAATTGAGACGCTTGGCAACTGGCATGTACTTATGCCGGTTGCAGAGTCCGGGAATCGTGATCCCTTTCTACAACCTCTTGACAAGCAAACTCAATGGGGAAGCTGGACTCACTTAACTACCGTGTTACTAGTTTAACAGCGGCGGCGAGTCACTTAACAACTGTGGTAAACAAAGGTGGTAAAACAGAGCAAAACTCAACCACTGCCTTGCTTAGCAACAGACATTTTAGCGCAGTTGCGGTCGGAGGATCGCAAGAGGGGATCACTTGACCCCAGGACACCGCAACCGTCATAAGTACATGCCAGTTGCCAAGCCTCCGAATTTGAATCACGTGACCATGGGGATGCGGCAACGGTCATAAGTGTAAAAAACACTCATAAATCAATTGGGATCAATGAGCCGCGGTGGCACAGTGGTTAGAGTGCAGTACTGCAGGCTGCCTGAAATTTGGCAGTTCGAATCTCACCGGACTCAAGGTTGACTCAGCCTTCCATCCCTCTGAGGATAGTAAAATGAAGATCCAGATTGTTGAGGGCCATAGGCTGACTCTGTAAGCCGCTTAGAGAAGGCTATAAAAGCACTGTAAAGCGGTACGTAAGTCTAAGTTCTATTGCTATCTTCCTTTCTTGTGGTTAGAATGCAGCATTGCAGGCTCACTCTGCCCACTGCCATGAGTTCGATCCCTTCCTTCCTTCCTTCCTTCCTTCCTTCCTTCCTTCCTTCCTTCCTTCCTTCCTTCCTTCCTTCCTCCCTCCCTCCCTCCCTCCCTCCCTCCCTTCCATCCTTCTTTCTTTCTTTCTTTCTTTCTTTCTTTCTTTCTTTCTTTCTTTCTTTCTTTCTTTCTTTCTTTCTTTCTTTCTTTCCTGTTAGAATACAGTATTGCAGGCTAATTCTGCTCACTGCCAGGAGTTTGATCCTGACCGGCTCAAGGTTGATTCCATCCTTCTGAGGTGGGTAAAATGAGTACCCAGATTGTTGGGGGCAATAGGCTGACTCTGTAAACTGCTTAGAGAGGGTTTTAAAAGCACTGGGAAGCGGTATATAAGTGCTATTCCTTCCTTGTGGTTAGAATGCAGCATTGCAGGCTCACTCTGCCCACTGCCATGAGTTCGATCCTCACAGGCTTAAGGTTGACTCAGCCTTCCATCTTTCCGAGGTGGGTAAAATGAGGACCCAGATTGTTGGGGGCAAAAGGCTGACTCTGTAAACCGCTTAGAGAGGGATGTAAAGCACTATAAAGTGATATATAAGTCTAAGTGCTAAGTGCTATTGCTAAATCACTATTTTCAGTGCCGGGGCCACTTCGAACAGTCACTAAATGAGCGGTTGTAAGTCGAGGATTACCTGTACTGATTTTCCCAGTAGGACATGCCAGAAATAAGAAGGAGACACCTCACTGGAGGCCAAATCAAATGTGTTTTTTTTTCAACATCTTTTTTTTTAAAAGCATTCTGAGCCCTGCAAGGAAATCACACACAGGTCCTGCAGATTTTGGAGCACCTAACGCTCCTCTCGGCGTCCGAGTTAATTCCTTACGCCGAAGTGTTGAAACAATGATGACCAAATGTAAAACAGAAATTTTGTATTTAATTCTACACATAATTACGGCAGTGAGGATTGCTTTCGCTCAGAAATGGAAAAATAAACTGATACCAAACAAAGACGAAATACCAAGAAAGGTTCTGGGATGTGCCGAAATGGACAAATTAACAAAAGGAATCCAGGGAAAAGAGGAGACAGAATATTATCGGACAGGGGGAAAATGGTACAGGTGGTTGGAGGAAAGAAACAAAGGTCAATGAAAGAAGTTAATAAAGTCAAAAGTTTTTTTTAAAACAATTTTTATTTATTTTTAAACAAAAACAAACAAACATAAAAACACCATCTTCCATTACAAGTTGTAGAAAGTGTGTCAGTTGGTTACAGTATTTCCATGCATCTCTTCCACAGTCACCACCTGCTTTTCATATCAAATCGCATATTTTAAATTCACCTACATTCATGTATATCACAATTATTATATCTCAACCTTAATTTGACTATAATTGTTTTTACATCCTTTTATATATAATATTCCAAATCTAGAATAGGATTATATGGTAACATTCTATTAAATCATCCTAAAATCATCCAATCGCAATACATCTTTATAACATATTCTAGATAAAGCTTTTAAACCTCATGTGTTGTTTATATAAGATTTCATATTATCAAACTAACATATCTATATGTATTGTTATCATTATTAATCATTAGTTAATTTTAGCTATTGTCACGTCATTTTATACATACTATTAGTAAACTAAATTTAGCTTAGTTTTTATTATACATTTTCATAGATAAGTAAAACAAAATGAAATAAGAGGGTTAAAAACGGTGAAACTTAAGTGAAACATATTAGAAGGGGAAATAACAAGGAGAATTGTACCAATTTGAAAACTGCTATAAGAAGGAACACGAAGTTCCAATGTATTGTGTAAATGTAATGCAATACAATAGCAGAGTTGGAAGGGACATTGGAGGTCTTCTAGTCCAACCCCCTTCCTAGGCAGGAAACCCTACACCGTTTCAGACAAATGGCTATCTAACATTTTCTTAAAGACTTCCAGTGTTGGGGCATTCACAACTTCGGGAGGCAAGCTGTTCCACTGTTAATTGTCCTCACTGTTAGGAAGTTTCTCCTTAATTACCTAGTTACCTGCGGGATCGCATCCTACCTCATACATCCCTGCGACCAATTCGCTCCCACAGGGAGGGACTCCTCCGGGTGCCGTCCACTAAGCAGTGCCAACGGGCGGCGCCCAGGAGTAGAGCCTTCTCTGTGATGGGCCCAACCCTCTGGAATGACCTCCCCCCAGATATCAGAACCACCACCGACCTCTGCTCCTTCCGACAGAAACTCAAGACCCACCTGTTCCAATTAGCCGGCCTGGCCCATTTATAGTCCCATTTTATACCTCCTGGCAAACATTTTATTTCGGGATAGTTTTTTAGGGGTAGTTTTTTAATGCATTTTTAAATTTTAAATTTTAAATTTGAACTTTAACTATTATTGTACAGTAAATTATATGTTACCTCCTCCAGCCACATCTATATCTATTTCTATATTTATATTTATGTATATTTATTGTGTTTTTAATATGACTGTACACCGCCCCGAGTCCCTTCTGGGAGAAGGTGCGGTCTATAAATTAAATAAAAGTTAAATGTTAAGTTAAAGTTAATCCCAGGTTGCTTCTCTCCTTGATTAGTTTCCACCCATTGCTTCTTATTCTACCCTCAGGTGCCTTGGAGAATAGTTCGACTCCCTCTTCTTTGTGGCAGCCCCTGAGATATTGGAACTCTGCTATCATGTCTCCCCTGGTCCTTCTTTCTCTTAAACTAAACATACCCAGTTCCTGCAACCGTTCTTCATATGTTTTAGTCTCCAGTCCCCTAATCATCTTTATTGCTCTTCTCTGCACTCTTTCTAGAGTCTCCACATCTTTTCTACATCGTGGCAACCAAAACTGAATGCCGTATTCCAAGTGTGGCCTTACCAAGGCATTATAAAGTGGTATTAACACTTCACGTGATCTTGATTCTATCCCTCTGTTGATGCAGCCTAGAACTGTGTTGTCTTTTTTGGCAGCTGCTGCACACGGCTGGCTCCTATTTAAATGGTTGTAGTCTATGTCTAAAGGTGTTTTTTTTTTGTATTTTGTATGTTTGGGGGAAAAAAACCATGCCAGAAATAAGAAGGAGGCACCTCAGTGGAGGCCAAATCAAATTGTTTTTTTTTTCAACATCTTTTTTTTTTGTTTTAGCTTTCTCAGCCCTGCAAGGAAATCACACTCTGGTCCTGCAGATTTTGGAGCACCTAACGCTCCTCTCGGCGTCCGAATTAATTCCTTACGCCGAAGTGTTGACCTCCAACATGCACCAGCTGTTCCATCCTGGAGTCCCTCGGCGAATCCTTCAGACGGTCAACAGGATTTGGATGGCGTTGAACATGGTCATGCCACGAAGGTGGGTGATCTTGAGCGACTGTGACTTGGGCTTCATCTGGAGATGTTAGGACGGTAGAGACCTTCGCAAAGGAGCCTCGTTGCCGATAGAATGGGATATTTGTAGCTCAGGGTTGAACTGTAGGGCCCTTGGGGGCTCCCTGAGTTTGGTGGCTTTCTTGCAGACGTTTCATGACCTAACTAGGGAATATCGTCAGTGCTCAAAGGGGAGGAAGAGGAGGAGAATGAGGAGGAGGGTCCTTGGTGCTCTCTGAGCTTGCTTGTTTTCAGGCAGACGTTTCATGATCCAACTAGATAACATAATCAGTGCTAGAAGGTAGTGGGACTTGCTCCCTATATATATACAGGCTTGGCAGTGTTGGTGGGAGTGTTCTTGGGAGTCCATCGAATTGGGATTTGGAATTGGGATTTAGAATTGGGATATGGAATTGGGATTTGGAATTGGAAATTGGAATTGGGATTTAGAATTGGGATTTGGAATTGGGATATGGAGTTGGGATTTGGAATTGAATTGGGAATTGGGATTTGGAATTGAGATTTGGAATTGAATTTGGATTTGGGATTGGAACTTGGAATTGGGAATTGGGATTGGGAATTGGGAATTGGAACTTGGAATTTGGATATGGAATCAGAATATGGAATCGGGATTTGGAATTGGGATTTAGAATTGGGATTTGGAATTGGGATATGGAATTGGGATTTGGAATTGAATTGGGAATTGGGATTTGGAATTGGAATTGGAATTTAGAATTAGGATTTGGAATTGGGATATGGAGTTGGGATTTGGAATTGGGATTCTGAATTTGGAATTTGGAATTGAATTGGGAATTGGGAATTGGAATTGGGATATGGAATTGCATTTGGAATTGGGATTTGGAATTTGAATTGGGATTTGGAATAGAATTTGGAATTGGGATTCTGGAATTGGGATTTTGGAATTGGGATTGGAATTTAGAATTGAATTTGGAATTGGGATTTGGGAATTGGGATTGGAATTTAGAATTGAATTTGGATTTGGGAATTGGGATTTGAGATTGGAATTTGGAATTGGGATTTGGAATTGGGGTATTGAATTTGGAATTGGGGTTTGGAATGGAATTTACAATTGGGATTTGGAATTGGATTTGGAATTGGAAATTGGGATTTAGATTTGAATTAGATTTTGGAATTTGGAATTGGGATTTGAAATTTGGAATTGGATTTGGAATTGGAATTGGGATGTGGAATTGAATTTGGAATTGGGATTTGGGATTTGGAATTGTATTTGGAATTGGAAATTGGTATTTAGATTTGAATTAGATTTTGGAATTGGGATTTGAAATTTGGAATTGGATTTGGAATTGGAATAAGTTACTAGCCAAATGTGATTGGATACAGAAGGAATTGTTTCCGGTGCATAAACTCTCAGTGTACATACAAACAACAAGCTAATATAATCACGGTACATATAAGCATACAAACAACAAGTGTATATACAAAAGAGGTAATATAATCATACCAAGAGGAAAAGGTGGTAGAAAAGATGAGAAAGATAATGATAATACAGCCATACTACATGGGTGAGAGAGTGTTGTGGGGATTGCACCGGGTGATGGCACCAGGGTTTCTATCTAGTTGTTTTGGCATGCAATGCCCTAGAGTGCCATCCTGAGCGGAGGAGTTGAAAGAGTTTGTGTCCAGGATGTGAGGGGTCTGTGGATATTTTCTCAGCCCTCCTTCTGACCTTCATAATATACAGATACTCACTGGAAGGCAGGCTGGTAGCCATTGGGTGTTTTGTTGCAGTCTTAACTATCTGTTGAAGTGTCTACCTGTCCTGCTTGGATTTCAGTTGTGGCTGTAAATTGAGGACGACCTGTAATCCCTCTGACGACCTGTATCAGCAACTCCTGGGGCAGTTTAGGCTATTGTTTAATGTTAGCTTGTTTGCCTTGAGTGGGCAGCTTCTTCTTCTTACTTCTTGAGTGTTCATCTGGTATTAATATGAAAGGGCAAGCCATATTCCTGTGTGTAAGTGGTCCTTGACTCACGACCACGCCTGAGCCCGAAACTTTTGTCACTAAGCGAGACATTTGTCAAGTGAATTTTACGACCTTTCTCCTCACAGTTCTTAAGCGAATCACTGCAGTTAAATTAGTTGCACGATTGTTAAATGAATCCAGCTTCCCCGTGGACTCTGCTTGTCAGAAGGTCGCAACAGGCGAATGAGTGACCCCAGGGCACTGCAACGGTCGTAAATGTGAGTCAGTTGCCCAGCATCTCCATTCTAATCGTCTGACCACAGGGAAGCCGCAGCAGTCGTCCGTGTGCAAAATGATCCTAAGTCACTCCTTTCAGTGCCGTTGTAACTTTGAATGGTCCCTAAATGAACTGTTGCAAGTCGAGGATTACCTCTATATAGCAATAACAAAACAGATATTCCTGATTCTTCACCCTGACAGTTCTTCCAGGTGATCCCTTCTGCCTATTACAGCTGGTCAGTGGAAGACAGACATTTGCTCTAACCTGAGCCTTGCCCTGATTTAGCCTGCCAGTTCTGGAAATTCTTAATATTTATATTAAATAGCCGATAACCAGGCGTTGCCTGGGTATTTATTTATAGGGGGGAAATGTCCGGACCAAACGTAATTTCTAATGTTGGATTTTCCCCCTTACCAGAGGGAGCCCCCTTGTGGAGTACTGTGAAGCTGTTAACCATGGCAACTCTGCTGCTCTGTACAGTAGAAGCCATTTTAAAGCACAACAGGCTGTATCTTAACAGAACACACACCCTGAGGGGTGTTAGGGGTGTCTTACCCCCACAGTATTTGTTTCCAGAGGGTAAGTCATCTGTCTACCAAGTTTGATTGAAATTGCTTGAAGTGTTCCAGAGTTATACTGGAACGAACACACACACACACACACACAAACACACACACACACAGAGAGAGGGGAGGGGGGACCATTTATATATATATATAGATCCCTTAACTGCCCACCTCCCTCAGATATATATTTTCATTTTCATTTTTTTACTTATTAAACTTATATGCCATCTGTTAAGATACAGCCTGTTGTGCCTTAAATGGCTTCTACTGTACAGTAGAAGCCATTTTAAGGCACAACAGGCTGTATCTTAACAGAACACACACCCTGAGGGGTGTTAGGGGTGTCTTACCCCCACAGTATTTGTTTCCAGAGGGTAAGTCATCTGTCTACCAAGTTTGATTGAAATTGTTCAAGGCGTTCCAGAGTTATGCTGGTATACACACACGCACACACAGAGTCATTATCTCTAGCTCTATCTATCTATCATCTATCTATCTATCTATCTATCTATCTATCATCTATCTATCTATCATCTATCTATCTATCTATCTATCTATCTATCTATCTATCTATCTATCTATCTATCTATCTATCATCTATGTATCTTATATGTATTTTTCTTCCAGATTGTGGGTAATGACAGTGAATGCCCTGCAGCCATCCGGCAAAACGGTCAGACGGCAGAAGTACACCCAGAAGGACCTTCTCATTGATCCCCTGATTGTGTTAAGGTGTGATCCAAGGGTTCACAGGTAAGGCTGTTTTCCCTCTCTAGGTCGCCACGGTTAAGTCAAGCGCTTGCAGTCGCGTGAGGTTAAGCGAATCTGGCTTCTCCATGGGCTTTGCTTGTCAGAAGGTTGTACAAGGAGACAATGCCCCCGGGACATTGCAACCGTCATAAATTGGAGTCGATTGATAAGTGGCTGAATTTTGATCCCGTGGGGACACTGGAAGGGTCATAAGTGTGAAAAAGTGGTCATGAGCCACTTTTTTTCAATGATGTTTTAACTTTGAATGGTTGCGTTGTGGCCCGTTGACAGCCGGCCCCTCCAACAGAGGAGGAGCAGGCGTGGGAGCTCCGAGGGGGAAGAAGGAATGGAGCTGACAGAGAGAGACAGAGCCTGGGCCGTCCGTTATCCCTCAGTTGGAGAGTCAACAGCCCTCAGGTCTGGAGGTGGCTGATGAGGAAGAGGAGGAACAGCTGGGTCCAATGCATGACACTCAGATGCGCAGAGGAGAGGAGAGCAGTGGAAATCTATGGGCTGGCCCTTGGGACGGGAGAGCCACCACTGCTAGCGAAGCCCCACCCTAGCTCTGGGGATAAAAGCCAGGGGACGGAGATGAATAGATGTGGCAGACAAGTATTCATCTCCCTGCCGGACAGCCTGGTTAGGCTGCTGTATGTAAGAGGGACTTTTTGCAGGGGCTGCTGGCGCTCCTAATAAAGAAAACATTTACTGTATTTTTCGGAGTATAAGACGCACCTTTTTCCCTCAAAAAAGAGGCTGAAGATCTGGGTGTGTCTTATACACTGAATACGGCATTTTTGCCTCCCGAAACTCCGCCCCTTCACCAAAATGGCTGTGCATAACTTTTAGAAGGCTTTTAGAGAGCTCCTGGGGGCTGGGGAAGGCAGAAATGAGCGAAGAAACAGCCCGTTTTTGTTCCCCGCAACCCCCAGCAGCACTCTATAAGACTATCCATGCCCTTCGTGAAAAATGGGCCATTTCTGGGAAGTTTGCAAAGTGCAAAAACTTTTTTTTTAAATTTTCCTCTTCAAAACCTTGGTGCATCTTATACTCCGAAAAATACGGTATTTAACTATGGAGGGTTTGTGGTGTTTGGGAGTCAGGTCTGAACAGGTTGCTAAACGAGGTCTGCATGTACACCTCTACTTCTTCTTCTCCCTCCTCCCTTCTATGTCTTTCCCCTGTTTGTGCCTCCTCAGGTGTCCGCCTCTGATGGATATCACCCTGCATATGCTAAATGGCTACCTGCTGGCTTCCAAAGCTTACCTGAGCGCCCACCTGAAAGAAACGGCCGATCAGGACGTCAAGCCTTTGCAAAACAATGTCACGGGTCTGGAAGGGCCCGAAGTCACGCGGGAAGAACTGAAAAACGCATTGCTGGCTGCCCAGGTAATCTTAAAAGCATCCAGCTGTTGAAAGGGTCAGTTTTCAACAGCTTAGCTGCTGGGCAGACTGGTTGAGAATGGTTTGAAGCTGAATTGTTTCAAGATGTTCCTTAGTTTGGATAATGAAAACGACCAAGCTCAGAGACCACCGAGGAGACTTCATTTTATCCCCCCCTTTATTACTTTATAGATAACTGAAGACAGTGAATATACTTAATATCCTTCCTCCTCCTATTTTCCCCACAAGAGCAACTCAATGTGTAGGGCAGGCTGAAAGAGACAGAGAGAAAGTCAGAGAGACAGAATTAGATAAAGAGAGAGTGTGTGTGCGTGATGAAGAGAGAGAGAGAAAGGTTTAAAGAGAGAGAGAGAGAGTTAGTGAAAGTGTGTGTGTGAGAGATAGAGATAGAGAGATAAAGATAGTGAGTGAGTTAAAGTGTGTGTGTGTGTGTGTGAGAGAGAGAGAGACAGAAAGAGAGAGTTAGAGATAGTGTGTGTGTGTGTGTGAGAGAGAGAGAGAGAGAGAGAGAGTTAGAGAAAGTGTGTGTGAGAGAGATAGATAAAGAGAGTGAGTGAGTTAAAGTGTGTGTGTGTGTGAGAGAGAGAGTTAGAGAAAGTGTGTGTGAGAGATAGAGAGATAAAGAGAGTGAGTGAGTGAATGTGTGTGTGTGTGTGAGAGAGAGAGAGTTAGAGAAAGTGTGTGTGTGAGAGAGATAGAGAGATAAAGAGAGTGAGTGAGTTAAAGTGTGTGTGTGTGTGAGAGAGAGAGAGAGCTAGAGAAAGTGTGTGTGTGTGAGATAGAGATAGAGAGATAAAGAGAGTGAGTGAGTGAATGTGTGTGTGTGTGTGAGAGAGAGAGAGAGACAGAAAGAGAGAGTTAGAGATAGTGTGTGTGTGTGTGTGAGAGAGAGAGAGAGAGTTAGAGAAAGTGTGTGTGTGTGAGAGATAGAGAGATAAAGAGAGTGAGTGAGTTAAAGTGTGTGTGTGTGTGTGAGAGAGAGAGAGAGACAGAAAGAGAGTTAGAGATAGTGTGTGTGAGAGAGAGAGAGAGAGAGAGAGAGTTAGAGAAAGTGTGTGAGATAGAGATAGAGAGATAAAGAGAGTGAGTGAGTTAAAGTGTGTGTGTGTGTGTGTGAGAGAGAGAGAGAGAGACAGAAAGAGAGAGTTAGAGATAGTGTGTGTGTGTGTGTGTGTGTGAGAGAGAGAGAGAGTTAGAGAAAGTGTGTGTGTGAGAGAGATAGAGAGATAAAGTGAGTGAGTGAGTGAATGTGTGTGTGTGAGAGAGAGAGAGACAGAAAGAGAGTTAGAGATAGTGTGTGTGTGTGTGTGAGAGAGAGAGACAGTTAGAGAAAGTGTGTGTGAGAGAGAGATAGAGAGATAAAGAGAGTGAGTGAGTTAAAGTGTGTGTGTGTGAGAGAGAGAGAGAGAGAGTGAGTGAGAGAGACAGTGTTAGACAAAGTGTGTGTGTGTGTGAGGGAGAGAGAAAGAAGGAGGGGGGAGAGAGAGAGAGAGAGAGATTGCCCCAAAGTCACCCAGCCAGTTTTCATACCTAGAATGGAACTAGAACTCACCATCTCCTGGTGATTGGGCCAAGTCACCCAGCTGGCTTTGGTGCCTAAGGCGGGACTAGAACTCACCGTCTCCTGGTTTCTTTGCATCCTAGTGTAAAGTTTGAAACTTGGACAGCTACGTGCCTCTTCATCTCAACTTACCATTAGAGTCGTGGGGGGTGGGGGTGGGGGGTGGGGGATGTTGCTTTAGGATGGGTTGGCAGGAGAAACGAAACCTCCACCATTCCTCTGAAGACGGTGAGAGCCTGGAACCTTTTCAAGGACTTCATAACAGGTGAGGCCTTGAAGCAGACGGTCCCCATAACAAAGTGCACTTGTTTTCATGGAAGACGTGAGAGGTTGGGGGTTTGACTGGAAAAATTATTGTTTCATTCTATAAACCGGCGCCTGGGGACCTCAGAGTTACCGTATTTTTCAGAGTTTAAGACGCACCAAGATTTTGAAGAGGCAAATTTTTTTAAAAAACGTTTTTGCACTTTGCAGACCTCCTAAAAATGGTCAATTTTTCGCAAAAACAGGCCTGTTTCCCCCCCCCCCCCAAAAAAGGGCATGAATAGCCTTTAGGAGGCTGAGTCCTCCTGGGGGCTGGGGGGAGGGGCAAAATTGAGCAAAAAACAGCCCATTTTTCACTCATTTCTGCCCTCCCCAGCCCCCAAGAGCTCTCTGAAAGCCTCCTAAAGGCTCTGCACGGCCATTTTGGTGAAAGGAGCGGGGTTTCGGGAGGCATAAAATCCTGTATTCAGTGTATAAGACGCACCCAGATTTTCACCCTCTTTTTTGAGGGAAAAAGCTGTGTCTTATACTCCGAAAAATACGGTAGTTTTGCTTCGACCTTACCAGGCAGTGCATTCAGTAAACAGTAAGGTTTTTGGAAACGAAATGAACTTGGAGTTTTATTTGGATTCTCGAGCTGGATGTTGACTCCTAGTTGCTTTCCCTCACCAGCCATGGCCTGGTCTCAACCTGCTTGCTTGCTCCTGACTTCCCTTCTTCCAGGATAGCGCCGCAGTGCAGATCCTCCTGGAGATTTGCTTGCCTTTGGAAGAAGAAAGTCCTCTGGGCAGGAATTCCACCAGGTGGCTAAGGAGCCAGCCGGGAAGTGCCGCACGCAGTCCTCCAAACAAGCAGGTCAAAGAGGAGGAGGAGGAGGAGGAGGAAGAAGGAGACGGAGAGGATGTAGAAGACAGCCTTCTCTGCAACTTGAGGGAAGTCCAGTGCCTGGTTTGCTGTCTCGTGCACCAGATGTTCATCGCCGACCCCAACATTGCTAAGCTGGTCCACTTCCAGGTGTGCGTTTGTGTTTTCAGCTGCTCTTTCGACAACTTGGCTGCTCATGCCATGCTGGACCATCTATATCCGTGATGGCGAACCTATGGCATGTGTGCCCAAAGTGGCATGTAAAACCATGTCGCCTGGCACACGCAGCATCACCCATTCCTCTTCTGGGTTTCTGGCGCATGCGCCCATGACAATCAGCTGGCATTTGTGTGTGCGGCAGTGCCCAAAATTGGAAGAGCTGGTCTTCCACACTTGGAATGCGGCATTCAGTTTTGGTCGCCACGATGTAGAAAAGATGTGGAGACTCTAGAAAGAGTGCAGAGAAGAGCAACAAAGAGGATTAGGGGACTGGAGACTAAAACATGAAGAACGGTTGCAGGAACTGGGTATGTTTAGCTTAAGAGAAAGAAGGACTAGGGGAGACATGATAGCAGTCTTCCAATATCTCAGGGGTTGCCACAAAGAAGAGGGAGTCAAACTATTCTCCAAGGCACCTGAGGGTAGAAGAAGCAATGGGTGGAAACTAATCAAGGAGAGAAGCAACTTAGAACTGAGGAGAAACTTCCTGACAGTTAGAACAATTAATCAGTAGAACAGAAGTTGCCTCCAGAAGTTGTGAATGCCCCAACACTGGAAGTCTTTAAGAAGATGTTGGATAGCCATTTGTCTGAAACAGTATAGGGATTCCTGCCTAGGCAGGGCGTTGGACTAGAAGACCTCCAAGGTCCCTTCCAACTCTGCTATTGTATTGTATTGTATTGTATTCCCTTATTGGTGTGAGCATGCACTCCGGCCAGCTGATTGTTGCTCGTGTCATTAACCAGAAGAGTAGCTGGCTGGTGCGCATGTGCATGCCGGAAACCGGAAGTTCCAATTTCCGGTGCGCGTGCCCACTGGGCAGCTCCTCTTCCAGGTTGCGTCCAAGACAAGCATGTGCGCTCCCTTTTCGGCACCGAAAAGATTCACCATTACTGAATAGCTTTCAACGGGTTTACAATACAATACAATGCAATAGCAGAGTTGGAAGGGACCTTGGTGGTCTTCTAGTCCAACCCCCTGCCTAGGCAGGAAACCCTATACCCGGGATGGCGAACCTATGGCACCTGGACCACATGTGGCACACGGAGCCATTTGTCAGGGCACGCAAGATGTTGCCCTGTCAGCTGGTCAGCGCGCATGCCTTTTTTAAAGCCATTTTTCACCCTCCCCAGGCTCCAGGGGCTTTATAGGAGCCTGGGCAGAGTGAAAAGAGCCTCTCCCTCCTCCCCCGGAGGCCCTCTGAAGGCTTCCGGAGTGCAAAAAAACGGCCCTGTGGGCAAACCGGAAGTTCGGGAATGGACTTCCGGTTTGCTCGTAGGGTCAGTTTAAGCCCTCCGGAGGCTTCGGGGACCTTCAGGAGGCCTCCCTGAAGCCTCCGGAGGGCTTAAACTGGCCCTATGAGCAAAGCAGAAGTCACTTCTGGTTTGCTCGTAGGGTGCTTTTTAGTCCTCCGGAGGCTTCAGGGAAGCCTCCTCAAGGTCCCTGAAGCCTCCGGAGGGCCTCCAGGGGGACGGGTGAGGCTGTTTTCGCTCTCCTCAGGCTCCTATAAAGCGTCTGGAGCCTGGGGAGGGCGAAAAAAGCATGCAAAAAATGGGGGGGGGGTTGCGCCTCTCATGCATGCATGCACACTGGGGGGGGTCGCACGTTGCATTATGGGTGTGGCATGCCAGTGCACAACCCCCCTACACTCCCCCCCCCTCCTTATGGCACGTGAGTCAAAAAAAGTTCGGCATCGCTGTCCTATACCGTTTCAGACAAATGGCCATCCAACATCTTCTTGAAGACTTGCAGTGTTGGGGTATTCACAACTTCTGGAGGCAACTTCTGTTCCACTGATTAATTGTTCTCACTGTCAGGAAGTTTCTCCTCAGTTCTAAGTTGCTTCTCTCCTTAATTAGTTTCCACCCATTGTTTTGTGGCCCCTCAGAAACTAGTCAGGCATGGGAAGGTTTTTTGTGGCTCCCAGTGTTTTCTTTTCTTTGGGAAATGGGTCCAAATGCTCCTTGGGTGTTGAAGGTTGCTGACCCCTGTCCTAGAGAATTCTCTCTCAATCTTGGCAATTTTAAGATATATGGACTTCAGCTCCCAGAATTCCTCAGCCAGATGGGGTATTTGCCACTTGTCCACCTTCTTATACAATACAATACAATAGTAGAGTTGGAAGGGACCTTGGAGGTCTTCTAGTCCAACCCCCTGCCTAGGCAGGAAACCCTATACCGTTTCAGACAAATAGCTATCCAACATCTTCTTAAAGACTTCCAGTGTTGGGGCATTCACAACTTCTGGAGGCAACTTCTGTTCCACTGGTTAATTGTTCTCACTGTCAGGAAATTTCTCCTCAGTTCTAAGTTGCTTCTCTCCTTGATTAGTTTCCACCCATTGCTTCTTCTTCTGCCCCCAGGTGCCTTGGAGAATAGTTTGACTCCCTCTTCTTTGTGGCAACCTCTGAGATATTGGAACACTGCTATCATGTCTCCCCTGGTCCTTCTTTCTCTTAAGCTAAACATACCCAGTTCCTGCAACCGTTCTTCATATGTTTTAGTCTCCAGTCCCCTAATCATCTTTGTTGCTCTTCTCTGCACTCTTTCTAGAGTCTCCACATCTTTTTTACATCGTGGTGACCAGAACTGAATGCAGTATTCCAAGTGTGGCCTCACCAAGGCCTTATAAAGTGGTATTAACCCTTCACATGATCTTGATTGTGTGTTTCTCGGGATCTGTCGCTTGATCTCAAAGTGTCATATCCGATAACACAGGTAATCCTCAAGTTATGACCCTAATAACCAACCCATTTTTATGACTGCTAACAACTTATGACCATAATGGGCAAGGTTCATTACGGTCATAATTTGAAGACCACCTATTTGGCATTTGGAGTTAATCAAGCCACGGTTGCCAAATTTGCGGCCTCACACTGCCTTCCCGTAACATTTCGTGACATTTTTTCCCTTCGCGGAGCTGGGATGGGAGTGGCCTTCGTGGGCCGCCAGTTTGATACCACTGATCTATGCTGATCTGGGTCCTGATTGCTGGTGGAGAGGTGCTGGAATCTTTTTGTTCTCTTTTGAGCTTGTTGATTGTCCCTTTTGCATAGTCTATAAAGGTAAACGTTCCCCTTGCACATATGTGCTAGTCGTTCCCGACTCCAGGGGGCGGTGCTCACCTCAGTTTCAAAGCCAAAGAGCCAGGGCTGTCCAAAGACATCTCCGTGGTCATGTGGCTGGCATGACTCAACACCGAAGGCGCACGGAACGCTGTTTCCTTCCCACCAAAGGTGGTCCCTATTTTTCTACGTACTTTTGAACTGCTAGGTTGGCAGAAGCTGGCATAGTCTATAGATCTTGTTAAAGACACCAGAATATAAACTGACAGCAAACAGCACTCCTTACTAGCACTGATGATGTTACCTAGTTGGGTAATGAAACGTCTGCCAGAAAACAAGCAAGCTCAGAGAGCACCAAGGACCCCCACAATCCTTTCTGCTCCCCCTCCTCGTCCCTTCTGCAGTCCCCACTCCCTTCTAGCACTGATGATGTTACTGAGTTGGGTAATAAAATGTCTGTAAGAAAACACCAAGGACTTCTCATGTCAACCCTGATCTACAAATATTCTCCTCTGGTTTTGCTTGAAACAGGCAGGGCTAAGCCAGATTTCTCGCAGGGCTCATTTTTTCTTCCCTTTCTCTTTGAACAGGGCTACCCTTGTGAGCTGCTTTCCCTAACCGTGGCTGGCATCCCTTCTATGCATATCTGCCTGGACTTCATCCCCGAACTGATTGCTCAGCCTGAACTGGAGAAGCAGGTACCAGCTCACTCAGCTGCCTCCCCCCCCCTTCTCCTCCCCGTATGTGAGGGGGAGGGGGGAGGCGCACGAGGTTCCCCCCTCCCCCTAGGCTGCCTGTTTTTGGACTCCATGGCTCCTGCAGCCTCTCTCCCGGCCAAAAACGTGGAGGTTGAAAACGGGTTGCGCAGCCCCCCGCAGCCCATTTTCAGCTGCAGGAGGTCGTGGAGGCTGAAAACGGGGAGCAGGGGGGGCTGTGCATGGCCCCCCACAGCTCGTTTTTGCCGCCATAGGCACTGCGGGCCATTTTGTTGATATTTCCAGGCTGGCTCCGTGGACCAGATCTAAGCACCCCATGAGTTGGAACCGGGCTGCAGGCCTTGAGTTTGACACGCCTGCTTTAAAGATCTTTCTTGACTGCATTCCTTCCTTTCCATTCCTTTCCTTCCTTCCCTTCCCTCTTTCTTTCTTTCTTTCTTTCTTTCTTTCTTTCTTTCTTTCTTTCTTTCTTTCTTCCTTCCTTCCTTCCTTCCTTCCTTCCTTCCTTCCTTCCTTTTCTTTCCCTTCCTTCCTTCCTTCCTTCCTTCCTTATTTCCTTTCCCTTCCTTCCTTCCTTCCTTCCTTCCTCCTTTCCTTTCCTTTCCTTTCCTTACTTACTTACTTACTTACTTACTTACTTACTTACTTAGTGTGATTGGACACATAAGGCATTTGTCTTTGGTGCAGATGCTCTCAGTGTACATAAAAAGACAAGATACATTCATCAAGAATCCTAAGGTACAGCACTTAATGACAGTCACAGGTTACAAATAAGCAATCAGGAAACAATCAATATCAATATAAATCATAAGGATACAAGCCACAAAGTTACAGTCCTGCAGTCATAAGTGGGAGGAGATGGGGGATAGGAACGATGAGGAGACTAATAGTAATAGCAATGCAGCCTTAGTGAATGGTTTGCTTCTCCCTGTTCCAGATCTTCGCTATCCAGTTGCTTTCTTACTTGTGCATTCAGTATGCGCTACCCAAGTCTCTCAGTGTGGCACGTTTGGCTATCAACGTCATGGGGACCCTGCTGACAGGTAAGGCAGGTTAGCCCTGGAAAAATCTAACCCTGGAACCTAGTTGGTGCTGGAAAGTCAAAGGGGACTTTCCGTCTCTGGGATTCCATTTCTGGAACCAGATCTCTTGTTTGGAGTGGGGAAAACGCAGTACCCATTTTGCCCTTCCTGGTGAGTTGAGTGACATTGCTTTCCCCTTTACTTACTTTACTTTATTTTAGACTTTTATACCGCCCCCTCTCCCAAAAGGGACTCGGGGCGGTGTACAGTCAGATTAAAACACATAAATACATAAAAATACAAACATAGTTAAATACTAAGTGCCTAAAAGAGGAGGCTATAAAGACTGTACCCAAAGTAAAGTAGTTAAAAGCAATGTTTAAAAATAACCCCTAAAAAATACCCAATTACCCAGTCTGTTTACGTTGTCTGTCATGAATAGGATAGGATAAGGTAGGATAGGATAGAATAATAGAATAGAATAGAGTAGGACAGGACAGGATAGAAAGAACAACAGAACATGGAATGGAATAATAGAATAGACTAGACTAGAGTAGAATTCTTTATTAGCCAAGTGTGATTGGACACACAAGGAATTTGTCTTGGGTGCAGATGCTCTCAGTGTACATAAAAAGACAAGATACATTCGTCAAGAATCCTAAGGTACAGCACTTAATGATAGTCACAGGGTACAAATAAGCAATCAGGAAACAATCAAGATCAATATAAATTGTAAAGGATACAAGCCACAAAGTTACAGTCCTGCAGTCATAAGTGGGAGGAGATGGGTGATAGGAACGATGAGAAGACTAATAGTAATAGTAATGCAGCCTTAGTGAGTGGTTTGACAGTGGTGAAAATAGAATAACAGAGTTGGAAGGGACCTTGGAGGTCTTCTGGTCCAACCCCCTGCCTAGGCAGGAAACCCTATACCGTTTCAGACAGATGGCTATCCAGCATCTTCTTAAAGACTTCCAGTGTTGGGGCATTCACAACTTCTGGAGGCAACTTCTATTCCACTAATTGTTCTAACTGTCAGGAAATTTCTCCTCAGTTCTAAGTTGCTTCTCTCCTTGATTAGTTTCCACCCATTGCTTCTTGTTCTACTCTCAGGTGCTTTGGAGAATAGCTTGTATGAATTAGTACGTATTTACAGGTAATCCTTGAGTTACAACAGTTCATTTAATGACCGTTCAAAGTTACAACGGCACTGAAAAAAGGGCCGTATCATTTTTTGCACTGGTCGTACATTGCTGCATTCCTATAATCATGTAATTAAAATTCAGATGCTCGGCAAAGGACTCACAGTTATGACAGTTGCCATGTCCCGGGGTTATGCGATCCCCTTTTGTGACCTTCTGACAAAGTCAATGGAGAAGCCAGACTCACTTATGTCAATAACTTAACAACGACAGTGATTTGCTTTAAAACGGTGGCAAGAAAGGTCGTAAAATGGGGCAAAACTCACTTAACAGATGTCTCATTTACCAACATAAATTTTGGGCTCTGTAAGACTTACGATCACAGCTGAGTCCCAAATTTCTATTGCAAAGTCACGTGATCAAAATTTGCGCGCTTGGCCATTCACCTGTATTTATGACGGTTGACACATCCCGTGGTCATGTGGTCACTTTTTGCCATGCTGCCAGCCATCTTCTGTTAGGCAAAATCCATGCGGGAAGCCGACTCTGCTTATCGACCACATGATTCGCTTAACAGCAGTTACGATTTACTTAACAACCCTGGCAGAAAAGGTCGTAAAATCAGACACGCTTCCCTTAATAATTCCTTGCTTAGCCATAGAAGCCGACATTGGTCGTAAGTCGAGGACTACCTGTAGTTACCGTATTTTTCAGAGTATAAGATGCTCTGAAGTATAAGACGCACCTAGCTTTTGGAGAGGAAGCTTTTGCCTCTGCCTCCCAGCAATTTGCCTCCTTGCAGCAAACAGCAAACAGCACAGACAATATACACTGTTTGTAGTGTTACATTTCAGACTATACTTTTACAGATGTTCAAATTGATGTGCTTTCTGGAAGTTTAGTTATTCTCCTCTATTTAAAAGAAGATATAATAGCACTGGGCCTCTTCTGATCAAGCATTTGTTTTAAAAAGCGTCTTCATTTTGTTAAGTTGTCTAGAACAAAAATAAAGCAGTCTTTAAAAAATAAATGTAATCATTTGAACATTCTATAGGCATTTATAGTTACTGACTTACCTCCTTGCAGCAAACAGGCTGATTAGCAGAAGAAAAACAAAATCTGCTTCTGCCTCCCAGCAATTCACCTCCTTGCAGCAAACAGCAAGTTTCACTTTCAATTTCAGCACAGGCCTCCCGATCACCAGCTGTTTCAGGCTGCAAGGATTGCCATAGCCTATTGCTGCTTCTGCGTTTGCTGCAAGGAGGTAAACTGTTGGGAGGCAGAGGCCAAAGGGTGGGAGGCGGCGGGTGGGCAGGGCTACATTTGGTGTATAAGACACACCCAATTTTTCACCCTCTTTTAGGGGGGGGGAGGTGCATCTTATACTCCAAAAAATGCGGTAAGCAACCGTCTTCTGCAAATCACTACTGTTCTTTCAAACTGCTATTTCTGTGATCTCCACAGTTCTGACCGAGGCCAAGCGTTACACGTTTTTTATGCCTACCCTGCCCTGCTTGGTCTCCTTCTGCCAAGCCTTCCCTCCCCTGTACGAAGACATCATGTCCCTCCTCATCCAAGTTGGACAAGTTTGTGCTTCCGACGTGGCCACAGAAACGAGGGATTTCGATCCGATTATTACACGTAAGCCGTCGTATCTCAATGTTTTCAGTCACCTTTGCTTGCCCTTGGGCTCGTGCCAGGGATGGCAAACCTTTTCGGCGCCGAGTGGCCAAACCAGACAAGTGGCATGCATGGGTCTGTATGTGTGCATGCTGGAGGACCGGAAACCCGAAGACCAGTTGGCCGGCGTGCACATGCCTGTTTTGGGGCTGTTTGGGGGGGCTGCTTTCGGGGCGTTTTCAGGGCATTTTTGTAATAGTTTTTGTGGGAAAAACCATTGCAAAATTTCCAGAATGCCGGGAAAAGGCCCGGAAAATGGATTCGTTTTGGCTGTTTTTAGGGCACGCTAGAGCCCACGGTGAATACCAGCTGATGACGGTGTGCGTGCCCATAGAGAGGGCTCTGCGTGCCACCTCTGGCACACCTCCCAAAGGTTCAACATCACCTTTCTATGCCTAACATCATCTGAGCGTTTCCACTCTCCCATGTTTAACTTGGTTTATTTTTTTCGCCCCTTTTCTGCCCTGAATGTTTACCTCTAGGCCTCCAGCAACTGAAGGAAAAGCCCACGGAACAGACGAGGCTTCCCACGACCCACAAAACTGGAGGAGGGACCCCTAGCGCAGACCCCAACGTCCAACTCTGTCACTGCATTGAAAATACCTTCGTTGAAATCATTAACATGAGCGTCGGGGCCATTTAAGCACCTCCGGATGTGTCGGGCTTTGGCAAAATCGCGGGACGCAGGTGGTTTTTTTGTCGAAGTAAAACGAAGGATTGTCTGGAAACGTTTTTCACCACTGCGGCATTAAACCACAAGTCAACCACCGCTGCTTTCAGAGAAAGCATCTCTAGACTGGGGCGATTAAGATCTGTTCTCTCCAGACAAGCCATCCTGGCTTGTAGATTCTGAGAAGAGGAGCACGATGGGTCAAAGGCAGGGGAAAGCTGGTCTGGGGGGGTTGCCCTTTTCCCTCTGCAGGAATCCAGGTTTCCTTGCCTTTCAAAGAGGAGGCCATACAAACGATGATTGCCATGTAACATCATTTGGGGACTTGAGTTCCCTTTTTGTTTTTTAAAAAAATATTCCTTCAACTGGCTCCGCCATATCTTGGATTAAAGTTGAAAAAGTTCAATTTGAGGTAGAACTTTATTTTTTAAAATACGTTTTGTTTTTGTTTTTTTTCCATCTATAACAACTATCAATCATCACATTAACATTGAGATAGAACTTTAATCTGTGGAACTGTGAACAAGGATTCAAAAGAAGCTGATAAAAAGAGACAGAAAGGGAGGGAGGGACGGGGAGAGAGAGAGAGAGAGACAGAGAGAGACAGAGACAGAGACAGGCAGACGGACAAAGAGACACTCCCATAGAGAGAACCGTGGGTTCACTTAACACCACGAGAGAGAAAAAAGGTCATACAATCAGGTCAGTCGTGGGTGATCCGGTTTACTAAGCGTCACGACTTTACGACCTGATGGGCAGGCTCCATTATGGTCACAACTTGAGGACTGCCTGAGTTATGCCTAGAGTGGGATATGCATTTTACATCTTAATCGAAAATAATTCTTGCTGCGCGTTGTTAGTTTAGAAATCGCTGGATCAAAATACGAAAATGATTCTCCCTTTTATTATGCAACCACAAATCAAACATATTTCTATTTCGTGATATCACTTAAAAGCTGCAGCTATTGCATACTCAATTGGTATACCTATTTCAGCCCGCTGCAGATTTCAGCTGTAGATTTTTTTCCCCCCCCATAAACTTTTTGAAAGCATAGTATAAAAAGGCGGTAGATCATAGTGTTTTAAGATTGATATTCTCTGTTTCAACCTCCAGCAGCTGCTGAGAGTTGAAATGATTACGGCAGGATAGAAATGCAATAAATGGATGAGGTCGCAGGGTAAAAAAACAGCTTAACTTTATCAGAAATTTACTTGGATGGACAAATTATTGTAAAGTGAAATTACACTACAAAACAACCACCTGCTTCTATTACCTGGGGATTTATCACTAAAGTGGAGGGGGGAAAAATAGCCCAACTTTTGCAAAACCCTGAAATGACCCCTACTAGTTGTGTTCTTGAAGCCGACTCAAATGAAATAAAAGTCCATTGTTTTACCATTAGAGTGGGAGTTGAGTAAGCGGCGTAGCATGATGACCTGATTGTTCCAGTAGAAAAAATAATAATGATAATAAAAACCAATGGGCAGAGCATTAAAAAAAAAAACACCTAAAATCAGATTGGCTTCAGCTGTATTGGCATTACGACTAAAGGCACAGCTGGCGATCCTGCAGGATGGCTGTATTACTGTCAGTGTTCCAAATATCATGCAGAATTAAATCAGAGTCCAAGGCAGAGCTATCCTTAAAGTTCCAATTTAATAAGACAGACATGTTGGCAACAAACTGTGGAATCCCAAATCTAAAAGCTTCCTGGGATTCCACCCAGTTGAAAGTTCATGATCTTATCCCCACGCCCATCAATCCATCGCATGGTCCAATCGTCTTCGGCCACGCTGGCATCTCCACCCAGCTGGTTCCGGTCAGGTGCAGAGGTGCGGAGACAAAAGATGACCTTGGGCTTCTAGAAAAGAATGACAACAACACATTCCACAATTCTACTTTCTATTCCCCCTCCCAATTACTACACTAATAAAACAGCAGAATGAAACAATAAAGAGTGTGGCAGGCCAAAGATCCTAAAAAGGAATATAACTGCAGGCCTGACAGGCGGCCTCTCCTCAGAAGAAAAACGTTTCCTGAAAAGAGAATAACACAAAAGTTAACATAAGAAAATTAACCACCTCTCTCCCCCCCCCCCCAGGGGGACCCTTTGGCTTATCAGGAAACTTCTCATGGAATTGTTTTACTAAGTTCTCCACAGTTCGTTGCCGTTCATAAGTTACTAGTTGACACTGCCCCATGTTGTATGCTTTTGGTTAATACGTTTTTAATCCTTTCAATTTGTTGTTCATGGTTTTGGATGCTTATTTATTCACGTTTGGTAATTTTAACTTTGTGAGCACCTTCCCTAATTTACGTGTATAGGGTACATGTTGTGGCCCAGCAGGAGCCGTTGGAGCTGCCACCAGACTCTGAGAGTGAGGGTCCCTATGAGTCGGCTCTGGAGAATGAGGAGGACCCTTGGCAGGGTTCTGACTCTGAGCAGGGATCGGAGAGTCTGGTCGGCCACCAGGAGGCGCCTGAGGCATGGAGCAGCGGTGAGAGCCAAAGGAGGGGGGCTCCTGATGCCATGCCTTGGAGCAGTGGGGAGGAGTCACGGGACAGTGACTCAGACATCAGCAGGGAGTTCTTAGATGCTCGTTACCGCCGCGTCCACAGATGCAAGGAGCAAGGACGCAGTTACCGGCGGTAAGGGCTCTCAGCTGCTGATAAGTAGACTCCCCTTCAGTCTATAAAAGGATTGACTTAGCATACGCCCTTTGCAGAAGTCAACAAAGGAACTATTCAAGAAGTTCTGTCTTGGAAGCGTAGCATGCTGGATAGCTGCTATCGTGTCTCGGTGTCTGTGAGCCTTGTCGTGGTGGTTTACTGCCAAGGATCTGTCTGTCTGTGCAATAAATCCTGTTAAAGTAGTATTGTTCCGGAGCGTGTTCTGTGTGGGCGAGGGAAGAAGGGGGGGTCAGAACAGGTACGTGTCTATATTCATTCCTGCGGGGAACTTTGGCACTCTCTGAGCTTGGTCGTTTTCTTGCAGACATTTCATTCCCCAAACGGGTAACATCATCAGTTGCAGAAGGGTGTGGGGCTTGCTCTCTTTTTATAGACCAGCATCTTGCCCTGTCACCTCTTCACCAGCAGTCAATACCCAGACAAGCCGAGATTAAGAGCAAAATTAATACTAGACCACAAAATCAAGCAGTAAACAATAACCCCCGTCAAGGAATTAGCGAGTCAGGCAAGCAAGCTAACAATAAGCCAGGGGTGTCCAAACTTGGGAACTTTAAGACTTGTGGACTTCAACTCCCAGAATTCCCCAGCCAGCTGGCTGGGGAATTAATACAATACAATAGTAGAGTTGGAAGGGACCTTGGAGGTCTTCTAGTCCAACCCCCTGCCTAGGCAGGAAACCCTATACCGTTTCAGACAAATAGCTATCCAACATCTTCTTAAAGACTTCCAGTGTTGGGGCATTCACAACTTCTGGAGGCAAGCTGTTCCACTGATTAATTGTTCTCACTGTCAGGAAATTTCTCCTCAGTTCTAAGTTGCTTCTCTCCTTGATTAGTTTCCACCCATTGCTTCTTGTTCTACCCTCAGGTGCTTTGGAGAATAGTTTGACTCCCTCTTCTTTGTGGCAACCTCTGAGATATTGGAATAATGCTATCATGTCTCCCCTAGTCCTTCTTTCTCTTAAGCTAAACATACCCAGTTCCTGCAACCGTTCTTCATATGTTTTAGTCTCCAGTCCCCTAATCATCTTTGTTGCTCTTCTCTGCACTCTTTCTAGAGTCTCCACATCTTTTTTACATCGTGGCGACCAGAACTGAATGCAGTATTCCAAGTGTGGCCTTACCAAGGCATTATAAAGTGGTATTAACACTTCACGTGATCTTGATTCTATCCCTCTGTTGATGCAGCCTAGAACTGTGTTGGCTTTTTTGGCAGCTGCTGCACACTGCTGGCTCATATTTAAATGGTTGTCCACTAGGACTCCAAGATCCCTTTCACAGTTACTACTACTGAGTAAGGTATCACCTATACTGTACCTGTGCATTCCGTTTTTGTTGCCTAAATGTAGAACCTTACTCTTTTCACCATTGAATTTCATTTTATTAGATAGTGCCCAATGTTCAAGTTTGTCAAGATCCTTCTGTATCTTAAGCCTATCTTCTGGAGTGTTGGCTATTCCTGCCAGCTTGGTATCATCTGCAAATTTGATGAGTTCCCCATTTATTCCCTCATCCAAATCATTGATGAAGATGTTGAAGAGTACTGGGCCTAAAACAGAGCCTTGGGGTACTCCACTGCATACTTCCCTCCATGTAGATGCAGTTCCATTGAGGACTACACGTTGAGTGCGGTTGGTCAGCCAGTTACCAATCCATCTGGTGGTGATGCTGTCTAACCCACATTCTTCTACTTTATCTAGTAGTAGGTTATGGTCTACCTTATCAAAAGCCTTACTGAAGTCCAAGTAAACTATATCAACGGCATTCCTCTGGTCCACTAATTTTGTCACATTATCAAAGAATGCAATAAGATTAGTCTGGCATGATCTGTTTTTGACAAATCCATGTTGACTTTTGGCTATTACTTTGTTTGCTTCTAGGTGTTCGCAAATTCGTTGCTTGATTATTTTTTCCAGAATCTTTCCTGGTATTGAGGTTAGGCTGATAGGTCTGTAGTTTCCTGGATCTAATTTTTTCCCTTTTTTGAAGATGGGAACCACATCAGCTCTTTTCCAGTCCTCTGGTAGTTCCCCGGTGTTCCAGGATCTCTGAAAAATATAATTCAGTGGTTCTGAGATCTCGTCTGCTAGTTCCTTCAGAACTCTGGGGTGTAATCCATCCAGTCCTGGTGATTTGAACTCATCTAGGGTAGACAGGTGCTCACTTACCATTTTCTTCCCTATTTCAATTTGTGTTCCTAATTTTGTGGTGCTGCTTTTGATAGGTTGGACTGTTTTATCCCTTTGTGTAAAGACAGATGCAAAACATGAGTTAAATAGTTCTGCTTTCTCCAATTCTGGGAGTTGAAGTCCACAAGTCTTAAAGTTCCCAAGTTTGGACACCTGCAATAAGCAGCTGCCTAATCAATGAATCATCAAGACCACTCCCACAAAAACACCAACAGGGCAAGCCACTTGTAGGCAAACAATCTACAATTAGATTAGACATTTCATTACCCAACTTAGGTAACATCATCAGCGTTAGCAGGGAGTGGGTTTGCTTTCTTGTCTACATACAAGTCGCTTGCCCTATCTGAGTTGGTGGGTGTTCTTGGTAGTTCCCTGAATAGGATATTATTTCTTCTTGTACCACATCCGTCATCGCATGTTGACGATCCTATTTTTATCAACAGCCGCATGAAAAAGTTTGCTGCTGAGTTTTGTCCAAACCGGTCCTTTAGATTTTGAAGCCATGATGTTCTTCTTACAATAATACAATACAATAGTAGAGTTGGAAGGGACCTTGGAGGTCTTCTAGTCCAACCCCCTGCCTAGGCAGGAAACCATACACCGCTTCAGACAAATGGCTATCCAACATCTTCTTAAAGACTTCCAGTGTTGGAGAATTCACAACTTCTGGAGGCAACTTTTGTTCCACTGATTAATTGTTCTGACTGTCAGGAAATTTCTCCTCAGTTCTAAGTTGCTTCTCTCCTTGATTAGTTTCCACCCATTGCTTCTTGTTCTACCCTCAGGTGCCTTGGAGAATAGTTTGACTCCCTCTTCTTTGTGGCAGCCCCTGAGATATTGGAAGACTGCTATCATGTCTCCCCTGGTCCTTCTTTTCATTAAACTAGACATAGTTCCTGCAACCGTTCTTCCCCCGGACCTCCTTTGCCTTCAATCTTTCCCTGGAGGATTAAGTGAAGGATGCCGTATTTTTCTGGGTGTCGCATCACATGTCCAAAATATTCTAACTTACGCTTTTTAATGGTTTTGATTGATTTCCCTTGGCTTTCCCAGGCGGCTTATCACCAGCTCATTTCTGATTTTGTCAACCCAGCTTATAAATCGCAGCCACCTGTAAATCCACATTTCAAGGATATTATTTGCTGTTTGCTTGTTTGTCTGAGTTGGTGGTTCCTTGACTAGGGTATTGTTTGCTTTTGGATTGTTGGTCTAATATTAATTTTGAGGTTAAATATGCTGATCTGGATGTTGATTGCTGGTGAAGAGATAATTTGGTCTTTTTGTTTCCTTTTTTGGCTTTTTGATTGTCTCTTGACTACTGTGTAGGTGTTGGCGTTCAGAGAGGGGGGTTGGACTAGATGATTGGTGTTCAGAGCAGGGGTGTCTGTGGATTAGATAACCTATAACAGGGCTCAGCAAACTGCGGCTCTGGAGTCACATGCGGCTCTTTCCTCCCTCTGCTGCGGCTCCGTCACCGGTCGGCGCCACAATTTTGAGAGGAGCTTCCAGTGGGAGGAGGGGAGAGAAGCACAGTGCGCCAGGAGAAGACTCTATGGCAAGGGGAGGGTTTTCCAGTTGTCTCCACAATTGATAGGGCTTTCGGTTATGACAGGTAGAGGAAAAAGGACACCGCGCTAGGAGGAGATTTTATGGTGGGGGAATTGAACTTCTGGTCAGCTCCAGAATTGAACAGGGACTTCCGGTTAGGACCTTTGTGACTCCCGGTGTTTTCTTTTCGGTGGGAAACGGGTCCAAATGGTTCTTTGAGTGTTTACGTTTGCTGACCCCTGACCTATAACATTGATAGCTAACCTTTTTGCCAAAAGCGGGGGGAGCACAGGGGGGTCATGTGCGGGCATGCCCTCACCCATAATGCTATCCACACGAACCCCCCCGCGCACATGTGTACACGACCCCCAACCCCACCCCCGCTTTTAGCCCAGAATGGATCTATTTTTCGCCCTCCCCAGGCTCCAGAGGTTTGCAGGTTGGGTTCCAGTTTGCACGTTGGGTTGTTTTCGCTCTCCGGAGGCTTCAGGTAAGCCTCCGGAAGGCGAAAAACGGCCTAAAAAAGAAGGCCGGTGACAGCTGGCCAGCACACACATGCGTGCTGGAGCTGACAGAGCTCCAGCCTTGCCTGCCCTAACAAATGGCTCCACATTCACCATCATGGACCTATAAGATCCCTTCCAACTCTGTTAATCTGTTAAAAAAAGAGAGGGAGCTACAAGTATTCTCTTCTCCACACCTCCATTCATCTCCACAAGATGTCACTATAAGCTTACCATAAGGTGGCAAGAGTTGTGTCAAAAGCACATCCCATTGACTTATCCAGGTCATGGTTGTCCCAAAGGTGCTGTGTTTTTTTTCCCCCCAAGAGGCAACTGGGCCTTCTGGTTTTTCTTTGAAGACGTTTCGCTTCTCATCCCAGAAGCTTCTTCAGCTCTTCATCCAGGCTTCTGGCATGAGAAGCGAAACCAAAGAAAAACCAGAAAGTCCAGTTGTCTCTTGAAAACAGCACCTTTGGGATATCCCCACAGTGATGTGATCAAAATCTTGGCATATCAGCATGTATTGATGACCGCTGTAGTGTCCCAGGATGTTTCTATCACCATTTGGGAAGACGTTTCCCAGTTGGACATTTCAAAGTCAGCAGGGGAAGCAAGATTTGTTTAGAGACACATGGCTCACTTAACAATTGCAATGATTTTGTGGACCACCTGGCCAAGCAGGTTGACTCTCCCTTAACAATTGCCTCGCTTAACAACAGAAATTATGGTCTCAATTGTTGTAAATGCAAGACTGCCTATATTATCCAGTCCAAAAGGTGCTTTCCCCCCTCCCCACCAAGAAAAATGGTTTTTCTTTGAAAATGATTCGCTTCTCATCCCAGGAGCTTCTTCAGCTCTTCATCCAAGCTTCTGGCATGAGACGCGAATAGTCTTCGAAGAAAAAACAGAAAAACAGAAAATTCAAGTTGCCTCTTGAAAAAAAAAAAGCACCTTTGGGATCCTATTGACTTTGCTTGTCAGCTGGAAAACTCACAAATGGCGATCCCATGATCTCGGATGCTGCCACCCACCCTTGTAAATACATGAAGTCCCAGTGGTGAAATGAATTTTTTTTTTACTACCCTTCCTGTGGGCATGGCTTGGTGGGCGTGGCAGGGGAAGGATACTGCAAAATCTCCATTCCCACCCCATCCTGGGGCCAGCCAGAGGTGGTATTTGCCGGTTCTCCAAACTACTCAAAATTTCCGCTATCGGTTCTCCAGATTTCACCCTTGGGCAGTCTTCAACTTACAACCACAATTGAGCCCAAAATTCATGTTGCTAAAATGAGAAGTTGGTTAGTGACTTTTGCCCCATTTTACGCCTTTTCTCGCCACCATTTCTTAAGCGAATCATTTCAGTTCTTCACTTAGTAACACGGTTGTTAAGTGAACCTAGTTTCCCCATTGACTTTGCTCGTCAGAAGGTTGCAAAAGTGGATCACATGACACCGGGACACAACCGTCATGGATACAATACAATACAATAGCAGAGTTGGAAGGGACCTTGGAGGTCTTCTAGTCCAACCCCCTGCCAAGGCAGGAAACCCTATACCGTTTCAGACAGATGCCTATCCAGCATCTTCTTAAAGACTTCCAGTGTTGGGGCATTCACAACTTCTGGAGGCAACTTCTGTTCCACTGATTAATTGTTCTAACTGTCAGGAAATGTCTCCTCCGTTCTAAGTTGCTTCTCTCCTTGATTAGTTTCCACCCATTGCTTCTTGTTCTACCCTCAGGTGCCTTGGAAAACAGTTTGAATAGTTCTTTGTGGCAACCCCTGAGATATTGGAAGACTGCTCTCATGTCTCCCCTAGTCCTTCTTTTCATTAAACTAGACATACCCAGTTCCTGCAACCGTTCTTCATATGTTTTAGTCTTCAGTCCCCTAATCCTCTTTGTTGCTCTTCTCTGCACTCTTTCTAGAGTCTCCACATCTTTTCAACATCGTGGAGACTAAAACTGAATGCAAATATTCCAAGTGTGGCCTTCCCAAAGTCTTATAAAGTGGTATTAACCCTTCACGGGATCTTGATTCTATCCCTCTGTTGATGCAGCCTAGAACTGTGTTGGCTTTTTGGGCAGCTGCTGCACACGGCTGGCTCCTATTTAAATGGTTGTCCACTAGGATGTACATACTGGCTGCCAAACACAAGATTGTGTGTATACTGTCAAGTTGTCTATAAGTCTGAGGGCTGATTGAAAGTCACTTTTTTCAATGCCATTATAATTTCAAAAGGTCACTGAACGAATGGTTGTAAATCAAGGACTACCCTGCAGAAAATTCATTATGATAGAGTCAGAGAGCATAAGCTGTTTGGGGGCGGGGTGGGGGTGGGGGGAAGGCAGAAGTATCTCTGATTACAGTCTCTTAAACAATAAACAGTAACTGTTAGATATTAACATATATCGTGGCAAGTCTCCTCTCTGGTCCGCTGCTACCGCGGGAAACAGGTATCGTTCTGATTGGTCGAGAGGCGTACCCGATTCCTATAAAAGGGGAACCCTCTGGCCACAGAGCAAGCTGGATCACTACTACTACTAATAAAGAGCTGTTAAGTCACTTCGTGTCCGCAGTCTGTTCTCTCGTTGCCCAGATCCAACATTGGCGACGAAGGTGGGATTGAGAGACAGATAGGACGAAGATCGCCACTTCAGAATCTCCGGATTTGATCCAGCCCAGGAATTCGGCAGGAATTCCGGCAGCCATCTCAGGACACCGCAGCGCGGCAAATTCAAACGAGGAAAATGGCGATGCATACTCCCCCTGCTCCATTCGACCCAGCGAATGACGAATGGGAGGCATTCATGATTCGGTTCGAGTGTTTTCTCGAAGCGAACGAATACACGGGGATAACCGACGCACGAAAGAAAAATATCTTCCTCGGCTACTGTGGAAAAGAAGTCTTCAATACGGCCAGAGACCTCACCGCACCTACTCCGATACAAGCGGTATCATGGGCGGCGTTGCAACAGACTCTACAGACTCATTACGCGCCAAAACCTTCCCGCCACGTTTGCCGCCAGGAATTCAACACGAGGAACCAGAAGGCGGGAGAATCAATCAATCAATACGTTGCAGCCCTACGTAAGGCATCAACTAACTGCGAGTTCAGGGATCTGGACGAGCATATCCTGGCACAATTTGTTTGTGGGTTAAGAGACATTTCGCTACAAAAAAGGCTGTTGGCAAATCCAAATTTAACCCTACAAATAGCACTAAACGAAGCAAGGGCATCCGAGTCAGCGGAAAGATCATCGGAAAGCATACAACGCGGGTTCAACACAAGCCAACCAGCACCCAGACAAACCAGAGTCCACTACGAGGACACCAACCCCGACTACGAGGATCCCGAGTTCGAGGACAGTCACCTGATGCGGAGCAGTCACATGAGGCCTGGGGGGAGACCCAGATTCCGTTTGCCGCCCTGCGCAAGCTGCGGAGGGAATCACCCCCGGTCTACCTGTCGGTTCAGGAACGTTGTTTGTTCACTCTGCAACAAACTTGGGCACATCGCACGAGTGTGCCGGAGCGGAGTCCCTGCCTCACGGCAGCCACCTACATACCGCCAACAGAAGCCCAACCCAGGGGCTTGGCGAAACCAAAAAGGGCGCACAGAGAGAAATCCACAAGTGTTTACCCAGAGAGAAAATCCCCAAAGAGCTGAGCGAACGTATTCCCAGAGAGACTATACACCAAGAGCTGAGAGAGCGTTCTATCAAGACGCTCAACGAGAGTATTTTCAGGATACAGATGCTGAGATAGAGTTAACCCAGAGAGAGGAGTTGCGAACGTATCTCACAACAATAAGTCAGGTCCGCACCAAGCGGCCTAAAAAGCTGAAAGTCACAGTCCTCTTGGAGGGCTCACCTTGCGAGCTGGAAGTTGACACAGGATCGTCCCTGACGATCATTTCATGGGCATCCATGAAACAGGCTATCCCTAGCCTCAAAAAGAGCCAACTACGCGCTCCAGACATCCTGCTACGAGACTACCAGGGGAACCGAGTCCCCATCGTGGGCCAAGGCACGTTCCAGATCCGTTTCAAGGACATCGTAGCCCAGCTGCCCGTGACCATCGCCAGCACATCGTTACAAAACCTCCTAGGACTGGATTGGTTCGAATCCTTGGGGCTAGAAGTCACCGGAATCAACGCCGTGGAGAACAGCAGCGCTGAGCAGATTTTTAAGGAGTTCGAGGATGTGTTCAGCCCCGGTCTTGGTAAGTATGTGGGTAAACCAATATCATTCAATTTAGACCCCAAAGTGGCGCCAATCCGACTTAAACCGAGACGAGTGCCTTTTGCACTCCGCCCAAAAATAGATAAGGAGATAGATAAGTTAGTAGAGCAAGGAATCCTTGAGCCGGTGGATCACGCGCGCTGGGAAACTCCCATTGTGACCCCAGTCAAGCCAGACGGATCAGTCCGCATCTGCGCGGACTATAAATGCACAATTAATGTCGCGCTACAACAAAGCGCATATCCTGTGCCAGTAGTACAACACCTATTGCATTTGTTGGGGCCAGGAAAGATATTTGCTAAGTTAGACATGGCACAAGCTTACCAGCAGTTGCCCGTGGATAGCGCCACAGCGGAGGCCCAAACTATAGTGACGCATAGAGGAGCATTCAAATGCAACCGGCTACAATTCGGTGTGAGTATTGCTCCAGGTCTGTTCCAGAGCGTCATGGAACGGCTTTTGCAAGGGATACCGGGAGTCGTCCCCTATTTCGACGACATCTTGGTGTCCGCTGCAAACGAGGAGCAACTATTAAAAAGAGTCAGAACTGTTTTGGCCAGAATCAGAGAAAAGGGCCTCCGCCTAAAAAAGGAGAAATGCCAAATTAACGTGCCTAGCGTAGAATTCCTGGGATATAGAATCGATGGTCAGGGAATACACCCCACTTCAAAGAAAATAAAGGCGATCCAGGACGCCCCCACACCACGAAATCAGACCGAGTTGCAGGCCTTCCTCGGACTATTTAACTTCTACAGCGTTTTTCTGAGACAGAAAGCGACCGTTGCTGAGCCATTACATCGACTACTCCAGAGGAACGCAACATGGAGATGGGGACGATCCGAAGCAGCAGCCTTCGCCGCAGTAAAGCGCCTGCTCACCATTGACTCGCTGTTAGTCCAATACAGCCAGACGCTACCGCTGGTATTGACCTGCGACGCATCACCTTTTGGAGTCGGCGCAGTCCTCAGCCACAGGATGCCAAACGGGAATGAAGCACCCATCGCTTTCTACTCCAGGACTCTTTCATCGGCCGAGAGGAATTACAGCCAGATGGACAGGGAAGCGTTAGCTGCTGTAGCTGGAGTAAAACGTTTCCACGAATACCTCTACGGCCGCGATTTTGAACTGATTACAGATCACAAACCGCTGTTGGGACTTTTGGCGGGAAACCGCCCCACTCCAGTCTCCCTTTCTCCTCGCATGACCAGGTGGACTGTTTTCCTGGCTGCGTACTCTTACAAGTTGATTCATCGACCGGGCTCCACCCTAGGACACGCAGACGCACTCAGCCGTTGCCCACTACCGGACCTTTTGCCAGACCCCACTCCCGAAGTACCGGTGCTGCTCATTGACTGTTTGGACTCAGGACCGGTTTCTTCCTGCGATGTTGCAAGGTTTTCTTCTAAAGACAATATAATAAAGCAAGTTCAAACTTGGGTTTGGAGGGGGTGGCCGAAGGGAAACGTGGGCCCAGAATTCAAAATGTTTTGGTCAAAACGTGATGAACTCTCAGTGTTACAAGGTGGTTTATTGTGGGGGGATCGAGTTGTTATTCCTTATGCGTTACGTAGAAATGTGCTAGATGCATTACATGTTGGCCATCCGGGGATCGTTAGGATGAAGGCGTTGGCAAGAAGTTACGTTTGGTGGCCAAACATGGACAAAGAGATAGAGGAATGGGTGGCCACTTGCGATCCATGCCAGGAATCGAGGCCTGCACCCCCGGAAGCGCCCGCCACAGAATGGGAAAAGCCTAAAGCACCCTGGTCGAGAATACACATCGATTTCGCAGGGCCAGTTCAAGGTCAGACCTTCCTCATAGTTGTGGATGCATACTCCAAATGGCTAGAAGTAGTCCTAATGACTTCATCCACGGCAGAGGCAGTCATTAAGGTTCTACGGCGACTTTTCGCCACTCATGGCTTGCCCGACCTCCTGGTCTCCGACAACGGGCCCCAGTTCACGGCCATGCAATTCGAAACGTATTTAGCAGGTCAGGGGATTCGGCATGCCCTCGTCGCGCCATTCCATCTGGCATCAAACGGACAAGCGGAGAGAATGGTGCGATCCGCAAAAGAGGCCCTCGCTAGGATGGGTCCAGGTGATTGGCAAACACGCATTGACCATTACCTATTGATTCAACACATTACCCCCAGCGCTACGACGGGTAGGAGCCCCGCTGAACTACTCATGGGCCGCCGTCTATGGTCTCACCTGGACCGTCTTCACCCGAATTACTCTGCCACAGCACCCCCAGACTCCACAAGCAAAATTCGGAGTTTTAGCATAGGAGATTCAGTATACGCCCACAATTATGAAGGAGGAACATTGTGGATGCCAGCAAAGGTCATTGGCATCACGGGTCCACGATCGTATCTGCTAGAACTGGAAGACGGGTGAAACTGGAAAAGGCACATCGATCAACTACGGGGCCGCCTGGCGCACTCAGACCTTCGAACCGAGAACGAGAGCTACCTGCCAATACAGAATCAACCACCAGAAACCCCCAACACAGAGAACTACGACACCTGCGAGCCCAGGACAGAACAAGAGGAACAACACCAACACAACGAAAACCAGCAGATCCCCGAACGCCAAAGTAACGAAAGCCTACAGACTCCCGAACGCGAAACAGAGAAAGCAACCAATCCTGCAACTACTTCCGATCAACCCGAACTGCGACGTTCCACCCGAGTAAGACAAACGCCAACATACCTTAAGGACTATATAACTAACCGCAACGTTCCGTCTAAGAGGGGAGGGGTGTTAGATATTAACATATATCGTGGCAAGTCTCCTCTCTGGTCCGCTGCTACCGCGGGAAACAGGTATCGTTCTGATTGGTCGAGAGGCGTACCCGATTCCTATAAAAGGGGAACCCTCTGGCCACAGAGCAAGCTGGATCACTACTACTACTAATAAAGAGCTGTTAAGTCACTTCGTGTCCGCAGTCTGTTCTCTCGTTGCCCAGATCCAACAGTAACGGAGTTGGAAGGGACCCTGGAGGTCATCTAGTCTAACCCCCTGCTCACGCAGACCTGTACTAGGGATTTGAACCGCCCAACTGTTGACCTTTCTGATTGACAAGCCCAGTGTCTTAGCCACTGAGACAATACAATACAATACAATACAATGCAATAGCAAAGTTGGAAGGGACCTTGGAGGTCTTCTAATCCAACCCCCTGCCTAGGCAGGAAACCCTATACCGTTTCAGACAAATGGCTATCCAACATCTTCTTAAAGACTTCCAGTGTTGGGGCATTCACAACTTCTGGAGGCAAGTTGTTCCACTGATTAATTGTTCTCACTGTCAGGAAAGACACTTATTCTTTTCCAGGGGAAGAAAAATAAATCAATGTTTTGCAACTATGGCTGGGGAATTCTGGGAGTTGAAGTCCACCCATGCCAAACCGTGCTGGCTGGGGAATTCTGGGAATTGTAGTCCACAGGTTTTAAAGTTGTTGGGAGTGAAACACTGTCATAATGTTTTAACGCTTTCCATAATCCACTGCCTATCTTGCCAGCTCAAAGATCATGAGGCGCCATAGAGCAGGGATCTCCAACCTTGGCAACTTTAAGACTTTGTGCACTTCAATTCCCAGAATTCCTCAGCCAGCTGCCTGAAGAATTCTGGGAGTTGAAGTTCACAAGTCTTAAAGTTACCAAGGTTGGAGATCCCTGCCATACAGCCAGTGCCAAGGGACTAAGGCCTCTACCAATTCGAAAGGCCTTTTTCCTTCATCAGGGGGTCTTCCTCGCAGCCAACTAAATGTGAATTCCTTAAATTTTTGGAGCAGCCGTCGGAACTCACGCCGCCCCTATAAGACTAGGTAGTTTCCGAAATGAAGCCCTGGAGAGCTAGGCCGCGAGGTATCTAGGCAACCGAAGGACACCGGAAGCCGCGCTACCGGGCTTTCTCTCGTTGGCGCTTCTAGCTAGCCACTGATTGGCAGAAAAACCGGAAGAGAGCGGTCGCAGCCGAGGCGGGAAGGAAGGATCGAAGTCTGAGAAAGCGAGCGAAGAAGCGCTTGGAATCCTGAGGTAACTCTCCTTGCGCGCGCTGAGAAGAGGGGCGCGCGTTGGCTCCTCCACGTTAGACGAGTCCAAAAACCCGGTGGAAGGCGGGGGTGGGTGTGGAGTACAGCGCTTTTCGACTCTTCCAATTCAAATTTTGGGAGGGGGAGAATTGTTTAAACCACGCTCGTTTTTGCGCCTTTCAATTTATCCTCCATAAAATGATTTTTTTGAAGGATCGAAAAGTGAGGCATGGGGGAGGGGAGGGAATAAAATGCCCCCTCCAGCGTTTAGTGAGTCAAAAGTCTTAATTTTCATGGGGGGGGGGTGTTGGAAAGAAACCATCATCCCTCAAGTAAAGTTTGCTTTTTCTGGTGCATCAATTCCTTTAAAAAAATCCTAAAATTTGGGCAGCCTAACCTCCATTAATTATTTAATTTTAATTTTTTACAGTCAGTTCAATAATACTCATATATATATATATATATGTATGTATGTATGTATGTATGTATGTATGTATGTATGTATGCATGCATGCATGCATGCATGCATGCATATATACACACACACAGACACACACATAAGTCCGTTTGTTTGTGTGGGAAGAGGTACTAAAGAGCCTCCTGATGCGGGTGAAGGAGGAGAGTGCAAAAGTTGGCTTGAAACTCAGCATTAAGAAAACTAAGATCATGGCATCCGGCCCTCTCAATTCCTGGCAAATAGATGGGGAAAAATGGAGGTAATGGCAGATTTTATTTTCCTGGGCTCCAAGATCACCGCAGATGGGGACTGCAGCAGAGAAATTGAAAGACGTTTGCTCCTGGGGAGGAACGCTATGGTAAAACTAGAAGCATACTAACAAGCAGAGACATCACCCTGCCAACAAAAGTGTGTATAGTCAAATCTATGGTTTTCCCAGTTGCAATGGATGGCTGTGAAGGTTGGACTATAAGAAAGGCTGAGCGCCAAAGAATGGAGGCCTTTGAACTCGGGTGCTGGAGAAGACTCCTGCGAGTCCCTTGGACTGCAGGGCCATCCAACCAGTCAGTCCCAGAGGAGATCCACCCTGACTGCTCCTTAGAAGGCCAGATCTTGAAGTGGAAACTCAAAGACTTTGGCCACCAAATGAGAAGGAAGGACTCCCTGGAGAAGATTCCTGCAAGGTGATCCAACCGGTCAGTCCTAGAAGAGATCTACCCTGACTGCTCTTTAGAAGGCCAGATCCTGAAGAGGAAACTCACAAGACTTTGGCCACTTAATGAGAAGGAAGGACTCCCTAGAGAAGAGCCTCATGCTGGGAACGATAAAGGGCAAAAGAAGAAAGGGACGACAGAGAATGAGGGGGCTGGATGGAGTCACTGAAGCAGTCGGCGTGAACTTAAATGGATTCTGGAGGATGGGAGAGGACAGGAAAACCTGGAGGAATGATGTCCATGGGGTCGGACACAACTTCACAACTAACAACAACAAAAGTCCTTGATTTACAATAATTCATTTAGCAATCTTTTGAAAATATAACAGCATTGAAAAAAGCATTCAATCAGTCCTCACACTTATAGACAGCTAGGATACTATATGCAGTGTCCTATGATCCAAATTTGGATGGTTGGCAACTAGCATGTATAGGTAGACCTCGACTTAAGCCAATTCATTTTATATATATAAAAATGTAATGTAATACTAAACTGCATTCAGTTTTGGTCGCCACGATGTAGAATAGATGTGGAGACTCTAGATAGAGTGCAGAGAAGAGCAACAAAGATGATTAGGGGACTGGAGACTAAAACATGAAAAACGGTTGCAGGAACTGGATATGTCTAGTTTAATGAAAAGAAGGACCAGGGGAGATATGATAGCAGTGTTCCAATATCTCATGGGTTGCCACAAAGAAGAAGGAGTCAAGCTATTCTCCAAGGCACCTAAGGGTAGAATTATGGGTGGAAACTAATCAAGGGGAGAAGCAACTTAGAACTGAGGAGAAACTTCCTGACAGTTAGAACAATTAATCAGTGGAACAGCTTGCCTCCAGAGTTTGTGAATGCCCCAACACTGGAAGTCTTTAAGAAGATGTTGGATAGCCATTTGTCTGAAACGGTGTAGGGTTTCCTGCCTAGGTAGGGGGGTGGACTAGAAGACCTCCAAGGTCCCTTCCAACTCTGCTATTGTATTGTATTGTATTATAGTGATCATACTTTTCATGTCCTCATACATCCACATCTGCCTATTAATAAAAGGTGAATATAAAAAGCCAAATCCCATCTATACATCTGGCTAAAAGTCAACATAACCACAATAAGAGACTGCATAGACTGATTACAAGCAGTGGTATGTCAAAGTAGCAACAACTAGATTGGAAGAACTGCTAGAAATACCAATTGCAAAAACTGGTGGGATCATAAAATGGAAAAAAACAGAAAATGAGGACTGGGACTTTAGAATACAAACGGACAAGTATCTGCAATATAATACCACTACTTAACAATTGTTGTTAAAAGACAAAGACAAAAATGTTAGATAGTGGATGTGGCAGTACCTGTAGATAGTGGAAGAGAAAGAACTAGAGAAGATAGCAAAATAAAGATCCACAAATAGAAATAGAATGTGGCAAAAGAAAGCAAAGGTAGTAACAATAGTAATAGGCCCCTTGGATGCAGTCTCAAAACATCTGGAGCTCCACTGGAACACCATCGGCATTGACAAATTCACCACCAGTTAATTGCAAAAGGCAGCTTTTCTCGGAACAGCTGACATCCTGTGATGATGTCTTTAAACACCATCCAGCAACGTCATTTGTCTAACCCGATTCCTTGAGAAGGATGCTATAGGTGAATTTAAAAGCCAAATGCAGTCTTAAATATCTGTCTGAGTGCGACCAACAATATCAATAACTATGCCAAACACCCTGGGCACCTTACAAGATATCAAATAGACAATCAAAACAATTAAAACTTAAGATTGGTCGTCCCACAGGTGCTTTTCCAAAAGACAATTGGACTTTTGTCCAGTTGCCTTTTTAAAAAGCACCTTTGAGACAGCCATGACTTGGGTGACTGAGAATCTCCATAGACCAGTGGCCCCCAACCTTTTGAGGCACCACGGACCGATTCCATGGAGAGAGTTTTTCTGCGGACTGCAGAGGGTGTGCTTTGCGTGCTGCCTGCATGTCGCAGATAGGGCTTCGCTTGTTTGCGTAACTCAGTTGCTTACATGCTGCAGACCGGTGCCAGTCCACAGATTGCTGGTTGGGAACCTGTTAGAGTTTGTTGCAGAAATGAAATCCAGAAAGCACACAGGTAACTGATGCAGCAGGATTCATTAACTTCTCTTTATATGCATAATAACACATAAGTCATATACAATACCAATGGCTGGTTCTTCCAATGTGGTAGATACAAGCAAATACAGTCAAAGGAGAGAACGGTTTCCAGTTTCACTTCCAGCAGCAGACCAGTATATAGATTTAGTACCGACTCAGAGCAACAGAGCTAAGCCACGCCCAGGCTCCAAAGTGTTTCAGCTCCCATTGGCTGATCTTGTTGCTATGCCCTATTCCAGTTCATGAATATACTCTGACAGAACTGCTGCCCTAGACGTTAAGATTGGTCGCCACCCAGAGTCGTTTTCTGAGATCGGGGGCCATAAAAATTGAATAAATAAAAATAGAAAAAGTAAAAATAGGAAAATGAACAGTCTGGACAAACAAAAAATAGCTGTCAACTTGTAAAGCGTTTCCATGGCTACTAATAAAGAAAAAGGAGGAGAATTCCATGCATACCTTTGGCCAGAGTCAGGTCTCATATTCCTACAACTGGCGTGTGAAATGCGCCTGTTTATAGCCTGCTTCAGCACCTTGTTGGTGGATGTGATTTATGACACAGACAGAAGGGATGGGATTCAGGGGTAAAGTTCAAATGCAAATAAGCGGAAATCAGTTTCGACTCTCCGCAGAAGAACATGCCAAAATGTTGATCCTAATAAATGAATGGATTTTGTCTCGAGGCTCGTAAATTAATTAGGTCATCTTTTGGGAACTTCACAATAGCCCTAGCCCCGTGATGGCGAATCAATGGCACGCGTGCCACAAGTGGCACGTGGAGCCATTTGTCAGGGCACGCAAGGCGCTGCCCTGTCAGCTGGCCAGCACGCATGCGTGCGCTGGCCAGCTGAGTTCACCTCTTTAAAAGCTATTTTTCGCCTTCCCCAGGCTCCAGAGGCTTTATAGGAGCCTGGGGAGGGCGAAAAGAGCCTCCCCCGCCCCCCCGGAGGCTTCAGGGACCGTCCCTGATGCCTTCGGAGCGCTTAAAACCACCCTCCGAGCAAACCGGAAGCCACTTCCGGTTTGCTCGGAGTGTGGTTTTAAGCGCTCCGAAGGCTTCAGGGAAGCCTCCGGACAATCCCTGAAGCCTCCGGAGGGCCTTCAGGGGGTCGGGGGGGGGGCTCTTTTCGCCCTCCCCAGGCTCGTATAAAGCCCCTGGAGCCTGGGGAGGGCAAAAAAACATGTAAAAATGGGGGGGGTTGCGCGTTGTGCGCGCATGCGCACTGGGGGGGTCGCGTGTTGCATTATGGGTGCGGCACGCCCGCCCTCGACCCCCCTGCGCTCCCCCCCTTTGTGACACGTGAGCCAAAAAAGGTTCGCCATCACTGCCCTAGCCCATCCAAAAACATGACAGGTTCCACAAATGTGCCAATTGCACATTTGGAACTAGAAATGTACACTATGGAACACTTGTCTCTCTTTCCTGGCATAGTTCCACTCAGCTTGTTATGATCTGAGTAGGTTTTGTTTTCCATGTGGGATTGTTTTGAGGCGGTTGCTAATATTTTGGCTTTGCTTGGCAGGTTTTTTTTTTTTTATGGGTCAACTCGAACTAGTTCTTAAGGGGTTCAGCATTCATCTTACCTATTGCTACTTCTTTCTGAGTTCAATGCCTAAACTAAAACCAGAGAGAATTTCAAATATGAATGCCTTTGTGCTTCTTGGCAGTCTGTTCTTGAGGTCCCTTTTGAGGTCCCTTTTGGCAATGCATATCTGAATCCACAGGTTTTTTTGATGTTGATTTAAATCACGCAGAAATGTGGGATCTAACCTATCATTGAAACATGTTTATTACGTTTATTAAGAAGTAATAGTACAGGTTTTTTTTAAAAAAAGATTTACAATACGATACAATAGCAGAGTTGGAAGGGACCTTGGAGGTCTTCTAGTCCAACCCCCTGCCTAGGCAAGAAACCCTACACCGTTTCAGACAAATGGCTATCCAACATCTTCTTAAAGACTTCCATTGTTGGGGCATTCACAACTTCTGGAGGCAACTTCTGTTCCACTCATTAATTGTTCTCACTGTCAGGAAATTTCTCCTCAGTTCTAAGTTGCTTCTCTCCTTGATTAGTTTCCACCCATTGCTTCTTGTTCTACCCTCAGGTGCCTTGGAGAATAGCTTGACTCCCTCTTCTTTGTGGCAACCCCTGAGATATTGGAACAATGCTATCATGTCTCCCCTAGTCCTTCTTTCTCTTAAGCTAGACATACCTAGTTCCTGCAACCGTTCTTCATATGTTTTAGCCTCCAGGCCCCTAATCATTTATGTTGCTCTTCTCTGCACTCTTTCTAGAGTCTCCACGTCTTTTCTACATCGTGATGACTAAAACTCCAAGTGTGGCCTTACTAAGGCATTATAAAGTGGTATTAACACTTTGATCTAGCCTTCCTTCTATTATGGATTTTTGAATTCTCAGTTGAAACTTTTTATTTTAGATTTGTTTAAAAATCTGTAGAGATTCTCCATCATCCAGGTCATGGTTGTCCTAAAGGTGTTTTTCAAGGAGGCAACTGGACTTTCTTGTTTTTTTTCTTTTGAAGACTTTTCACTTCTCATCCAAGAAGCTTCTTCAGCTCTGGCTGGATGGTGGGGAAAAGGAAGGATTTATATTCCTTGCGGACAGCTGGTCATTTGCATCCTTTTGGAAAGTTGTTGAGGCTGCTTAGAGATTTGTCTGTGTCCTCAGGATCCCCTGAATAGTGCTAATAGTTCCTGTTGTCTGCAATTTTTCTGGAAATCCGTTCGTACTCCCACACCGCTCAAAGGGTGTTCATCCCAAATTGCATAGCTAAAAGTCTGTAATGATTCTCAGTCATTCAGGTCAAGGTTGTCCCAAAGATGCTTTTTTCAGGAGGCAATTGGACTTCCTGGTTTTTTTCTTTGAAGACTTTTCTTTTTAGATTTCTTTGTATATTGCCTTTATTATTTTTACAAATAACTGAAGGTGGTGAACGTATCCAATACGTCTTCCTCCTCCTGCTATCTTCACAAGAAACCTGGGGGATGAGTTGGACTGAGAGAGAGTAACTGGCCCAATGTCACCCAGTTATGTCAGGACTAGAACTCACAGGTCCCTGGTGATTGGCCAAAGTCAACCAGCTGAGGCGGGATCGGATCTCAACAGTTTATAATTTAAAACATTGCTTCTTGTTTCTTGTAGGTGGATGTCCTGATAAGCCAATGCGATTATGGCATTACGAACATCAGAATACACGATCGGTGGTGTAAAAATTCTCTTCCCTTGTAAGGCGTATCCATCGCAGCTTGCTATGATGAACGCAGTAAGTCTGAAAAGCAATGGTTTTATAGCAGTCGTTGTAAGATTATGCCTAAGAGCGGTGTGGTGGCCTAGAGATGGAGCTCTCGTCTCACAATCAGGAGGCTGTGAGTTCAATCCTAGGTAGAGACAGATATTTCTCCGGGCTCAATGAGAATATATCTGATGAACAAAATTCCGCATTGGTGACAGGAAGGGCATCCGGCCAGTAAACGCTCAGCTTCATTCAGTTGCCCAGATTCCTTCCCACAAGGGATTATGAGGTCGTTAAAAGAGGAGGAGGATTGTAAGGTTACGCTTAAGCCTCTACAACGCTGTTTCTCAGCCTTGGCAACTTCAACTCCCAGAATTGTTAAGTGCATGCAGCCAGTCAGCATGCTGGATGGGGAATTCTGGGAGTTGAAGTCCACCCTTCTTAAAATTGCCAAGATTGAGAAACATCACTTTATAGTTGGAAAACAAGGATTTTCTCCCGCTTCCGAAATCTTTTTCTGTCTTTCAACTTTTAAAAGCTTTGCTTGGTGTTTTGTTTTTCTAAAAAAGAAAAGAAAAGAAAGAAAGCAACAGGATTAAATTCAAAACTTTTAAATCATAGTGAAAATGATTAGCCCCAATCTCTTGCCCCGTTGGTTAAGTGAATCACTGCAGTTGTTAAGTGAATCACATGGTTGTTAAGTAAACCTGGCTTCCCGCATTACTTGATTGGTTGGATGCCGGCGGGGAAGGTCGCAAATGGTGAGCACATGACCCTAGGACTCTGCAGGCTATTTAAGTCAGGAATGGAAAGCTTTTAATACAGCATTGTGGAGTCAGGATCCAACCTTTCACACGGAATAGAAATTGCATTTGCTGTCGAAATTCCATGCTTTAAAATAGATAGCCCTCTACATTATTTTTCAAATTTGGTTCTGCTAGGAATCAAATTAGGGAAATAGTTTGAAAGCAACAGGTAAATAAGATCTTCAGGTGTTCTTAGTTGCCATCTTGCAGCAAAAAGGGAAAAGGAAAGAAAAGGCAGCAGCTTGTTTTCCGTGCTGGCAAAATTCATTTCCTTCTTTGCAGATTGTGAAGGGGCTGAGCTCCAAGCAACACTGCCTGCTGGAGAGTCCCACTGGAAGCGGAAAAAGCTTGGCCCTGCTCTGCTCTGCGCTGGCCTGGCAGCAGTCTCTCTATGGTGAGGCCTTGGGTGGGCCTGTTTGAGCCATCAAGACTCTTTTTGGCTTCATTCTTCCTGCTAATGTTATGTCTATCTATATAAATATATTCCCATCTATCTATTCAAATGTATCCATTATCCATCCATCCATGTCTGTCTGTCTGTCTGTCTAACTAACTAACTAACTAACTAACTAACTAACTAACTAACTAGTCAGTCCTAGTGGAGATCACCCCTGACTGCTCTTTAGAATGCCAGATCCTAAAGATGAGACTCAAATGCTTTGGACACCTAATGAGATGGAAGGACTCCCTGGAGAAGAGCCTCATCCTGGGAACGATGGAGGGCAAAAGAAGAAGAAGGGGACGGCAGAGAAGGAGGTGGCTGGATGGAGTCACCAAAGCAGTCGGCGTGAGCTTAAATGGACTCCAGAGGATGGTAGAGGACAGGAAGGCCTGGAGGAACATTGTCCATGGGGTTGTGTTGTCCATGGAGTTGGACACGACTTCGCAACTAACAACAACAAAAAATCTGTCTGTCTGTCTGTCTGTCTGTCTGTCTGTCTGTCTGTCTGTCTGTCTGTCTATCTATCTATCTATCTATCTATCTATCTATCTATCTATCTATCTATCTATCATCTACCTACCTACCTACCTACCTACCTACCTACCTACCTACCTACCTACCTACCTATCTATCTATCTATCTATCTATCTATCTATCTATCTATCATATTTAAGAACCACCCCTCTCTCACAGAGGGACTCTACGGGTAGTGTACCATAAAATGTTAAAAGCCTAATAACAATATACGTATAAAATTTTAAAAAGGCAAGGGATATTATAAATTGGTTAAAAGGTGGGAGGGAGGAGACGAGACACTTTCAGGTTGTGCCCGATTTTATGTCCTTTTTTGCCATGGTTGTTAAGTAAATCACTGCAGTTGTTAAGTGAATCACGGTTGTTAAGTGAATCTGACTTTCCCCCATTGACTTCGTTTGTCAGAAGTCAGCTGGGAAGGTTACAAATGGTGACCAATTGACCTTGGTATGTTACAACTGTTTTAAATACCGTATTTTTCAGAGTATAAGACGCACCTTTTTCCCTCAAAAAAGAGGCTGAAAATCTGGTTGTGTCTTATACACCGAATACAGCATTTTTGGCCTCCCAAAACCTCGCCCCCTTCACCAAAATAGCTGTGCTTAGCCTTTAGGAGCTTCCAGAGGGCTCCTGGGGGCTGGGGAGGGCAGAAATGATCCCCCCCAGGGGCACTCTACAAGCCTCCTAAAGGCCATGCATGCCCCCCCCCCCTTTTTTGAAAAAAAAAAACAGACCCGTTTTGGGGGGGCCTGCAGAGTGCAAAAACTTTTCTTTTTGATTTGCCTCTTCAAAATTTTGTTGCGTCTTATACTCTGAAAAATATGGTACATGCTTCCAAATTTTGATCACATGATCCTGGGACTGCTGCAATGGTCTCAAGTCACTTTTTTCAAATGCCACTGCAACTTTCAACAGTCACTAAATGAATGGTTGTAAGTCAAGAATTATTATTTTTTTTTTAAAAAAAAAATCTTGCCTGCTGTTTAGAAAAACCACTGGATGACTTGTGCTCAAAAGAATCCAAGAAGACCGAGCTTTTGAAACTCTGCCGATGCCCATGCCACACTAAATCGTCCGGTCAGGATGCAGAAGGAGGCTGCCAAACCACATCTTCTTTCTTCCCCAGCCATGCAACGGAGACCTCACCAGGCGGTGGAAGTAGCTCAACCCACAAAGGTACCATCTTATCTAAGGGGCTTTTAAAGACACAGACCTCCTTTATACCAGAATAACAGAGATGGAAGGGACCTTGGAGGTCTTCTACTTCAAGCAGGAAACCCTATACCGTTTCAGACAAATGGCTATCCAACATCTTCTTAAATACTTCCAGTGTTGGGGCATTCACAACTTCTGGAGGCAACTTCTGTTCCACTGATTAATTGTTCTCACTGTCAGGAAATTTCTCCTTCATTCTAAGTTGCTTCTCTCCTTGATTAGTTTCCACCCATTGCTTCTTGTTCTACCCTCAGGTGCCTTGGAGAATAGCTTGACTCCCTCTTCTTTGTGGCAACCCCTGAGATATTGGAACTCTCCTATCATGTCTCCCCATGTCTCCTTCTTTTCATTAAACTAGACATAGATTAGATTAGATTTGATTAGATTTATTAGATTTGTTAGCCGCTCCCTCTCCACGAAGGGACTGGGGGCGGCGTACAATAAATAAAAAGCACATATTATACAATTAAACATTTCACGGAGGAGGTATAAAAACACACAACAATCATTACAGTACACAGAAATAGTAATAATAAAATTAAGAATTAAAATACCCCAATATAAAATTACAAGTTTAAAAGATTGCCAGGAGGATTAAGATGGAACTATGGTTGAGCCAGGCCTGCTAGTTGAAAAAGGTGGGTCTTGAGTTTTGAACGGAAGGAGCGGAGGTCGGTGGTAATCCTAATGTCGGGGGGGAGGTCATTCCAGAGGGCTGGGCCCATCACAGAGAAGGCCCTGCTCCTGGGCGCCGCCCTTTGGCACTGCTTAGTGGACGGCACCCGGAGAAGTCCCTCTCTGTGAGAGCGAATTGGTCGTACCCAGTTCCTGCAACCGTTCTTCATATGTTTTAGCCTCCAGTCCCCTAATCATCTTTTTTGCCCTTCTCTGCACTCTTTCTAGAGTCACAACATGTTCTCCGCATGTTTTTCATTTTTACAGACCACAACCTATGACCACAATTGAGCCCAAAATGTATGTGGCTAAGTGAGAAATTAGTTAAGTGAGTTTTGCCCCATTTTATGGCTTTTCTGCTAAGGGAATTACTGCAGTTGTTAAGTTAGTCACACGGTTGTTAAGTGAATCTGGCTTCCCCATTGACTTCGCCCGTCAGAAGGTTGCAAAAGGGGACCGCGTGACCCCAAGACACTGCAATCGTTATAAATGTGAGTCAGCTGTCAAGCATCCAAATGGAAATCACATGACCATGGGGATGCTACAACGGTCGCAAGTGTGAAAAATGATCACAAGTCACTTTTTTCAGTGCCGCTCTAACTTTGAATGGTCATTAAGGGAACTGTTCTAAGTCAAGGAGAACTACCTGTATTTCCTTCTTCTCTGCCGGGTTACATTTTTCTGTTGAATAAGGTATACGTTCCCCTTGCACATATGTGCTAGCCGTTCCTGACTCTAGGGGGCGGTGCTCATCTCCGTTTCAAGGCCGAAGAGCCAGCGCTGTCCAAAGATGTCGCCGTGGTCATGTGGCCGGCATGACTCAATGCCAAAAGCACACAGAAGGCTGTTACCTTCCTGTCAAAGGTGGTCCCTATTTTTCTACTTGCATTTTTTTAAATAAAAGTTTTTATTTTTAGACGACGTAGACAAACAAAACATAAATTGCATTTTTTTACGTGCTTTCAAACTGCTAGGTTGGCAGAAGCTGGGACAGGTAACGGGAGCTCACTCTGTTATGCAGCACTAGGGATTCAAACCGCCGAACTGCCAACCTTCTGATCAATAAACTCAGCGTCTTAGCCCCTGAGCCACCGTGTCCCTTGTTTTTCTGCTGAATAGGAAGCTTCCCCAGACTCCCTCTGGTGTATTTGTTATTGCAGAAAGCGTCTCACGAATTACGCTGGCTTCAAAGCTGTCTGCCAAACATCAAGCCTCATTCTGTGAAGACGATGACAGCGACAGTGATTTTAAAGTGGAAAGGAAGAGGATTCGTTCCCTCGAAACAGAGCAGCAGGTGAGCAACATATATACAGGCAGTCCTCATCTTACAACCGCTTGTTTAGTGACCGTTTGAAGTTATAACGGCCCTGAAACAAGTGACCTCTGGCCGTTTTTCACATGATTGCAGCGTCCCCGTGATCACGTAATCAAAATTCAGTCGCTTAGCAACTGTCTCATATTTATGACGGTTGCAGCATCCTCGACTTGCACCCATGTGTTACAAATACTGGTTGTAAATCCTAAACAACTCTGGAGCACATGGCGGTGAAGAACATGTGCCATTGTGTCAGCTTTTCAACACCTTTTCCTCTTCAGGGAAGATCTTTCCATGCCATGGCCTGCGATGTGCTACTTGGCGCAAAAGAGACCTTTTTTCCCAGTGGTTGTTGTGCCTTTTGCAGTGACCTCATCTCTTGAGGCTCAGTGGCTTAATGATGCTGAAGATGGTCTCTGCTCCAGCGGTTCGAGTCCTAGCACAGGGTGAGCTCCCGTCACTCGCCTCAGCTTCTGTCCACCGAACAGTTTAGAAGCATGTTCTCTGCGAGTAGTTCAGGGGTGTTGAACTTGATTTCATTGGGGGCTGCATCAGGGTTGTGTTTGACCTCCGGGTGGGGTGGGGTGGGGTGTTTGAGTAGATGTGGCCTGGGTGGGTGTAGCTAGCTCGATGTCCTGCAGCCCTCACACGGCCCTCCCAGGCTCCGTTTTTGGCTGTGATGACCTCCTGCAGCCCTCTGGCATCGGAAATGGAGCCCGGGAGGGCCACATGCAGAGACGGTTTCCAGGACAGCCCCGCAGACCAGTTCTAAGCACCCTACGGGTTGGATCTGCCCCGCATGGCTTGAATTTAGCATCTCTGGAGTAGATAAATAGGTACCACTTTGGTGGGGAGACAAGTTGGTGCTCTGTGCAGGCTGTTGGATTCCTGCCGGCTCTGAACCTTCCCATTTGTGATGCCTGTTTGCGAGGTGGCTTCTGGGAAGGAAGGGGCCTTGGGTGGCACTGCAGGAAGAGCGGCTTGCCTTTCTTTCCTGGTGCAAAGCCAGCTCACCCTCCTTTGGCGCACCTTGGGAAGCACACAGCCATTCCCTAGTACATGGCCGGAATGGGACAACTCGCAGCCCACTCGCTATGGCCAACTCGTCGTGGGACAATTCAACCATTCAATTTAATTATTGGTTATAGGACAAAATTGGTCCTATGACTGCAGAATGCTGCAAAATACCATAAATGCAGGCCAGTTGTTGAGTGTTTCAAATGTGATTGGAACACTCAACAAGGTGACCACAGTGTGTGTGTGTGTGTGAGTGAGACAGACAGACAGAGAGAGGAACAGAGAGAGGGAGTGAGAGAGGGAATCAGAGAGAGACTGACAGACACAGACACACACACACACACAGACAGAGAGAGACAGAGGGGGAGGGAGGGAGAGAAAGATAGAGAGACAGAGAGAGAGACACACACAGAGTGAGTGATTAAGTGAATGAGTGAGAGACAGACACACCCACATACACAGAGTGACAGAGAGAGAGGAAGGGAGGGGAGAGAGACAGAGGGAGAGACAGAGACAGACAGACACACACACAGAGTGAGTGAGAGACAGACAGACACACACACACACAGAGTGACAGAGATGGGGGAAGGAGGAGAGAGAGAGAGATACAGAGAGAGAGACAGACAGATAGACACCCAGAGAAAATGACAGAGGGAGACAGAGGGAGGGAGGGAGGGAGAGAGAGACAAAGAGCCAGAGAGAGAGAGAGAAAGAAAAAGAAAAAAAGAAAGAAAGTGGGAGAGAGAGATGAAATTAAAAACAACAACATACAAACCTGACTTACTCAAACTATCCAAGGAAATGCAAGGCCAATGTTCACATTAGTGGTTGTGACTTTGTCAGTCATTGTCAGGATGTAATTTTCTCTACATTGTAAGGCAAATTTTACGGAATTTAATGTTATCGATAAATAATATCGTTCTAAAGTTTTTGTTTTATTAGTTGTGTTATTTGTATCCTCCCGACCTATGTGGATACTTGCATGCAGAATATTCTCAATAAAAACTTATTGAAACTAAAAACAGTGTACCATCCTATGTATTTTCGGTTTTAAAAATGTGGCTCTCAAAATAAATTTCAATCGTGGTTTTGGCGAGATTTGGCTCAGTTGAAAAAAAAGGTTCGCCATCACTGTGACCTAGAAGATGATTCTGCTGCTTGATCTGCCCTTGGGGCGTAGAGCCCTCTTCCGCCTTCAAAACTGTTGACCATCTTCTCCTTTAACCCTGGAAAGCAGCCCTTACGAGGTTGGCTGGTAGCACCTTGTACTACTACTACTACTAATAACAATAACAACAATTCCATCTCTTCAATTTTCCCAGCCCTCTGTTGCTGTTTCTTTTTTTAATGGCTTGTTTTTATTACCAAACCACCACCACCCCCAAACCCATTTTATGTTGTGGGGCAAGAGGCTGATTCTGTAAACCGCTTAGAGAGGGGCTGTATGAAGCAGTATATAAGTCTAAGTGCTATTGCTGTTGCTATTTGGGGAGGGGGGGAAAAACCATGGCTTTTTTTAGACTCCCGAATTCAAAAGCATGTTTGCATGGCTTATAGGCGAGAAAACGACACCGGCTGACTAGAGGAACCCAGCTAGTGGATGCTTTGGAAGTTCATGAACAGCGGAAGAATGGGGAATTGACAGTGACTCCCGGAAAAGCAGATCCTCCCTCACTTAAAACAGTAAGTGCGGTAATACTAGGATATTTTTTTTAAAAATAAATTAAAGACAAATGGTATTGGTTTGGAAGAGGTCAAGAGTTCAGCTTTGTGAAAAGGTGCTTGGATTTTCTTGCCTCCTTTTCTGGTTACAGGTAGTCCTTGACTTATGACCATTGGAGTTATGACGGACCCCCCCAAATTTGCAGTTCTAAAGTTACAACGCCCACTCCCTCATCATATGGCTGCGTTTTAGGTGTTGTTTGTTTATATTTCGTTGCCCGGGTATTTATTTATGGGGGTAAAATGTCCGGACCAAACATAATTTCTAATGTTGGATTTCCCCCCTTACCATAGGGAGCCCCCTTGTGGAGTACTGTGAAGCCGTTACCATGGCAACTCTAGTGCGTTGTACAGTAGAAGCCATTTTAAGGCACAACAGGCTGTATCTTAACAGAACACACACTCCAAGGGGTGTTAGGGGTGTCTTACCCCCACAGTATTTGTTTCCAGAGAGCAAGTCATTAATGTACCAAGCTTGGTTGAAATTGCTTGAAGTGTTCCAGAGTTATACCGGAACACACAGACACACACAGACACAGAGAGGGGGGGGGGGGCGCACCATTTTTATATATATAGATCCCTTGACTGCCCACCTCCCTCAGAGACATATTTTCATTTTCATTTTTTTACTTCTTAAACTTATATGCCATCCATCTCGCTAATCCAAAGTGACCTTCACTTCTGGTTTTTGGCAAAAATGCCCCATAGAGAACAAGAGCTTTGCTTAATGGCCGTAGCATTCATTTAACGGCGGTTGCAAAAAAAGATCATAAAATCAGGTGGCTATTTTGGATCCTTACAATGGTAATAGGTGGGCTCCGACACGTAGTCTTCGATTCACAACAGTTTGTTTAGTGACCGTTCACAGTTACAACAACCCTGAAAGAGGTGATTTTTCACATTTATGTCTGTTGTAGCATCCCCAGGGTCAACCTACTCAAAATTGAGATGCTTAACTTTATTCAATTTCTAGACCGCCCCTCTCTCAAAAGAAGACTCGGGGCGGTGTACAGTCATATTAAAATAATTGAACAATAAATATACATGGTATAAATACAAAATAAATAAATTAAATATAGGACTGGAGGAGGTAGTAATGATTCACTGTACAATTTAGTTAAGTTAGATTAAAATTTTAAAAATTATAAAAACATTTACCCTGAAAACTATCCCAAATAAAATATCCGCCAGGAGGTAAGAGTAAAACTATAAGTGGGCCAGGCCGGCTAATCGGAACAGGTGAGTCTTAAGTTTTTGTCGGAAGGAGCGGAAGTCGGTAGTAGTTCTAATATCGGGGGGGAGGTCATTCCAGAGGGTTGGGCCCATCACAGAGAAGGCTCTACTCCTAGGCGCCGCCCGTTGGCATTGCTTGGTGGACGGCACCCGGAGGAGTCCCTCCCTGTGAGAGCGAATTGGTCGCAGGGATGTATGTGGTAGGATGCGATCCCGCAGGTAGCTAGGTCCTGTGCCATGGAGCGCTTTGAAGATGGTAATCAACACCTTGAAACGCACCCGAAAAACCACAGGCAGCCAGTGCAGCTCGCGCAGGAGAGGTGTTATGTGGGAGTACCTAGTACTCCCCATGATGGCCCGCGTGGCCGCATTCTGAACTAGCTGTAGTCTTCGGGTACATCCCAAGGGGAGCCCCATGTAGAGAGCGTTGCAGTAATCCAGACGAGACGTCACCAGCGCATGAGTGACTGTGCGTAAGGCATCCCGGTCCAATAGGGGGCGCAATTGGCGCACCAGGCGAACCTGGTGGAACGCCCCCCTTGCCACGGCTGCCACATGGTCATTCATCGACAGCCGGGCATCTAGGAGGACGCCCAAATTGCGCGCCCGTTCCACAGGGAGCAATTGTTCGCCCCCTATGGCCAGTGATGGAATCAACTGGTTGAACCGAGGTGCCGGTAACCACAGCCACTCGGTCTTGGAGGGGTTAAGCTTGAGTCTGTTGTCCCCCATCCAGACCCGGACGGCTTCCAAACACCGGGACATCATTTCGACAGCCTCGTTGGGGTGGTTTGGGGTGGAAATGTACAGCTGAGTGTCATCAGCGTACAGATGGTATCCAACCCCAAAACCATGGCAACCAGTTCATATTTATGACGGTCACAGTGTTCCAGGGTCATGGATTACCTCTTTGGACCTTCCCCCAAGTTAAGCCAGTGGGGAAGCCAGATTCACTTAACAACTGTTTTACTAACTTAACTGCAGTGATTTGCTTAATAACTGGCAAGAAAGATTGTAAGGTGAAGGTAAAGATTCCCCTCACACATAAGTGTTAGTCATTCCCCACTCTAGGGGGCGATGTTCATCTCCGTTTCAAAGCCGAAAAACCAGCACTGTCCGAAGACGTCTCCGTGGTTATGTGGCCAGCATGACTCAACGCCGAAGGCGCTATTACCTTCCCACCAAAGGTGGTTCCTATTTTTCTACTTGCATTTTTTTATATAAATATAATTTTTATTTTTTAATTTTCAAAACAGACACAACACAAAGAATCCTCCTTCTTTACATACTGTAGAAAGTGTATCAGTTGGTTACAAAAGACTTTCGTGCATCTCTTCCACAGTCATCAAGCATAATTCATATTAACTCAAGTATTTTAACTCAGATATATTTATACATATTACCATAATCATACCTCCATTTTCATTTGACTATAATTGTTTAAACGTCCTTCATCATAAAATATATCAAGATTTAAAACATAACCACATACTGGCATTTCATTTGCTATTTCTAATATCCTCCAATAACACTGAATCCTTATGGCCTATTCTGGCTAAACATCCATAATATTTAGTAACAAAAATTTCTAATCCTCCTTCCCAAATCACTGTTTAAAATTTACATCCACTTTCCTTATATTGTACCCATGCATATATACGTTGTTATCATTATCCCTCTTTTATTTGACTTTATCATGTCCTTTATCATAACATTTTCCCCCTAATAAACAAAACTTAACTTAGTTCTTTTTTATTAACCTTTATATGTAACAAAAAAAAATTCTAATCTTCCTTTCATAGGTACCATTCAATATTCATATCCAATTATTACTTATCATAGCAATACATATGTATACATTATTATCATTATCAATTATTTATTTAACTATATCTATTGTCACTAAATTTCATTAAGTTTAACTAGTTTTAGATTATACCCTTTCATCTATCAACCTGTATCTTTCCAGTAGCAAAACAATCTCGTTCCTTCTGCCATTTGTGGTATCAGTCCTCTAATCATCTCTTTAATCAAATTTGTATGGACTCCTCTTTGCAACTCATTGCTTATTAAGTCTCTCGTGTAATTTCGATGCCCTTCTTCTGTTTCCTTAATCAGCTTATCTTTAATTGTCAGTGGTGTTTTCAACGATGTTGCTAACAAAATTTCTCTCTTTAGCTCCATAAATTCTTTTATTTTTTCTTCTTCTGTATCTTGCCATCTGGGGTAGAGTTCCCCTCCATTTAATTCCTCTTTCTGTATTCCACTCTTTCCATTTCCAGACACAAACCAATCACCATAGATATCAGCGGATTTAATTTCTTTGTAGCCATTTTCCTCTTCGGTTTTTAGGACTCTAACCTCCACCTTTTCCACTTGATAAACATCTCCAACTTCTTCATCTTATTTTACTGTTAGATGCTCTAGATTTTCCAACTTCTTCTCCGTCCTCTCAAATGTATTTGATAATTTTTGAATTTCTAAGAATATCTTTTGAAAACATAAAGTTTCTTTCTGCTGTTGAGATTGTGCCATTATATTGCTGCTCTGGCTTGGAAGGTTTTTACAAAATTAAGCATAAATTCACAATAAGGTTTTATTTTCACTTTTCTCTGGTTAAAGATATACTTCAAAGGAACATCTGTATGCTTTTCTTCTTATCACTCTCTATAGACAAAAGAGTGAGTTCTTGAAGTGCCAAGCCAGAATAATCAGTGAGGAAAGTAAAAGTGTTTTGTTTCCAATACACAAACCTCCAGCCTCCGAGTAGCAGTGTCATCTTCCCCTCTGTTGTTACAATTTTCTTTGTTGCTTTTTGTATCTTTTTTTTCCAAGTTATAAAGTCAAATTCTTGAATGAAATAGAGAAGAAAAAGGGAAAAACACATGCAGTAATGAAGGAGAATTTTAGTCCATAGATTGCAAAAAATAATAATAAAAAAGAAGAAAACTTAATCCATTCGTTTTAAAAGGCTTGCATAAATTCCATCCATGAAAATAACATTTAAAAAGTAAGATAACCCACTGTCCAAAGCCATTCAAAGCTTAATTCCGCCGCTTATTTCTTCTGTTCTCAAATTTAAATTAACTTTTAAGTTTTTTATAGGCAGTCTCTTTTAAAACGGTAAAAATTCCTCACCAGCTGGAAACACTTTCTCTTCCCGTATCCTTTCGTTTTGGCGCCGCCCCGACTTCATCAGCCTGGTTACTGGACTTTTTGTTGCCGGCTTGAAGAACTTCACTTGAGATCAGCAAGACGTATTCTTCCTGTTTACCGTCTCTGCGAGACGGTTTAGGTCCGATTGGACCACCCAGCGGCAAAAGTATCGGCTGCGGTCTCGGAGCATCGAGACCGCAAGTCCCTATCGTCGTGACGTTGGCTCCTCCTCTCTCTACTTGCATTTTTTACGTGCTTTCGAACTGCCAGGTTGGCAAAAGCTGGGACAAGGAACGGGAGCTCACTTCGTGACGCAGCTCTAGGGATTCGAACTGCTGAACTGCCGACCTTTCTGATCGATGAGAGTGCTGGCTCTTTGGCTTAGAAACGGAGCTGAGCACCGCCTGTAGAGTCGGAAATGACTAACCTTTACCCTTTGCTTTTTAGAGATTCTCGGTCATCCAGGCCATGGTTGTCCCAAAGGTGATTTTTCAGGAGGCAACTGGACTTTCTTGGACTTCAACTCCCAGCAAAGCTGCCTGGGGAATTCTGGGAGTTGAAGTCTTATAGTTGCCAAGTTTGAAAAACATTTTTTTTTTATCCACGTAAGGTCGTGATGGCTAACCTTTGGCACAGGTGACATGCAGAGCCCTCTGCAGGCACGCCAGCTGTTGCCCCAGCTCAGCTCCACCACGCAGGCAGACGTGCCTCCTGCCAGCCAGTTGGTCTTTAGGTCTCTGCTGCGCATGCACGGGAGGGGGGATGCCCGCTCATATATGCAGTGAGGGGTGCATGTGCTAGAGTGCTCACATTGCATTTTGCGGCCTCGCGCAGCCCCACCATGCCCCATTTTGGCTTCCAGGTTGGTGCAGGAAGCCTTCTAGGCCCAAAACAGGGCACGTTTGGGCCACGAAGGCCTCCACCAACCTGGAAGCCAAAACGGGGTGTGGAGAGGCCGCACACGTCCGTCCCCCTCCCCCCGGTGCCCCATTTTAGGTCTGGAAGGCCTCCTGCACCAACCTGGAAGCCAGAAATGGGCAGGGAGGGCGCATGCAGGGTTTGTGTGCATGCATGTGGGGGCCGCCGCCGCACATATTGCATTATGGCTGCAGGCTGGTGCACGCATGTGCGCATGCTTTCGGCACGCCATGACAAAAAGATTAGCCATCCCTGGCCTAAGGCTGCATAAATAGAGGGATAGAATCAAGACCACGTGAAGTGTTAACACCACTTTATAATGCTTTGGTAAGGCCACACTTGGAATCCTGCATTCAGTTTTGGTCGCCATGATGTAGAAAAGATGCTGTAACTCTAGAAAGAGTGCAGAGAAGAGCAACAAAGAGGATTAGGGGCCTGGAGGCTAAAACATATGAAGAACGGTTGCAGGAACTGGGTAGGTCTAGTCTGATGAAAAGAAGGACTAAGGGAAACAGGATAGCAGTGTTCCAATATCTCAGGGGCTGCCCCAAAGAAGAGAGAGTCAAGCTATTTTCCAAGGCACCTGAGGGTAGAACAAGAAGCAATGGGTGGAAACTAATCAAGGAGAGAAGCAACTTAGAACTGAGGAGAAACTTCCTGACAGTTAGAACAATTAATCAGTGGAACAGAAGTTGCCTCCAGAAGTTGTGAATGCCCAAACACTGGAAGTCTTTAAGAAGATGTTGGATAGCCATTTGTCTGAAATGGTATAGGGTGGCGAACAAGTTCGACAAAAAGAGCCAAAATTTTAAACTGTGAGAGTCAGAGAGCCACACCACGCAGTGACCTGCCAAAACAGACCCCGAAGCAATGTTCCCTCTAATTTTTTTTCGATGTGAGCAGAAAAGTATAGTGTTTGAGTGGCACATTTTCATGCCTCAGCACCCGAATTTTTTTCACAGATGTCACCTAAGACAACAACGAAATCAGTATGATTTGAAACTCAAAGTTATGTTTCTTCAAGGTACCCGCTTAATTCAAAGTGTTATATAATATCAGTATCACTTAACAACGCTCCTGCTTAGCAACCAAAATGTTGGCTCAGAAACTCTGGCATTTGAAGCACGCAACTCTTAAAGCTGTCAAGTTACAAGACCCTTGCACCCCTAACCCTTTAGGGAAAAAAACCCCCAGGGGTCTTCAAACCTGACAGCTTTAACACTTGTGGACTTCAACTCCCAGAATTCCTCCTCCAGTCATGTTGCAGCGACGTCATCTGCGTGGATCTGCTCCATCTTTGCTTTCTTCATTGTGGGCAGGGCTTCTGCTGAAGATGCCGACGAGTACGAGTTGCCACCAGAATAACTGCTGCTACCTCCTCCTCCTCCTCCAACAGAATCACCAGTTTTGCTCCTGAGCTCAGCGCTGGGTTACCTCTGCCCCCTCCCCCTCCTCCGTGCTTTTGATGAGCCATGAGGCTTTTTTTCCCCTGCTCCCCCCCCCCCCGCCTTCCTACTGGCTCCTCAAAAGCACGGAGGAGGAGGGGGCAGGGGTAACCCAGCGCTGACTGAGCTCAGCTGCTCCGAGCGGAGGGGAGGCGCCGCTGCTACGCGCGGAGATGCCGGCTGGAGCTTTGGCGGCTTCATCTCAGCCGCAGCGCCGGGCGGCAAATCCGGCAGTGCTGCCTGTTAGAGGAGGATGAGGAGGAGGTGGCAGCAGTTCTTCCGGTGGCGGTGGGGGCTTTGGGGCTTCACAACTAGCCTCAGTCGCCCCGTGCTCCTCAAAGCAAGTCTGGGGAAGTCCTTTGCAGGTGGCCCGTTCTAGCTGCCTGCAAAGGACCTCCCCAGCTTCCGAAAGGGAGCGCGCGATCCGAGCCACAGTATACTAAATAATGACAAGAGGCAAAGAGCCTCATTTATTTTGGCCGGGAGCCGCATGCGGCTCGCGAGCCGCATGTTCGCCACCCCTGGTATAGGGTTTCCTGCCTAGGCAGGGGGTTGGACTAGAAGACGTCCAAGGTCCCTTCCAACTCTACGATTGTATTGTATTGTATTGTATTGTATTGTATTGTATTGTATTGTATTGTATTGTATTGTATTGTATTGTATTGTATTGTATTGTATTGTAAGGCTGTTCAGGCTGGCAAAAATGCCTGGCCAATTTTAGATACAAGTTGTATTAGAGAAGCAGTAGAAATCCAGTCCACCAAGCAATAAAGCACCAGAAAACATTAACAGACGGAAGATCAGCCACAAAGTCACTACAAAAAAAAAAAAAACAGTTCCAGCCATGTAATAATAATAATAATATAATAATATATTTATTTCTTAGCCGCACCCTCTCCCGAAGGACTCGGGGCGGCGTACAACAAAACATACGAAATAAATATGTACACAAAACAAACATAAAGCAAAAACATACACTGAGACATACACAAGGAGGAGGTCGATTGATAAAAACAATTAAAATACAAAATATAAAACCCCTAAAAATTAAATATAATTAAAATACCCGGTTAAAAACCCGTCAGGAGCGATATGGTTAGATCAAAGTTGAGCCAGGCCAGCTGCTTGGAATAGGTGGGTCTTAAGCTTAATACGGAAGGAGCGGAGGTCAGAGGTATTCCTAATATCCGGGGGGAGGTCATTCCACAGGGCTGGGCCCGCCACAGAGAAGGCTCTACTCCTAGGCGCCGCCCCACGACATTGTCTAGCGGACGGCACCTGGAGGAGCCCCTCTCTGTGCGAGCGAATTGGTCGCAGGGATGTATGGGGCAGAATACGATCCCGCAAGTAACTAGGTCCTAAGCCATGGAGCGCTTTAAAGATAGTTATCAAAACCTTGAAACGCACCCGATAGACCACAGGAAGCCAGTGCAGCTCGCGCAGGAGCGGTGTCACATGGGAGTACCTAGTACTCCCCATAATTACCCGCGCGGCTGCATTCTGGACCAACTGAAGCCTCCGGGTGCATTTCAAGGGAAGCCCCATGTAGAGAGCGTTACAGTAGTCCAAGCGAGACGTCACCAGCGCATGAGTGACTGTGCGCAAGGCATCCCGGTCCAGTAGGGGGCGCAATTGGCGCACCAGGCGAACCTGGTGGAACGCCCCCCTTGCCACGGCTGTCACATGGTCATCCATGGACAGCCGGGCATCCTGGAGGACGCCCAAATTGCGCGCCCACTCCACGGGGGCAAGATGAATGCCCCCAATGGCCAATGATGGGATTAATTGGCTGAACCGGGGGGCTGGTACCCACAGCCACTCCGTCTTGGAAGGGTTGAGCTTGAGTCGGTTGTCATCCATCCAGATCCGTACGGCTTCCACACACCGGGACATCACTTCGATGGCCTCGTTGGGGTGGTTCGGGGTGGAAAAGTACAGCTGAGTATCATCAGCGTACAGATGGTATCCCACCCCGAAACCACGTATGATCTCACCCAGCGGCTTCATATATGTGTTGAACAGGAGTGGCGAGAGGACCGACCCCTGTGGCACCCCACAAGTAAGGGGGCGTAGGGTCGACCTCTCTTCTCCTGTCAACACACGCTGCGTCCGGTCAGAAAGGAAGGAGCCGAACCACCGCAAGACGGTGCCCCGGACCCCCAGCCCCTCGAGCCGGCGCAGCAGGATACCATGGTCGATGGTATCAAAAGCCGCCGAGAGGTCTAATAGGACCAGGATAGAGGAACAACCTCTATCTCTGGCCCTCCAGAGATCATCCACCAACGCGACCAAGGCCGTCTCCGTGCTGTGACCGGGGCGGAAGCCGGACTGGCGCGGGTCTAGATAATCATTTTCCTCCAGATGTCGTGGGAACTGGTAGGCCACCACACTCTCTACAACCTTCGCCAAAAAGGGAAGGTTGGAGACAGGACGATAATTGGCTAGCTCCAAAGGGTCCAGGGAAGGCTTCTTGAGCAGGGGTCTCACTACCGCCTCTTTCAAGGCGGCCGGGAGGGACCCCTCGCCCAACGAAGCATTCACTAGGCCCAGGAGCCAGTCTCGTGTAACCTCCCAGGATGCCAGTACAAGCCAGGAGGGACACGGGTCCAATAAACATGTGGTGGGTCGCAGTCGTCCACGCAATCTGTCCAAATCCTCGATGGCAACCAAGTCAAACTCCTCCCAGATCGAAACCTCAAGACTCGCCGTGGGCGTCTCCACTGGACCACTGACTGGAACCCAGTCTCTCCGGATTTGAGCGATGTGAGCAAAACATGTGTAATTCAAGAGAATCAAGACCCCAGAGGTCACCAAGGTCAAGAATTGGAAGCCCAAAGTAGCTCATTCAGACCCAAATCTGTTTTTTTTAAAAGCATTCATTGGCTTTGCTGTTTAATGTTCTTGCTTTTGATGAAGCTTCTAAACTCCACTGTTAAATCCTTGGAGATTAACCCCCAAAAGGACTTTTTGCCTGCACAAAGAAACCTATTAATCCCTAGTAAACCTTTTCCAGCAATTTGGTGACCCCAGACCTACTGAATCACTCCATCTTAATTTTTTTGAGGTTTTGCTGTGGGGTCAGGCTGGCATCAGAAGCCGTCTCCCCATCGGCTTCCTGACATTGTGTCTCCTAAGGACTTAGGCCTTTGGGATTCATCTATTGGGAGATCTAAGAGTTGGCAACATTTTATTCTCTCTCCCCCCCCCCCCCCCAGCCAGTTACTTGGGACCCCCTCCGAGATGGATGATTTTGAACTACGTGGGTTCAATTCTCCATGGACCACAGAGCCTTCAACCCCAGAGCCATTCGGTCTTGCCATGGTTCAGTTTTCAGCCCTGTGGTCCCTCATCCATCTCTATAACTTTAGGTCACCTTTCTGAAGCAAGGAGTGGATGTCAGCATCTCCCCTCCCCCTTTTTATTATTTGTTTGAGTTTGAGTTTGAGTTTATTAAATTTATAAACTGCCCCCTCTCCCCGCAGGGACTCGGGGCAGTGTACAGACATCACATATATAAAAACAACAAAGCACAACACGAAAACTCAGACAAACAACGTAAACATACAGTCTGTATATTAGCCCAAACTAATTAATAGTTAAAAACAATCTAAAACCAATTAAAACCCCAAAATTTAAAAAGCCATCCAGGAAGGTCAGTAATAGATGTTACTTATGATTACAATTGGGCCAGGCCGGCTAGTCGAAACAGGTGGGTCTTGAGTTTCTTACGGAAGGAGCGGAGATCAACGGTAGTTCTAATATCGGGGGGGGAGGTCGTTCCAGAGGGTTGGGCCCATCACAGAGAAGGCCCTACTCCTGGGCACCGCCCGCCCGCACTGCTTAGCGGAAGGTACCCGGAGGAGTCCCTCTCTGTGAGAGCGGATTGGTCGCAGGGATGTATGGGGTAGGATGCGATCCCGCAGATAACTAGGTCCTGAGCCATGGAGCGCTTTGAAGATGACAATCAACACCTTGAAACGCACCCGAAAAGCCACAGGCAGCCAGTGCAGCTCACGCAGGAAAGGTGTTACATGGGAGTACCTAGTACTCCCCATAATTGCCCGCGCGGCTGCATTCTGAACCAGCTGGAGCCTACGGGTGCATCTCAAGGGGAGCCCCATGTAGAGAGCATTGCAGTAATCAAGACGGGAAGTCACCAGGGCCTTGAGGCTTTTTGGTATCAAAATCATGAAAAGAGGGGGCCTGGGTAGTCTCTGAGCTTGGGTGTTTTCTTGCAGACTGATTGAGCACTGATGATGTTACCTAGTTTGGGTAATGAGACGCCTGGAAGAAAAACAACCAAGCTCAGAGAACAAGGACTCCACCGTTGTCGTCCTCCTCCTCTTCTCTGCAAACCCCATTATTTTCTGTCACTGATGAATTTACCTAGTTGGGTAAAGAAACATCAGCAAGAAAGCACCAAGGTCCCCCCAGTCCTCCTCTTCTCCTTCTTCCTCCTCCTCCTCCTCCTTCCTGTAAACTCCCCTCCCCTCTAGCACTGATGATGTTACCTAGTTTGGTCATGAAAGGTCTGCAAGAACACCACTAAACTCAGAGAGCACCAAGGGCCCTACAGTCCTCCCCCCCACATCCTCCTCAAACCCCATTCCCTTCTAGCACTGATGATGTTACCTAGTTGGGTAATGAAATGTCTGCAAGAAAACAACCAAGCTTAGAGAGCACCAAGAATCTCATAGTTCTCCTCTTCCTCCTCCTCCTCCCCTCCGTAAACCCCATTCCCTTCTATCACTGATGAATTTACCTAGTTGGGTAAAGAAACATCTGGAAGAAGCCTCTGGCGCCTGGGGAGGGGGAAAAATGGCTTTAAAAAAGGCTGAACTCAGCTGGCCAGCGTGCGCATGCGCGCTGGCCAGCTGAACAGGGCAACGCCTCGCCTGCCCTGACAAATGGCTCCGCGAGCCACCTGTGGCGCGCGTGCCATAGGTTTGCCATCCCTGCCCTGGGGAACAAAGCTGTCCAGAATCTAGTCGTCCTGCTATAGATACTTCGAGACCTCATCCCAGAGGAGAGACAACAGAAACAGGCCATGGAGTGTGTGTGTGTCTCTAACCTGTCTTGACCGGATGATCCCTAATCAGAAGTAAATTGCACCCCCAAATCTCCTTGGCTGTCTCTTGGTCTTGCTGTGATATCTCTGCTGTTATGGACCCTTTCAAGATCATTGCATAACTCGGAAGAGTACATACACAGGCACACCCCACATGGACAATGCTTTGTTGATCCCGCTGCTTTTCTGATCTTTTTATGGTAGGGAAAATTTTCTGTGCTTGGAGCCATGGGAGGTAACGGTGACAACAAGACGCTCTATTGGCAAAACACTGCCAAAACAGTGGTTTTAGGTGCCTCTACAGGCAGCCCTCGACTTACGACCACAATTGAGCCCAATTTTTTTTTGTTGCTAAGCGAGGCAAGTTGTTAAGTTGGTTTTGTGCCCCATTTTATGACTTTTCTGGCCGTAGTAGTTGAAGGAATCCCTGCAGCTGTTAAGTTAGCAGCACGGTTGTTAAGCGAATCCAGTTGTTAAGTGAATCCAGCTTCCCCATCGACTTTGCTGGTCAGAAGGTCACAAGAGGGGATCACGTGACCTCAGGACGCTACAATGGTCACAGTTATGAATCTTGTGCGAGGTTGGCTCAGCCTTCCATCTTTCCGAGGTCGGTAAAATGAGGACCCAGATTGTTGGGGGCATTTTGCTGACTCTATGAGCCGCTTAGAGAGGGCCTGTAAAAGCACCGTGAAGCGGTATGTAAGCCTTAAGGGCTGTTGCCAGGGGTGAAATGGTACCGGTTCGGATCCCCACCCGTCCGGACATTATTTTGACGCTCTGCGCATGCACGCTTACATTGCTACCAAACGGGTAGCAAATGTAAGTGGATTTCACCCCTGGCTGTTGCTATTACTTTATGCACAAATTATGGAAGGCCAATTTGATTTCCACAATAGACAAATGGCTGCAAGAGTGGATGGAATTACCGTATTTTTCGGAGTATAAGACGCACCAAGGTTTTGAAGAGGCAAATTTTTTTTAAAAAGTTTTTGCACTCTGCAGATCTCCCCAAAACGGCCTGTTTTTCACGAAAATGGGCCTGTTTTTTTTTTTAAAAAAAGAATGGCATGAATAGCCTTTAGGAGGTTTGTAGAGTGCTCTTGGGGGGGTCAAAATGAGCAAAAAACGGCCTGTTTTTCGCTAAAACGGGCCCATTGTTTGTCTAAAAAGTGGCATGCATAACCTTTAGGAGGCTTATAGAGTGCTCCTGGGGCAAAAATGAACAAAAAACGCCCCATTTCTCACTTATTTCTGCCCTCCCCATCCCCCAAAAGCTCTCTGAAAGCCTCCTAAAGGCTATGCATGGCCATTTTGGTGAAGGGAGCGGGGTTTCGGGGGGCAAAATGCAGAGGTGGCTAAATTGGCAGCTTTGATCAAAGAAAAAATCCACAATTACTTTTGTTTCTACTTGGAAACCACTTCTGAACTTTGTGCTCAAGGTGGGGTGGGGTGGGGGGGGAATAAAACCTTCACCTTAGATAGGTTTGTAGTTAAATCACTAGTTTGTATTATTATGTAAAAGTAAAAAGTTGCGCTTTGATGCTTTTATCTTATTCTACTGCCCCAAAGGGAGTCCGAAGTCAAGGCCTTTTCTTTCTTTTCCCCCTTCCCTTTTTCCTCCCTTCTATTCCCCCCATTTTCTTTTGTATTGTTGTATTTCATATTCTAAACTTGAAAAAAGAAAAAAAGGGGAGTTCTACAGCTGTTCCTTTAAGTAAATGCTTCAAATAAATAAAATAAGGGCGAGGTTCATATTGAGCCTCCATTAAATACAAATGGTTGTCTGCCAAGGTAATAATTTGCATTGCTTTTTCTTCCCACATCACTGAAAACCTGTCAGCATAAAAATCTGGCCCTGTGAAACCGCTGCATAAACTTTTAATAATATATGACACTCTTAACTAGTGTGAATCTGGTTTGTTTAGCCTGGAGTAGACGTATTGATTGGGATCCAGAACAGCCTGCCAAAAATGTGGGTGGATGATTGTCATTTGGAGCTTCCCTCTTCTTTTGTACAGAGGCTTTCATTTTTAGAGTAGAATAGACTAACAGAGAGTTGGAGGGGACCTGGGAGGTCTTCTAGTCCAACCCCCTGCTCAGGCAGGAGACCCTATACCATTTCAGACAAATGGCTGTCCAATCCCTTCTTGAAAACCTCCAGTGATGGAGCATTCACAACTTCCGGTGGCAACTTCTGTTCCGCTTTTGCCATAAGAAATGTAGGTACTCCTCAACTTATAACCAATTGTTTAGTGACCAATTGACATCACAAGGGCAGTGAAAAAAAAGTGACCTATGACCTGGGATGGGATTGGAAAATGTTAGCAACCAGTTCTCTGCCCACTTGCTGGGTGGGCATGGCCTACTCAGCCTCCTGCACCATGGCAGGGAGGGTGCATTTTTGCCCTTCCCCGGACTCCGGAGGCTTTCCTTGAGCCTCCGGGAGGACGAAAACAGCTTCCCCTGGGCTCCGGAGGCTGGAACCAGGCCCGGTTCCAGACTTCCAGGAGGCCCATTTTTCACCCTCCGAGAGCCTCCGCGTGGGCCCTGCACTTACCTGGCATGATGAACGGGCCGCGTGGAGACTCCTGAGTGGGCGGGGCCAGCCAGTCCTTGCAATAACCGTTTCGGCGAATCGGATGCAAAATTAACATCCGGTTCGCTCGAACCGGTATGAGCTGGCTGAATCCCACCCCTGCTTATGACATGTTTTCCCATTTACCTCCATTGCAGCGTTCTCCGTGGTCACGTGATCAAAACTTGGCAACTTCTTCATATTTATGACTGTTGCAATGACCCGGGGTCACACGTGATCCCCTTTTGCAATCTTTTGATCCCCCAAATCAAAGGGGGAGCCGGAGTCTCTTAATAACCATGCGACTAACTGAACAACTGCCGCGATTTGTTTAACAGCGGTGGCAAGAAAGGTTGTAAAATGGGGCAAATTTCACTTAACAGCTGCCTCGCTCAGCAATGGAAATTCCGGGTTCAGTTGTGGCCGTACGTCGAGGACTGCCCATTATTGTTGGGTTGTTTTTGTTTTTTTCTTGTTTTGCAAACTTGTTTCTAAGTTTGCAATGTTCAGTTCATTGCAAACTTAGGCTTTATATCTTGATGGCTATAAAAAGCTCAACTGTGCTATTTCTGAACCTGTTTGTCTCTTGCACAAGAGGATTTGCCTATAAAACCTGAAATCTGTCAAGTTTTGCAAATTCATTTCAAATAATTTTGAGATGCCAGCAGGGGGTGCTGTTGGTTTTCAGATGCAAATCCCTTTTTTTAAAAAAAAATCAAATCATTAACCTGCTCAGTTTCCTGAAAAATTGTAAGACAAGCCCATGATTGCTAAGGCAAGTTAGGACACATATAGGTAGTGGTGGTAAACCACAGTGTGAAGATTTGTATATATACACAATATATTCTATCTGATTGAACAGGCTCCAGAATTATAAACCGTTCATTAGAAAAACTAATAATAGTGGCCACCGGCAGCAACTGGCTATTTCTGCTTTCAAGCAGCCAAATATAGTTTTAATTCCCCCCACCCCCAATTTTAAAATACAAAATATAAAAGCAAATAATAGGACACGATGGGAAGGAAAATAGCAATAGCACTTAGACTTATATACCGCTTCACAGTGCTTTACAGTCCACCTTTGTCCATGTTCACCAGTAAAACCTAATCTGTAGTCCTATCTGGAGGCTAAGGCATATAAAGAGCGGTTGCTGGAATTGGGTATGTCTGGTCTAATGAAAAGAAGGGGTGATATGATAGCAGTCTTCCAATATCTCAGGGGTTGCCACAAAGAAGAGGGAGTCAAGCTATTCTCCAAGGCACCTGAGGGTAGAAGAAGAAGCAATGGGTGGAAACTCATCAAGGAGAGAAGCAACTTAGAACTGAGGAGAAATTTCCTGACAGTTAGAACAATTAATCAGTGGAACAGAAGTTGCCTCCAGAAGTTGTGAATGCCCCAACACTGGAAGTCTTTAAGAAGATGTTGGGTATCCATTTGTCTGAAGTGATGTAGGGTTTCCTGCCTAGGCAGGGGGTTGGACTAGAAGACCTCCAAGGTCTCTTCCAACTCTATCATTCTAATCTAGTCTAGTCTCCATAAAGTTTCTGTCCTGTCCTATCCTATCCTATCCTTAATGTCCTCCTGTCTATCCTATTCTATCCTTAATATCCTATCCTATCCTTAATGCCCTCCTGTCTGTCGTATTCTATCCTTAATATCCTATCCTTAATGCCCTCCTGTCCTATCCCATCCTATCCTATCCTTAATGTCCTCCTGCCTATCCTATTATATCCGTAATATCCTATCCTATCCTTAATGTCCTACCCTATTCTTAATGTCCTGTCCTGTCCTACCGCATCCCATCCATATCCCTATCCCTATCCCTATTCTATTATTTGGTCTAGATGGGATTGCAGGGTACCTTCACTGGGGCAGGGAGGGTCAACCTGGGTCTCATAGGATTAGATAAAGAAATTGAGCCTGACCTTGGCCACACCCAAAAAGAAGAAGAAAAGGGTGCAGCCTCCATTTTTCAATTGAGTTCATTCCCCCCTCCCCCGTAAATCAGCTCTCCTTCCTTCCTTCCTTCCTTCCTTCCTTCCTTCCTTCCTTCCTTCCTTCCTTCCTTCCTTCCTTCCTTCCTTCCTTCCTTCCGTCCTTCCTTCCGTCCTTCCTTCCGTCCTTCCGATGCTTGGTGACTGAGGGTCGCAGTGTCCCGGAATCATGTGCTCCCCTCTTGCGACTTTCTGTCCAGCAAAGTCAATGGGGAAGCCCAATTCCGTTAAGAACCGTGCTCCTAACTTAACAACCGCAGCCGCTCGCTTTAAGCACCGCGGCGAGAAAAGGCCATCCAACGGGGTGAAACTCACTTCCCATAATGGCCTCGCTTAGCGAGGGAAAGTTTGGGCTCAGTTGGGGCCGTGAAGTCGAGGACTAGTCGTGGCGTAGAAAACTATTATCCAAAGGAATTAGCTTCGGGTTGCCGACCTTCAGCTGCGCATTTATCTTTTCTCCTCAAAGGAGCTCTCTTTAAAGCAGCGCTTCTAAGGCTTCTTAGAAAAGGAGACAAAAGTGAGAAGGAGGATAAAGCCACCACTCAACCTTCTGCTTCTATTCCCCTTTTGATCCCCCCCCCCCCCCCCGCGGGCACAACGGATATGTATTGTGCCCGCCTGGTGTTTGTTGACAATCTACCCTTTAATGGATGTTTTTCTTTCTCTTCTACTCTTATGCTAACAATGACTTCTCCAAGCAAGGCTACGCACAACAGGCCCCCCTTTTTTTGAAACTACGCAGATGTTGGTTTTGGAGATCCTCTTTTGTCCTCAGATTCGCAGGGCATGTATTTCCCTTACGATAATTAAAGGCATATTTATTCAGTTTTTTAAAAAGGCTTGTCATCCGTTTCGGGAGATGGGAAGAAGGGAGAGAGAGAGAGAGAGAAAAACGGGCGGTTGTGTTGTTTTGTGCTGAGCTGCATATATGTTCACAGTTAAAAGGGTGCTGCGCTCTTTGGGCTGGGCGCAATCTTTCATCAGAAAACAATGCCTGTTTTATAAAGTTGACCTTTGCCTGCATCTGGGATTTGGCAGCTAAAGATGGTTCCAGAATTGAAAGTGTTTGGTAAAGACTCTGCTACTCTGCTCACCTTTAACAGAGTAACAGAGTTGGAAGGGACCTTGGAGGTCTTCTAGTCCAACCCCCTGCTTAGGCAGGAAACCCTATACCGTTTCAGACAAATGGCTATCCAACATCTTCTTAAAGACTTCCAGTGTTGGAGCATTCACAACTTCTGGAGGCAAACTGATTAATTGTTCTAACTGTCAGGAAATTTCTCCTCAGTTCTAAGTTGCTTCTCTCCTTGATTAGTTTCCACCCATTGCTTCTTGCTCTACCCTCAGGTGCCTTGGAGAATAGCTTGACTCCTTCTTCTTTGTGGCAACCCCTGAGATACTGGAAGACTGTTATCATGTCACCCTTAGACCTTCTTTTCATTTGAGGAATCAATAGAGAAATAGGGAAGGGGGAAGGACGTTTGCCTGGCAATCAAATGGTTTGTTTGTTTATTTACAATACAATACAATACAATACAATACAATACAATACAATAGTAGAGTTGGAAGGGACCTTGGAGGTCTTCTAGTCCAACCCCCTGCCTAGGCAGGAAACCCTATACCGTTCCAGACAAATGGCTATCCAACATCTTCTTAAAGACTTCCAGTGTTGGGGCATTCACAACGTCTGGAGGCAACTTCTGTTCCTCTGATTAATTGTTCTCACTGTCAGGAAATTTCTCCTCAGTTCTAAGTTGCTTCTCTCCTTGATTAGTTTCCACCCATTGCTTCTTGTTCTGCCCTCAGGTGCCTTGGAGAATAGTTTGACTCCCGCTTCTTTGTGGCAACCCCTGAGATATTGGAACAATGCTATCATGTCTCCCCTAGTCCTTCTTTTCATTAAACTAGACATACCCAGTTCCTGCAACTGTTCTTCATATGTTTTAGCCTCCAGTCCCCTCATCCTCTTTGTTGCTCTTCTCTGCACTCTTTCTAGAGTCTCCACATCTTTTTTACATCGTGGCGACCAGAACTGAATGCAGTATTCCAAGTGTGGCCTTACCAAGGCCTTATAAAGTGGTATTAACACTTCCCGTGATCTTGATTCTCTCCCTCTGTTGATGCAGCCTAAAACTGTGTTGGCTTTTTTGGCAGCTGCTGCACACGGCTGGCTCCTATTTAAACGGTTGTCCACTAGGACTCCAAGATCCCTTTCACAGTTACTACTACTGAGCAAGCAATGGTATAGGGTTTCCTGCCTAGGCAGGGGGTTGGACTAGAAGACCTCCAAGGTCCCTTCCAACTCTACTATTGTATTGTATTGTATTGTATTGTATTATGATCATTGCATCTGGGGAATCTTGTTCTGCCTCCGATTTTGAGCAGCTTTTTCAACCAGCCTTTAGAGACCAGAGGGAACCCTCTAAGCAGGTGGAAGCAGCTTTCAACCTTCAGTCTTTCTGGCAGAGAAGATTGCAAATATAGGTAGTCCTCGAATTACAACCATTCGTTTAGTGACTGCCAAAGTTACGGCTGCACTGAAACAAAAAGTGACTTAGGGCTGTTTTTTCATACTTGTGACTGTTGCAGCATCCCCGTGGTCACATGATCAAAATCCAGACCCTTAGCGATGATGGTCATGTGACTCCTCTTTTGCGACCTTCTGGCGAGCAAATTTAATGGGAAAACTAGATTCCCTGAACATCTGTATGACTAACCGAACAGCTGCAGTGATTCGCTTCATAGCTTGGCAGGAAAGGTTGTCAAAACTCACATAAGCCGCTGTCTTGCTAAGCAAATCTGGGGCTCAATTGTGGTTATAACTTGAGGACTAGCACAAAACTGCAGGTGTTTTTGTGTTTTGACAACCTGTGCTAAGTGCGAACAGGTTGCCGAGCACCCAGATCACAATATCTGTGACCGCAGGGGTATGTTTTGTGACAGCCAGAAGTATTTTACAGGCCGTAAGTCACAAATCACCCTTTTTTTGAGGCTGCTGTAATTTCAGACCGTCATTAAACAGGCGGTTGTAAGCCGAGGTTTGCCTGTACGTAAATTGCGGTAGCCCCCCCCCCTACATTTCAAGGTATTGATGGGCTGTTCCCTTCCCCTGTTGACTTGGTTACCTAAATCTGTGCTACTGTATTTATGACGAGGGAAGAAGCCAAAAAAGGAGAATGAAGAAATAGGCAAAACGTCATTTATCCAGCCACCTACAAAGCTGATTGTAACTTAGTTCCGATTGCTACTTAGTTGTGATGGAATTTCTGATTGCCATGTTAAATCCTTCCTCCTAAGAATCCCCGTAGGTACACGCATGTGCACGCCAGCACACGCAGACACACACATATATGTATATACTTCCTCTCTGTTGGGTCATGAAACGCCAGGAAAAAAACAACCAACGTCAGAGAGCACCAAGGACCTTCTCCTCCTCCTCCTTCCCCCAAACCCCACTCCCTTCGAGCACTGATGAAATTACCTAGTTGGGTAGTGAAACATCTGCAAGAAAACAGCCCAGAGAGCCTCAAGAACACCATAGTCCTTGATTTATCCAGTCTCCTCCTCCTCCTCCTCCCAAACCCCACTTCCTTCTAGCACTGATGAAATTACCTAGTTGGGTCATGAAACATCTGCAAGAAAACAGCCCAGAGAGCCTCAAGAACACCATAGTCCTTGATTTATCCAGTCTCCTCCTCCTCCTCCCAAACCCCACTTCCTTCTAGCACTGATGAAATTACCTAGTTGGGTAGTGAAACATCTGCAAGAAAACAGCCCAGAGAGCATCAAGGACACTATAGTCCTTGATTTATCCAGTCTCCTCCTCCCTCTCCATCCACCTCCTAGTCACAAACCCCACTCCCTTCTAGCACTGATGAAGTTACCTAGCTGGGTCATGAAACGTCTGTTAAAAAAGAAACACACACCAAGCACAGAGAACGCTAGGGACCCCTCATATCAATCCTGAGCTACCGATAGCCTCTTCTACTGGTAAAACGGTCCCTATCGACAGAAGGCAACAAAGATTCAGGTCAAAATCCCTGTTAATTATTGCCACCCAAGTGCGAACACTCTCGTAATCTTTTCTCTCCAAGAAGCAAGGGGCCGGCTGCACGCAGGAAGGAATCCCGAGGTCCCCAAGGCAGGAAAGTAAATAGCAAACGGAGAAGCGTGAAACGAACACTCGGGGTATCAAGGAACAGCTGCGACAAGCATCTGGCTTAATGCGCCTGCCCGTTGTGGCGGAACGTATTGCTTACCAACCTCACAAAGGGAGCCGGGGGATTTCAGTTACACATTCCGGGAGAATGGCAGCCTACGACAATCAACAAGACCAGGCTTTGGGGTTGGGCAAAGCTCGCCGCCGGGTGCGACGAAGCAAAATTGTGGATTTGTGTTACCTTCTGCCACCTGACCCATATCTGATGCTGGCCTGCCGTTGATGGATGTTCTGAATGAAGCCTTTGAAGGGAGTCCCGGCTTAATTAAAATGTTTGCTTGGTTAGCGGTGATCTGCGAAGCTCTCGATAAATATTGAATTGGGTTCATCTGCTGGTTACTGCCAGGGGATAAACAGATGCTTTGTGCTGCTTAATCAAGAAGCCCAGGCTATTTTTTTAATTTTATAAAGGAAGGCTTTCAACCGGGCCACTTCAGGATCTCGGCCGGGTGTGTGCTTGTGTGAGATTTCGCACAGACGGCACTCTCGGTGAACCAGTTTTTGTTTCCCGTCATATGTAGCTTGAGGGGGCTTGAGAAAGAAATTGTGTTGATAAAGGAGAATATTTGTACCACAGGAGACAACTCCAATACTTAAATAAATATGAGCCAGCAGTGTGCAGCAGCTGCCAAAAAAGCCAACACAGTCCTAGGCTGCATCAACAGAGGGATAGAATCAAGATCATGTGAAGTGTTAATACCACTTTATAATGCCTTGGTAAGGCCACACTTGGAATACGGCATTCAGTTCTGGTCACCACGATGTAAAAAAGATGTGGAGACTCTAGAAAGAGTGCAGAGAAGAGCAACAAAGATGATCAGGGGACTGGAGACTAAAACATATGAAGAACGGTTGCAGGAACTGGGTATGTCTAGTTTAATGAAAAGAAGGACTAGGAGAGACATGATAGCAGTGTTCCAATATCTCAGGGGTTGCCACAAAGAAGAGGGAGTCAAGCTATTCTCCAAGGCACCTGAGGACAGAACAAGAAGCAATGGGTGGAAACTAATCAAGGAGAGAAGCAACTTAGAACTGAGGAGAAACTTCCTGACAGTCAGAACAATTAATCAGTGGAACAGAAGTTGCCTCCAGAAGTTGTGAATGCCCCAACACTGGAAGTCTTTAAGAAGATGTTGGATAGCTAATTGTCTGAAACAGTCTAGGGTTTCCTGCCTAGGCAGGGGGTTGGACTAGAAGACCTCCAAGGTCCCTTCCAACTCTGCTATTGTATTATTGTATTATTGTAAGTGGAAGGGTTCTCCCTTGTCAGAGGCATCTTGGGTAAAGAGTAGATATATCCAAGCTGATCGCCTTATAGCAAAATTCCATGCAGAAAATCCAAACAAGCCGGGGGGGGGGGGGGGACACAGCCTTAAATCCTATACCTGTACTCAAATTGTTTTTACTTCGCACAGGTCACTTTTAGAAAGTGAGGGGAGCCGAATGTCAACTCATTAAGCTGTTAGGGTTCTAAATACCATGCAGAAATAAATCATTGTCCAAGGCAAAACATCCTTAAAGGTGCAATTTATTCCGCAGGCATGTTAGCACGGCTATGGAAAATTCCAACTCTGAATTACATCCTATAAGTTCACCCAGTTGAAAGTTCATGATCTCTCCCCACACCCACAAATCCATCACATGTTCCAATCATCATCTTCCACGCTGGCATGTACACCCATCTTCTTCCGGCCAGGTGTCGAGATGCGGAGACAAAAGATGACCTTGGCTTCTATAAAAGAATGTCAACATACATTCCACAATCCTACTCCTTTCTATTCCCCCCTCCCAACTACTACACTAATGAAACAGCATAGAGAATTATAAAAAAGTGTGGCAGGCCAAAGATCCTAAAAAGAATATAATTACAGGCCTGACAGGCGGCCTCTCCTCAAAAGAAAAACGTTTCCTGCAAAGAGAATAACATAAGAGTTAACATCACAAAATTAACCACCTCTTCTCCACCCAGGGGAACCCCTTGAGTTCTCGGGAAACTTCCCATTGAATTGCTTTACTAACTTCTCCACTTTTAGGTTCCTACTGTTCACCCAATTAGCTTCAGACCAAGGGTAACCCTTCCAATGCACTAAGTACTGTAAGCAACCCCTATTCAGCCTGAAATCTACAATTTTTTCCACCTCAGATTGTGTTTCCCCTTCCATCACTAAAGGAGGAGATTGAGCTTGGGTGGATGCTCTTCTGTTAGACTCAATTACTGGTTTCAACAAGCTACAATGAAATTCTGGGTCAATTTCCCCTAGACTTCTGGGTAGACTGAGTTGAACTGTAACTGAGTTAACTATCTTCACTATTGGGAATGGACCTAGAAATTTTGGACCCAATTCCTTGCTAAGCATTTCTAATCTTATGTATTTGGTAGATATAAAAACATTGTCCCCCACACGGTAGGGGTTTTGGAGCGAGCGATGTTGATCATCTTGCTTCTGGTAGGCTTCTGCCGCAACTGCTAGAGCCTTCTTCGCATTCTCCCATCCTTTCTTTAGCATGTCCATCCATTCACTCAAAGACATGAAGGAAGGAGGTTCTCTAGGCAGCTCAGGCATAGCAACAACTTCCATGCCACTGGTAATCTGGAAACCCGCTAATCCTCTGCTGCTGTGGACCGCATCGTTGTACGCCACTTCGGCGAAGGGTAGCAAGTCCGACCAGTTGTCCTCCTGATAGTCCACAAAACTCCGGATGTATTGTTCCACCACCGCATTGACTTCCTCTGCTGCGCCGTTCATGCTGGGATGAACTTCTGAGCTCAGTTCTTGTGTGGACCCAATGGATCTCAGGACCTCTCTCCAGAACTTGGCTGTGAACTGGACTCCACGGTCTGAAATGATCCTCTTGGGTACTCCGTGCAGGCGATAAATGTGTTTCACAAACATTTTCGCTAATTCGTTTGCGGATGGCAATCCTGAGCAAGCAATGAAGTGTGCCTGCTTAGAAAACAAATCAATCACAGTCCAAATTACTTTATGCCCACTGCTGTCTGGGAGTTCCAGGATGAAGTCCATTGCGACCTCTTCCCATGGCCGTTTAGGGCTCTCTGCTGCAGGTGCTGTAGGTTCTGGGCTCTTGGATTCAATCATCCACGGCTGGCCTTGTTCCTCCTCCGAGGCCTCCCCCTTGGTAGGACACCTCGTCACTTTAAGTTGGGGATCCTCTTCCAGAGGCTGTTGGCCCAGATGACTTTTCTGTGCTGGCATCAGGGGCCCTCTCTTTACCACCGTGGCAATTGGTACACACGCTTGTTCTTCGGCAATTCCCTCCTCCGAGGCCTCCCCCTTGGTAGGACTCTTTGTCACCTTAAGTTGGGGATCCTCTTCCAGAGGTCGTTTGCCCATATGACTTTTCTGTTCTGGCATCTGGGGCCCTCTCTTTACCACCATGGTGGTTGGTGCGCACGTTTGTGGCATTGGGGCTGGAGCCAAGCACTCTGACGCTCTGTGGCCAAGTTGACAACAATGGTGGCATTTAATTGGCCCCCACGAGGAATGGAACCTAGTTACATCTCTAAACTTAGGAACCGGTTCATCACACTGCCTTGCTCTCCAACTTGCAGCTGCCCCCTTGGAAAACCCTTCTTCCATGGTGGAGATTGCTTCTCTGTAGGAAGGTGGAGTAAGAACCTTTTGGGGCATTGCAGATGCACCTTGTCCCGCTTCCCATCTTGCAGGCCTGGCTTTGGTAATCCCTTCTTCCATGTTGGTGATTGCTACTCTGTAGGAAGGTGGGGTAAGAACCACTTGGGGCCTTGCAGGCGCACATTTTCCCGCCATCCATCCCGCAGGCCTCCCTTTGATAATACCTTCTTCCATGGAGATTTCTTCTCTGTAGGAAGGTCTGGTAAGAACCTTTTGGGGCCTTGCAGGGGAGACTGGAACCGGTGGGGAGGTCAATCCCTCGGTTGGCCACTGCCCAGCTTTCTGCCATGGTGCCATCTGCTGAGGGAGGGCAGGTGCCCACTGGCATCCCTCCCATCCATGACCTGGGGTTAAGACCCATCCCGGGTTTGCCTGCTTCACAGGTTGCAGCTCAACCAATGATGGCTGGCTAGGGGGTTTTATGTGCCAAGGACCCTCCTGCTGGCTTGGAGGAGTTATGGGCCAAGTAGGTGCCCTCTGCTGGCTTGGAGCATTTCCCCATGCTGATGGCAAAGGAGGTGGTAAGTAGCATCTCTTTTTTATTTTTATTTATTTATTTCTTGGATTTCTAAACCGCCCCCTCTCCCAAAAAGGGACTCGGGGCGGTGTACAGTCAAATGCAGATAAAAATACAATAATATAAAACAGTTAAATACATTTGGGTGGAGGAGATAAGGCTGTACAAGAAATAAATATACTATAAAAACCCTAAAAACATCCCCAATTAAAATACCCAAACCCAATTAAAATATATCCCCAGGAGGTAAAACTAAGAGAGTGCCAGGCCAGCTGATTGAAATAGGTGAGTCTTTAATTTTTGACGGAAGGAACGGAGGTCGGTGGTAGTTCGAATATCAGGGGGAAGGTCATTCCAGAGGAGTGGGCCCATCACAGAGAAGGACCTATTCCTAGGTGTCGCCCGCTGGCATTGCGGGCGACATCCAAGTCCTGGGAGGAAAGCCCAATTTACTGCCCAATTTGCTTCATTTACTGGTTGCAGCCCCATTTGTGGTGGCTTGCAAGTGACAGATGCTGGCAAAATCCCTTCTTCCTGCCTCCTTTGAAATTCCCATTTTGAAAGGGAAACTTTCTCCTAGCTAGTTGCAGGGTGATAAGCCATTTCATTTATTGCCGTCTGGAAGGAGCCCAAACCTCTGTTCTAGGTTTTTTTTTCCCCAAGCCTTGCTTCCAAGCTGTGGGGAAGGAGGGGGAGCATGCACTCACATTTTGCTGAAGAAGTACGTCTGCGACCTTCCTTCGTCTTGTCGTGTCTCCTCCTGCATTCCTCCTGATGCAATTAAACTGGAAGCAGCATTCCATTGCCTTTGAAGTTCCGCACTCAGCTTCTTATCACCAAAAGCTTCTCATTTATTCTTCGCTGAAATTTACGCTGTCCCGGTCAGCATTGGGAATGCCGAGACCCCATCACCAGATCTTCCATCACCAGCCCTTCCCCCTTGAGAGGGGGAGGGTGCTAGTGAATTATTTTAAAGTAGAGAGTTGGAATAATGTTAGGGTTCTAAATACCATGCAGAAATAAATCATTGTCCAAGGCAAAACATCCTTAAAGGTGCAATTTATTCCGCAGGCATGTTAGCACGGCTATGGAAAATTCCAACTCTGAATTACATCCTGTAAGTTCACCCAGTTGAAAGTTCATGATCTCTCCCCACACCCACAAATCCATCACATGTTCCAATCATCATCTTCCACGCTGGCATGTACACCCATCTTCTTCCGGCCAGGTGTCGAGATGCGGAGACAAAAGATGACCTTGGCTTCTATAAAAGAATGTCAACATACATTCCACAATCCTACTCCTTTCTATTCCCCCCTCCCAACTACTACACTAATGAAACAGCATAGAGAATTATAAAAAAGTGTGGCAGGCCAAAGATCCTAAAAAGAATATAATTACAGGCCTGACATAAGCATTGGCATGTCTGTTATAAGTTGCCATGGTGAGGAAAGTGGGGGAGCGCATTTCACACATACCTCTGGCTAGAGTCGGATCTCAGAGTACTACAGCAGGCTTGTGAGGCGTGCACCTCATTGGAGAATGTGATTTATGACACAGACTGAGACGAGGGAAGGAACAGGGGTAAAGTTCAGCCATAATTCAAATGAGGTTTAAATCTGACTGCAATGGGGTGTTGCCGAAATGGTGTTCCTAATAAATGATTGGTTTTCTTTTGAAACTTGACTCTAGGCTCATGAATTAATTAGGGCATCTTTCGGAAAACTGACAGAGGGATTCTTAGTCCTGTCTGAGCTTGGTTGTTTTCTCGCAGACCTTTCATGACCCAACTGGGTAACATCATCAGTGCTAGAGTACTGTGAATGGTCTTTGATTTTTAAGTACAGGTAGCCCTCCAATTACAGCCATCCGTTTAGTGACCGTTCAAAGTTACAGCAACACTGAAAAAGGTGGCTTACAATCGATCCTCACACGATCAAAATTCAGGCACTTAGTAACTGGCACACATTTACGACGGCTGCAGTGTCCTGGGTCAACCTTGAGCCTGCTGAGATTCGGACTGCCAAATTGCAGGCAGCCGGCAGTCAGCAGAAATAGCCTGCAGTACTGTACTCTAACCACTGTGCCACTACGGCTCATATAGATAGAAAGACTTAAGGGTTTTTTTGTTTGATTGTCTATGGGTTCACTGATAGGAGAGGCATGGTCAGATCTGAGAGTGGAATGGATGACATAGGTAGCCTACAGGTGGTCTTCCATCTCACAAGGCTTTATCCCCCTTCCCGATGATAATGGTGTTGTTATCCATTCAGTCGTGTCCGTGGCAGTTCTGTGGCTCAGGTGGTCTTCCCACGTGAGCCAATCTTGCACTGCTTCTTTGAGTTGTTCTGTTCTTTGACTGGTGGCAGCTTTGATGGTGTCCAACCAACCTGTTCTTTGATGGCCTGGTTTCCTTTTAGAATGGAATGGAATAGAAAGGAATAGGAATAGAATAGAATAGCAATAAATAGAATAGGAATGGAATAGAATAGCAGTGAATAGAATAGAGCAGAACAGAATAGCAATGAAATGAATTGAATAGAATAGAATATAGATTTGAATAGATTATAGAATAGAATAGAATAACTATGAATAGAATAGAATTGAATAGAATATAGAATAGAATAACTATGAATTGAATAGAATTGAATTGAGTACAGAATAGAACAGAACAGAATAGAATAGAATAGAATTCTTTATTGGCCAAGAATGATTGGACACACAAGGAATTTGTCTTTGGTGCAGATGCTCTCAGTGTAAAATAAAAAGACAAGATACATTCGTCAAGAATCATAAGGTACAACAATACAATACAATACAATACAATAGTAGAGTTGGAAGGGACCTTGGAGGTCTTCTAGTCCAACCCCCTGCCTAGGCAGGAAACCCTATACCGTTTCAGACAAATGGCTATCCAACATCTTCTTAAAGACTTCCAGTGTTGGGACATTCACAACTTCTGGAGGCAAGCTGTTCCACTGATTAATTGTTCTCACTGTCAGGAAATTTCTCCTCAGTTCTAAGTTGCTTTTCTCCTTGATTAGTTTCCACCCATTGCTTCTTGTTCTACCCTAACAATTAATGATAGTCATAGGGTACAAATAAGCAATCAGGAAACAATCAATATCAATATAAATCGTAAGAATAAAAGCCACAAAATTACAGTCCTGCAGTCATAAGTGGGAGGAGATGGGGGATAGGAACGATGAGAAGACTATTAGTAATAGTAAGGCAGCCTTAGTGAATGGTTTGACAGTGGTGATTTTACCGCTAACTCTTCCCAACATAATTGCTTTCTCCAGTGAATTTCCCCGCATGACATGGTCAACATAAGCGAGACGTAGTTTCGTGCTTCTGCCTTCCAGTGACATGTCTGGTGTTATGCACTTCAGTGCTTCCATGTTGATTGCCTTTGCTGTCCAAGGAATGTGCGGGAGCCGCCTCCAACACCCCAACTCAAACGAGTCTGTGTTCTTCCTATCTTGCTCTTAACTTCTATATATATACACTATATTGCCAAAAGTATTCGTTCATCCATCCAAATAATCAGAATCAGGTGTTCCAATCACTTCCATGGCCACAGGGGTATAAAATCAAGTCCCTAGGCATGCAGACTGTTTTGACAAACATTTGTGAAAGAAGGGGTCGCTCTCAGGAGCTCAGTGAATTCCAGCGTGGAACTGTGATAGGATGCCACCTGTGCAACAAATCCAGTCGTGAATTTTCCTCGCTCCTAAATATTCCACAGTCCACTGTCAGCTGTATTATAAGAACGTGGAGGTGTTTGGGAACGACAGCAACTCAGCCACGAAGTGGTAGGCCACATAAACCCCTCCAACATCAGTGTGTGACCCCACAAATGCGCTTCTGGAAGAATGGTCAAAAATTCCCATAAACACACTCCTGAACCTTGTGGACAGCCTTCCCAGAAGAGTTGAAGCTGTTATAGCTGCCAAGGGTGGACCGACGTCATATTGAACCCTATGGATTAGGAATGGGATGTCACTTACAGTAAGTTCCTATGCGAGGAAAGGCAGGTGAGCGAATACTTTTGGCAATGTAGTGTATAAAAAAACCTTTTGCTTGATCTTGCAAAAAAAGCACTCTTTTCTGTTTAGTGTGTGCTTCTTACTTCAGCAGAAACAAAAACCACAACATTAACACAGGCTTTCTCTTGTCTTGTAGCCTGCGTCTTTCCCAGCTTTCCGAGATAATGTCAATAATTGCACATGAGATCTTTTTTCAGGTAAAACTGGCTTCTTCCCTAGGAAATTGCCAGACATAGACAACTGATCTGTCTGGTAAATTAGACTGGATCTGTCGAGGGTTATTCTGCAATTTTAGGCAGGGACCTTTGCCAACATTGCCTGAAAGGGCTGTTGTTTGCGTCAGGGGTCTCCTACACACCTGGTCCTTGATATACGACCACAAAAGGCCACCAGAGCTCAAACAAGTCGGTTTTCTTTCTGTCTTCCTTTTTCAAGGATGAGATTTTCACAAACGTAGGTAGCTACGGGGAATACCATAGAGCAGATTCACCTATGTTTGATTGACTAAAATCCAGGAAAAGCTTCCTTAGGCTGACAGAAGTCTTTGAAAAATGGAACGGAACGGAACAGAATAGAATAGAATATACTGTATATATATAAAAACTGGTGTGTGTGTGTGTGTGTCCCAGCATAACTGGAACGCCTTAAGCAATTTTAACCAAACTTGGTACACAGATGACTTACCTCTGAGAAAAATATTGTGGGGGGTAAGACCCTTAAAACTCCTTGGGCTGTGTATTCTGTTAAGATACAGCCTGTTATTCCTTAAAATGGCTTCTACTGTACTGCTCTAAAATGGCTTCTACTGTGCAGCACAAGGGAGTTGCCATGATAACGGCTTCACAGTACGCCACAAGGGGGCTCTCTCCGGTAAGGGGGAAAATCCAACATTAGAAATTATGATTGAAATTGATATTAGGTTATAGGAATCATAAATGTAAAAAGGAAATTGTAACTGGAAAATGAATGGAAAATATGTATGACGATAAACAAAATGGGATACAACAATGTCTTAGGAATGGGAAGAATGGATGTAGAACGTGATTTTTTATGTTTGGTTTTGTAAAAAGCTCAATAAAAATCGTTTATAAAAATAAAAGAAATTACGTTTGGTCCGGATATTTTCCCCCTATCAATAAATACTCAGAAAATGCCAGGTTATTAGCTAATAGACAATATAATAGAATATAGAAGGGAATAGGACTACTGTCATTTTTCTGTCACTTTAAATGTCACATCAATTTAAAAGCAGAGAGGACCTATGGAAAGCTATAAAGAACCAAAACTGGATGGAACCAACGAAGGAGCTGGCACCTGGGACTGATGAAAGCTGGGAAGTATGGAAATTGTTTAATAGACAGCGCATGGGTACAACGAGATCTGAACAGTGGGGCTATCTAATGGCTTCTGCTCTTTGTGATTGTGGTGACATGCAGACCACAACACACATGTATACCTGCCCCTTGTGCCCCGATCAGTCTACACTTGACCTCATGGCAGTGTGACAGAACACAATTAATGTTGCTAGTTTCTGGGCAAGATCTGTAACTTGTACCTATTTTAATCTGGTGTATTTTGTATTTTAAATTTCATGTCATACAGTATGCCTTACTTACTTTAATTATGATGCTTCTGACATGAATCAACAAGCAAACCAGCTGATGTCCCTTCCCCCTTCCCTACACTTCCATTACAGGTAGTCCTCGACTTACAACCAGAATGGAACCCCCTCACTTCTGTCGTTAAGTGAAACATTTGTTCAGCGAGTTTTGCCGCATCTTACGACCTTCCTTGCCCCGGCTGTTAAGTGAATAATGATGGTAACCATTAAGTGATAATGTTGGTAACTCAGTTGAGTGAAAATCCGGCTTCCCCATTGACTTTGCTTGTGAAAAGGGACACTGCCACCATCACAAATATGAACCAGTTGTGGATTTTGATCACATGACCACAGGGATGCTACAGAGGTTGAAATAATTGTGAAAAACAGTCCTAAGCCACCTTTTTCAGTGGCATTCTATCTCTGATTGGTCAGTAAATGAACTGTGCTAAGTCGAGGACTACCTGTATTTCCTGAAGCCATCTGCCCCATGGGCTGGTTCCTAACTAGTCCCCCTTCTCAAGGTGTTCCCCGTTGGGTCAAACGTGCCTACCAAGCATTCCATCAACAGGCGCTTTCTCCTAGTTTTGTCCGCTCGTGTGCCTGGCCGCGTGCGCCTAGCAATGTCTTTCCTCCCTCTTTCCTGAAAAAAAGCCGACAGGAGCGTCGACTGTAATATCACGCGGCCTGCTTTGCGTTCCAGTTTTTCTGTCCGACTGTAGAGCCGAGGCCAAGATATCAGGGTATGTAATGGACACCCGCTGTCAGCTGTTGTCCTCCTCGCCGGCTGACAAGAGGTCCATTCATAAGCCTCCCTTTTATCCTTGGGGAGGTGGGGGGGGTGAATAAGTAATTATTCAATATCGAGAAGAGCGCCTATTTGGAAGCCTCTATTTAATGTGGCAGGACGACATAATGAAACCTGCCGTTTCTGGCAACCCGAGAGAGGAATGTAACAATTCTAGCACGGCCGGTAACTTTATCCAGATGGACGGCCCGTTTCTTTGGCACGTCAACCGGCCTTTTCTCCCGCTGACTGGCAGCTCTTGAAGGGGTTGCATTGACGTCCCTCCTATCCTGCATTGTCATTTTTTAACGGCAGACAAGCTCCAGTGGGAGCGGGCGGTAATTTGAATCCGCTTTTCCATAGAGCCGAGGCGAAGAGATAGTTGATCCTGACTATTGTAGCATAACGCGCCCGGTGACTTAGCATTTGCTTTACAGGGGATAATCTTACTGATTACAATTAAGAAGAGGAGGGGGGAATTTGGACAGGAATATTGCGTGTCTGATTCTCCGTGTCAGTGTGACTTTTTTTTTTTTTTATGTCGGAAAGGCGATGTCGTCTCCCTGTCATTGTCACTGTTATTCTTGGCCTTGTAAGGATCACAGTTCAGAGTGAATGCTGGAATATCAGAGAGGGAATAAAATAAAAGAAACCTTAACCTTTAACATTGCAACCGTCTGTTTAGGGCTCTGCATTCAGTAGGTTTTGTAGCTAGGAAAATGTGCTTAGGTTAATTTTAACGCATTCAGCATTTTTATCCAATATTTCCTGAGCTGCTTCACCTATAACAGTGGTCGGCAAGCCGCGGCTCGCGAGCCAAATGTGGCTCTTTACAGCTCGGAAAATTACAGCCTGGGAGACTTGTTGTCAATCGCCCGGGCTTTTGCAGAAGCTTCCCTCCGAAGCGTTCCGAGGGAGGGCTGTAAACTTCCCTCCGAAGTCTTGGAAAGTTCTGAGGAGCCCCCCAAGGCAAAACTCCAAGTACGTCTCTGATTCATCTCTGTCAGTCTCTCTCTGATTCCCTCCCTCACTCCCTCTCTCTGTTCCTCTCTCTGTCTGTCTGTCTCATTCACGCACACACACACACACACTGTGGTCACCTTGTTGAGTGTTCCAATCACATTTGAAACACTTGGAACACTCAACAAGGTGACCACAGTGTGTGTGTGTGTGTGTGTGTGTGTGTGTGTGTGAGAATGAGACAGACAGACAGAGAGAGGAACAGAGAGAGGGAGTGAGGGAGGGAATCAGAGAGAGACTGACACACACACACACACACAGACACACAGAGACAGAGAGGGGGAGGGAGGGAGAAAAAGATAGACAGACAGAGAGAGAGAGACACACACAGTGAGTGATTAAGTGAATGAGTGAGAGACAGACACACCCACATACACAGAGTGACAGAGAGAGAGGAAGGGAGGGGAGAGAGACAGAGGGAGAGACAGACAGACAGACACACACACACACAGAGTGAGAGACAGAAAGACACACACACACACAGAGTGACAGAGATGGGGGAAGGAGGAGAGAGAGAGAGAGATACAGAGAGAGAGACAGACAGATAGACACCCAGAGAAAATGACAGAGGGAGAGAGAGGGAGGGAGGGAGGGAGAGAGAGACAAAGAGCCAGAGAGAGAGAGAGAAAGAAAAAGAAAAAAAGAAAGAAAGTGGGAGAGAGAGATGAAATTAAAATCAACAACATACAAACCTGACTTACTCAAACTATCCAAGGAAATGCAAGGCCAATGTTCACATTAGTGGTTGTGACTTTGTCAGTCATTGTCAGGATGTAATTTTCTCTACATTGTAAGGCAAATTTTACGGAATTTAACGTTATCGATAAATAATATCGTTCTAAAGTTTTTGTTTTATTAGTTGTGTTATTTGTATCCTCCCGACCTATGTGGATACTTGCATGCAGAATATTCTCAATAAAAACTTATTGAAACTAAAAACAGTGTACCATCCTATGTATTTTCGGTTTTTAAAATGTGGCTCTCAAAATAAATTTCAATCGTGGTTTTGGCGAGATTTGGCTCAGTTGAAAAAAAAGGTTGCCCACCACTGACCTATAACTCTCTGGCCGGTTTCTGCTTTGATAATTGAATTTTGCTTGTTAAAAATGAAGTGAAGATCTCGGCTGGTTTGTAACTTCACTGCATTCTAAACTTTGTTCCTTATATTCATTCATTTTTAGCTGCATTTATTTCAGTGTTACTCTGTTGTCCATGTTGTTTGATTAAGTGGAATGACTGTGAAATTGCAATAAAAGCATCTAAAGATGTATTGGCTATGTAAAGTGCTATTTTATTTGCAGATTTTTCTGCTCTCATAGTCAGACATGTAAGTTAATACAGAATGCTAGATAAAAGGGAGTAAATTTTATATTCCCACTGGTGCTCGGTTCAGTAAAAATATAGGTTATTAGGAAATCATTAGGAAATGATAAGAGAACATATTTATTTTCCCAAGTGATGTTTTCTTTACCAGAATTAAAAAGAAATAAAGTGAGAGGTTATAACTGAGAGCAGATGGTACAGAATTATTTTCGGATTGGTATTATTTTTGTAATGATCACGGAAGAAGTTTGGTATAGTGGTTAAGGCATCAGGCTAAAAACCAGGAAAGTGAGTTCTAGTCTTGCTTTAGACACTGGCTGCATGAACTTTGAGCCAGTCACCAGCAGAAAGTGAGTTCTAGTCCTACCTTAACCATGAAAGCTGACTGGATGACTTTGGGTCAGGCACCAGGAGAAAGTGAGTTCTAGTCCTACCTTAACCATGAAATCTGACTGGGTGACTTTGAGCCAGTCACCAGCAGAAAGTGAGTTCTAGTCCTACCTTAACCATGAAAGCTGACTGGATGACTTTGGGCCAGTCACCAGGAGACAGTGAGTTCTAGTCCTACTTTAGCCATGAAATCTGACTGGGTGACTTTGAGCCAGTCACCAGCAGAAAGTGAGTTCTAGTCCTACCTTAACCATGAAAGCTGACTGGATGACTTTGGGTCAGGCACCAGGAGAAAGTGAGTTCTAGTCCTACCTTAACCATGAAATCTGACTGGGTGACTTTGGGTCAGGCACTCAGGAGAAAGTGAGTTCTAGTCCTACCTTAACCATGAAAGCTGACTGGATGACTTTGAGCCAGTCACCAGCAGAAAGTGAGTTCTAGTCCTACCTTAACCATGAAAGCTGACTGGATGACTTTGGGCCAGTCACCAGGAGACAGTGAGTTCTAGTCCTACTTTAGCCATGAAATCTGACTGGGTAACTTTGGGCCAGTCACTAGGTGACAGTGTCTTCTAGTCCTACCTTAGCCATAAAAGCTGACTGGATGACTTTGAGCCAGTCACCAGGAGAAAGTGAGTTCTAGTCCTACCTTAGCCATGAAATCTGACTGGGTGACTTTGGGCCAATCACTAGGAGATGGTGAGTTGCAGTCCCGCCTTAGACATGAAAGCTGACTGGATGACTTTGGGCCAGTCACCAGGAGACAGTGAGTTCTAGTCCTACTTTAGCCATGAAATCTGACTGGGTGACTTTGAGCCAGTCACCAGCAGAAAGTGAGTTCTAGTCCTACCTTAACCATGAAAGCTGACTGGATGACTTTGGGTCAGGCACCAGGAGAAAGTGAGTTCTAGTCCTACCTTAACCATGAAATCTGACTGGGTGACTTTGAGCCAGTCACCAGCAGAAAGTGAGTTCTAGTCCTACCTTAACCATGAAAGCTGACTGGATGACTTTGGGCCAGTCACCAGGAGACAGTGAGTTCTAGTCCTACTTTAGCCATGAAATCTGACTGGGTGACTTTGAGCCAGTCACCAGCAGAAAGTGAGTTCTAGTCCTACCTTAACCATGAAAGCTGACTGGATGACTTTGGGTCAGGCACCAGGAGAAAGTGAGTTCTAGTCCTACCTTAACCATGAAATCTGACTGGGTGACTTTGGGTCAGGCACTCAGGAGAAAGTGAGTTCTAGTCCTACCTTAACCATGAAAGCTGACTGGATGACTTTGAGCCAGTCACCAGCAGAAAGTGAGTTCTAGTCCTACCTTAACCATGAAAGCTGACTGGATGACTTTGGGCCAGTCACCAGGAGACAGTGAGTTCTAGTCCTACTTTAGCCATGAAATCTGACTGGGTAACTTTGGGCCAGTCACTAGGTGACAGTGTCTTCTAGTCCTACCTTAGCCATAAAAGCTGACTGGATGACTTTGAGCCAGTCACCAGGAGAAAGTGAGTTCTAGTCCTACCTTAGCCATGAAATCTGACTGGGTGACTTTGGGCCAATCACTAGGAGATGGTGAGTTGCAGTCCCGCCTTAGACATGAAAGCTGACTGGATGACTTTGGGCCAGTCACCAGGAGACAGTGAGTTCTAGTCCTACTTTAGCCATGAAATCTGACTGGGTGACTTTGAGCCAGTCACCAGCAGAAAGTGAGTTCTAGTCCTACCTTAACCATGAAAGCTGACTGGGTGACTTTGGGCCAGTCACTAGGAGATGGTGAGTTGCAGTCCTGCCTTAGACATGAAAGCTGGCTGGATGACTTTGGGCCAGTCACCAGGAGACAGAGAATTCTAGTCCCGTCTTAAACCATGAAAGTCAGCTGCATAACCTTGAGTCAGTCACTTTCTCTCAACTGTAGGATGGAGGCAATGGCAACCCCATTCCTGAAAAACCTTGCAAAAAAGCTGCCGTGATTTATCTAGGCCAGGGGTGTCCAAACTTGGGAACTTTAAGACTTGTGGACTTCAACTCCCAGAATTCCCCAGCCAGCCTGGCTGGGGAATTCTGGGAGTTGAAGTCCACAAGTCTTAAAGTTCCCAAGTTTGGACACCCCTGATCTACGCAGTCGTCAAAAACTGGATAGAACTAAACAGAAGGAAAAAAGACCATTTCATACTTAATGGAATGGTTTTAATTTTAATTTCTCTTTGAAAAATTTGCCATCAGGTCAAAAGGAACTTTTTCTAGAAGGGGGAAAAAGACTGTCAAATTAATACCTTTAAACGGGATTTTGTTTTTTCCATAGATGCAGCCTTCCAGTCCCTGCACGACGTGTTCCTGCTTTGCCATCCAGCAAAACACCAAAAATGCAGCTGAGGCCAAGAAGGAGAATGGCGGGAAGTTGCCCGTCCCCAAAATATTTTTTGGCACGCGTACACACAAGCAAATAGCTCAGATTGTGAAGGAGCTGCACAGGACGGGCTACTCATATGTCCGCATGACCATTCTGTCAAGCAGGGAGTATTCCTGCGTCCATCCGAGGATCTCCCGAGGTAGCAACAAGAATGAAAAATGCGCAGAGTTGCTGGAAGGGAAAGAGGTGAGTGATTTCAGAAGAACAGAGTTGGGAGGGACCTTGGAGGGCTTCTAGTCCAACCCCCTGCTGAAGCAGGAGACTAGATACAGGTACCGTACTTTTCGGAGTATAAGACGCACCCTTTTCCCCCAAAAAAGAGGGTGAAAATCTGGGTGGGTCTTATACACTGAATACAGCATTTTTGGCCTCCCAAAACCTTGCCCCCTTTGCAAAAAAAGACATGCATAGGCTTTGGGAGGCCTGCAAAGTGCTCCTGGGGGCTGGGGAGGGCAAAAACAAGGGAAAAACGGCCCATTTTCTTGTGTTTGCCGCCCCCCCAGCCCCCAGGAGCTCTCTACAAGCCTCCTAAAGGCTATGGGTGTGGGAAACCGGGAAGCTTTCAGATTTGGATTTTCCCAGATGTGCCAACATGGCTCTCTTAATAAATTGGAACTTTGAGCAATACTTTGCCTTGGACTCTGATTTTCTTTTGGATCCTATTTAGAACCTTGACAAACTCACTAACTGCAGTGATTGGCTTAACACGTATGGCAAGAAAGGTTGCAAAATGGGGCAAAACTCACTTAACAAATGTCTTACTTAGCAAGAGAAGTTTTGGGCTCAATTGTGGTCTTAAGTTGAGGCCTACTTGTAAATAGAAGGCAGATAGGATAGATGACTGGCTGGGGAATTCTGGGAGTTGAAGTCCACCTGTCTTAAGGTTGCCACGATTAGGAAACTCGGGGTTAAGGTATTAGTGTCAGGGTTCCAAATAACATGCAAAATTAAATCAGAGTCCAAGGCAAAGTATTCCTCAAAGTTCCAATTTATTAAGAAAGTCATGTTGGCACATCTGTGAAAACCCGAATCTGAAAGCTTCCTGGTTTTCCCCACCCAGTTGAGAGTTCATGATTTTGCCCCCACACCCACAAGTCCATCACATGGTCCAATCTCCCACTGCCATGCTGGCAGTTTCCACCCATCCAGTTCCGGTCAGGTGCAGAGATGTAGAGACAAAGGATGACCTTGACTTTCTAGAAAGGAATTTTATTTTGACAACAACACATTCTACTCCTTACTATTCCCCCTCCCAATTCCCCACTAATGAAACAGCATAGTAGAATAGAATATTAGTGTGGCAGGCCAAAGATCGAAAAGGAACCGGCTGCAGGCCTGACAATTAGATTTAGGAGTACGGTGACCTAGATATACTTAGTGAGGAAAACTCGCTGTCTGATTTTGGGCCAGCCACTCTCTCTCAGCCCATCTGACTTCACTGGGTTGTTGTGAGGCAAAAGAAGAGGAGAAAGGAGCACTAAATTAGAAGAAAAGAGAAGAAAATCTTTATTGAGACTATACTGGACTAGACCAAAACAGAATAGAAGAATCAAATCGAATCAAAATTTTATTGTCAATTTAAATCTATATAAAAATGGCTCTGTGTTTGTGTGTGTATGTTCAAGCATAACTCTGGAACGCCTTGAGCACTTTTAACCAAACTTGGTACACAGATGACTTACCTTCTGGAGAAAAATATTGTGGGGGTAAGATACCCCTAAAACCCCTTGGGGTGTGCATTCTGTTAAGATACAGCCTTTTGTGCCTTAAAATGGCTTCTACTGTACTGCTCTAAAATGGCTTCTACTGTGCAGCACAGTGGAGTTGCCATGGTAACGACTTCACAGTACTCCACAAGGGGGCTCCCTCTGGTAAGGGAGAAAATCCAATATTAGAAATTACGTTTGGTCCGGACATTTTCCCCCTATAAATAAATACCCGGGCAAACTTGTTACAGAATCTGGTAGTCCTGCTAGAAATACTTCGAAACCTCCCCCCCCAGAGAGGAGCAACAGAAACAGACCATAAAATGGGTGTGTGGGGTCTCTAACAATGCTTTGAGATCTAAGCACATAGGGCTTACAAGCAGTATCCTGACATACGTTAGATATGTTTGTCACCTTGACTTACTTATAAATTAATAAAGGTGGGATAAAAACTCTAATAAATGAATAAATACACGTTGAGCTCCTGCACAAAAGGGGCAAGAGAAGAATTAATCCAAGAAAGACTTCAGGGTCAGTTATCCATTCTGCACTCGGCGGATCCTCATGAAATGAAACATACAGGTGGACATATTCGACTTAGGACCACAATTGAGCCCAGAGTTTCCATTCCTAAGCAAGAAAGCTAAGAAAGTTGTTCCCCGTTTTACAACCTTTTTGGCCACCGTTGTTAAGTCAATCACTTCAAATCTGGCTTCCCTATTGACTTTGCTTATCGGACCCTGGTTGAGATCACATCACACACCCACACCCACACACACAGGATGCTGCAACCCTCATAAATATATGCCAGTTGTCAAGCGCCCAAATTTTGATCCCATGACCATGAAGATGCTGGTCATATAGTCCCTTTTTTCCAGTGCCTTTCTAATTTCGGACGGTCACCAAAGGAATGGTTGTAATTTGAGGATGTCTTGTACATGAAGGCTCGTGGTTGTTCTTTAAACTTCCTCCATTGTCTCCTTCCAGGGCCAGTCCTGTTCCTTTTATCATGGAGCCCACAGGCTGACTGAGCATCTCTCCATACCGTCTGCGGATAAAAAACCTCAGGTTTGGGATTTAGAAGAGCTGGTGAGCTTGGGGAAAAAATTCCGATCCTGCGCCTATTTTGCAGCTCGTGAGCTCATGGCGTACGCCGAGATTGTGTTCTGCCCTTACAACTACCTTTTGGACTCCCAGATAAGACAAAGTGTACGTACAAATGCCTTCTACTGATTATCTGTTTCTCACAGTTCCGAGGCCACACCATTGGTAGAGCAATTCTCCTTTACTAGTGTTGTAGCCCGCCAGAGGAGCAGCAGATTTGGACAATGAGGAGGTTGGGGAGGAACATGGGCCAGTCTTGGAGTCTGGGGAAGGCTCTGATGTCGGAGGCAGAGAGGGGGCCAGAGCCGTATGCCAGTTATCAGCTGCCTTCAGAATCAGACATCAGTGAGGCAGACGAACAGCTGGAGCCTGTTCCCAGTGTGCGCATGCACAGAGTTGCCAGACGAAGGGAACAGCTAAAGAGCAGGGGTCGACTTGGGAGTAAGGCCACAGGTGGACGGTGAATGGCCCCTCCCAGAGGACATAAAAGAGGAGCGAAAGGGGAGGGAAATTTGTAGGAGACAATTAGCTCAATTAATTGGTTCGTGACTCTCCTTGCCAAGTCTTGCAGCTATCGGCCTGGCAGCTCTCCAAGCCAGATAAGGTCTGTGACTGTAAATCCTCCCTTAAAAGTCTTTGCTGGATGTGAATGAGATGAATTCACAGTAAATTAATAAGAGGGGTTTTTCTCGGGACAAGGAGTTTGCTTCATGCTCTTGGGAAGCCTCAAGAACAACTGAACCAAAAAATACGACCTACTCCAAAAGTAATCCCTACCTTGATTTTTAAACGTGCGCCTAAAATAAGCCCTAATTAAAACCCTGGCCACTCCAGGGTGCATGGGTATAAATTAAGCTGGGGGTGGGTGCTGGTGGATCTGCCCTACTACTTACTTACCTTTGGACAGTTGCAGCCAGGCCTCGCACACCCCAACACCTGCCTTGCCGGCCCATTGCTTTCCTGAAGTCCTCTGCGGCCGATAATAGAGCTCCAAATTGATCAGTTGTGAATCACTGCAGTTCTTAAATTAGTAACATAGTTGTTAAGTCAATCTGCCTTCCCCATTGATTTTGCTTGTCAGAAGGTTGCAAAAGGGATGACCCGGGACACTGCAAAATATGACACTCATAAATATGAGTCAGATGTCGAGCATCTGAATTCACGTGACCATGAGGATGCGGCAACGGTCATAAGTGCGGAAAATGGCCATAAGTCCCTTTTTTCATTGCAGTTATAAATTTGAACGGTCATTAAATGAATTATTTGTAAGTCAAGGACTTACAATACAGGCTGGGTGCTAAGCAACCACTTTTTTTCCCCATGTGACTGGGAAACACTGCATTAGTTGTAAGTATGAGGACTGGTTGTAAGTCATATTTTTCAGTGCCGTGGTAACTTTGACTGGTCACTAAATGAATGGCTGTAAGTCGAGGACTGCCTGTATTTGTGTTACACTGTAAGCAGCAGCGAATAACAAAAAATTGTTCTGCACTTTAAAGGCATCTAATGTAAAGTCTTACTTTGCTGCAAGGCCAACATTTTTATTTCTTTCAGCAATATCTTTCATGTAGAAAATGTCCTTCTTGTAGCTTATTTGGGTCCAGTTTTGAGAAGTCAAAGGTGAATATTGTGTCCAGGGCAATAACTGTACAAATTCAGTGCAAGATTTCCAATTACAAAAACTTTTATGAGAGAGGTTAGGGAAAAAGTGAGTTGAGTTACTGCTGTTAAAGTAGTAAAAAAAAATTTTTTTTTACAGGAAAAGTAAAATAAATTAAGTAATGGGGGTCATTGGTGCTCTCTGAATTTGGTTGGTTTTTTGCAGACATTTCGTTACTCAACTAGGTAACATCATCAGTGATAGAAGGAAGTGGGTTTTGCTATTCGTTTATATACCAAATGGCTTGCCCTGTCAGTATTAGTGTGAGTGTTGGTTTCTTGTGAAGTCCTTGGTGGTTTCTGAACTTGGTTGTTTCCTTGCAGACATTTCACGACCCAACTAAGTAACATCATCAATGCTAGAAGGGAGAGGGGTTTGTGAAGAGGAGAAGGAGGAGGATGACTGTGGGGCCCTTGGTGCTCTCTGGGTTTGGTTGTTTTCTTGCAGACATTTCATTACCCAACTAGGTAATGTCATCAGTGCTACAAGGGGGAAGGATTTGCGGAGACGACAAAGAGGAAGACTTCGAGGTCCTGGGTGATCTCTGTGCTTGGTTGTTTTTTTACAGACATTTCATTCCCCAGCCAAGTAGCATCATCAGTGCTAAATTAAGTACTGTAATATTGAAACCACAACATGGAATTATAACAAGGTCACGACTGCAGTTTTATTTAAAATCTATCTATATAAAAATGTGTGTGTGCATGCGTGTGTGTGTGTGTGTGTGTGTGTGTGTATGTTCCAGCCCAACTCTGGAACGCCTCGAGCAATTTCAACCAAACTTGGTACATAGATGACTTACCCTTTGGAGAAAAATATTGAGGGTGTAAGACACCCCTAAAACCCCTTGGGGTGTGTGTTCTGTTAAGATACAGCCTGTTGTGCCTTAAAATGGCTTCTACTGTACTGCTGTAAAATGGCTTCTACTATACAGCGCAGTGGAATTGCCATGGTAACAGCTTCACAGTACTCCACAAGGGGGCTCCCTCTGGCAAGGGGGAAAATCTAACATTAGAAATTACCTTAGGTCCGGACATCCCCCCCCCCCCCCATAAATAAATACCCGGGCAATGTTGGGTTATCAGCTAGTGTCAAAATAAAAGCAATGTATGTGGAGGAGGGAGCTGCTTTTGCTAATTGATAAGCTGATCGATCTCAATCTTTGCAGATGGAAATTGAGTTGAAAGACCAGGTGCTGATTTTAGACGAGGCTCATAATATCGAGGATTGTGCCCGGGAGTCAGCCAGCTACAGCGTGACGGAAGAACAGCTCAGATTGGCTCAAGAAGAGCTGGACGCCATGGTGAACAACCACATCAGACCGAACGACCACGAGCCCTTGCGTGGTGTGTGCTACAGTCTGACAAAGTAAGTGAAGCCCACTGAGCAGTGCAGTGAAAAGGAGCTTCTGGACTTTGAGGTGGAAGTGGTTGTTCTACTGGTGGTCATCTAAACTTACTTAGTAAATAAATGAGTTCTAGTCGCCTTAGGCATGAAAGCCATCTGGGCGACTTTGGTCCAATCACCAGGGGACGGTGAATTCTAGTAAGCACAAAAGCTGTGAACTCTGCCCATTCCTGTTTGAGTGTTATTCTTATACTTGTGACAGCTCTTGTTTTGAACTGGGTCCCCTCAGCTCACCTGTAGTTCGGGCACAGACCCTCCTTTCCTTCCAGGGACTTTGGTATACAGCGGTGTTGGCAAAACCTTTTCGGCACTGAGCGCATGCGTGTCTCAGAAGCTCCCACAACTTCCGAAGGCAACTTCTGTTCCGTGGGTTGATTGTTCTCACTGCCAGAAAATTCGTCCTTGTTTCTAGGTTGAATCTCTCCTTGATCAGTTTCCATCCATTGTTCCTTGTCTGGCCTTCGGGTGCTTTGGAGAATAAATTGAGCCCCTCTTCTTTGGGGCAGCCCCTCAAATATTGCAATACTGCTATCCTGTCTCCCCTGATCCTTCTGTTCACTAGACTAACTATGCCCAGTTCCTGCAATCGTTCCTCATATGTTTTAGTCTCCAGTCCCCTAATCATCCTGGTTGCTCTTCTCTGTACTCTTTCTAGAGTCTCCACTTCTTTTTTATAGTGTGGTGACCAAAACGCGCTTTCCCGCTGACAAGCTCAGGATCTTTAACCGCTGAGCCGTCACGCAAAGCATTTCACCTTTTTTTTTTTACCGTAATTGGATGGCTTTGGAACCCTTTTCCATTGCATGCTTTAAAGATGAATTCATGTTGCGTCGAGTGGCGTAAACGGTTCAAGACCCAAGTGCTTTGTGGTAGGCAATTTCATTTTGGGGCCTCTGTTTCAAAATCTGCTTTTGCACGTTTGTGTGAGAGTTTACACCGACTGTGCTCTCTCGTTGGCTCAAACAAAGAGAGGGTTCCTTCATCTATTAACACACAACTTTTAGATCGGGTCCCAAGTTCCCAGCACTGGGACAACATAAATTTTGGGCTCAATTGTGGTCGTAAGCTAAGGACTACCTGTACCTTTAAATGAGGAGTATTTGGGCTGCTTTAACTGAAAAGCTTTGAGGGACCATAGATTTGGTTCTGTTTCCCTGGTTACTTTTTTAAGCATTTTTTTAAATTCAAGACTTGTGATTTTTAATAGTGGCTTGAGTGGTTCCCACCGCAGTGGAAATTTACTTCAAATCTCACTGAACTTTAAGATATTAGAAATTAGTACTATTATTAGGGGTATGACCACAATTGGAACGTCTGTCGCTAAACGAGGTGGTTGTTAAGTGAATGGCATCCAATTTTATGACCCTGTTTGCTGCAGTCGGCGATTAATCGACTGTGATTAATTTAATTAATCGACTTAATCACAGTGATTAAGGGAATCTGGCGTCCTCACTGACTTTGCTTGTCGGAAGCTGGTTGCAAATGGCGATCACATGACCTCCAGACACTGCAACCATAATAAAATAAATAAATACATAATAATAAACCATAATAAATACGAGTGATGTGGTGGCCTAGAGATGGAGCTTTTGCCTCACAATCGGGAGGCTGTGAGTTTGATCCTAGGTCAGGGGTGTCCAAACTTGAGAACTTTAAGACTTGTGGACTTCAACTCCCAGAATTCCCCAGCCAGAATTCTAGGAGTTGAAGTCCACAAGTCTTAAAGTTCCCAAGTTTGGACACCCCTGTCCTAGGTCGAGGCAGATATTTCTTTCTCTGGGCACAATCAGAATTTATCTGCTGAATAAAATTCCGCATTGGAGATAGGAAGGGCATCCGGCTGGTCAACGCTCAGCTCTGTTTAATTGATCTGACTCCATCCCGCAAGGGATTATGGTGGGTCATAAAAAGGAGATGAAATCATAATGTAGTCGCCTGCCAGCAGCTAGTGAAGCTGGCAGCAGAGTCGGACAGTGAGGAGGTTGGGGAGGAACATGGGCGAGTCCTGGACGCTGGCGAAGGCTCGGATGAGGGCTCTGCGTCGGAGGCAGAGGCGGGGCCGAGGCCATCTGACAGTTCTCAGCTGCCTTTGGAGCTAGACAGCAGTGAGGCAGAGGAACAGCTGGAGCCTGTTCCCAGCGTGCGCATGCGCAGAGCCGCCAGAAGAAAAGAACAGCTAAGAAATGAGGGTCGACTTGGGAGTAAAGCCACAGGTGAACGGTGAATGGCCCCTCCCAGAGGAAATAAAAGAGGAGCGAAAGGGGAGTGGGCTTTTGCAGGAAACAATTCGTTTGTTCCTTCGTTAGTTCTTTTCAGGAGTGTGAAGATCTGTCCGTGAATCTCAGAAACTCTGTGCCCAGTCTTTCATTGCACAGCACCTCCTTTGGGAAAATATTTGCATGGCAGCTTTCCAAGATAGATAAGGTCTGTGACCATGAATTCACTTTTGAAAGGCTGTTTCCCAGGCCTTTGCTGAATGTCAATGAGAGGAATTCACATTCGTTTAATAAAAGGGGTTTTGTCGGGACCAGGACTCCGCCTCCTGCTTTTTGGGGAAGACTACAGGTCAGAACACATAATAAATACGCACCAGTCACCAAATGTCCAAGTTTTGATCACGTGACCACTTTAAGGCTGTGGCGGTCATAAGTGGGTGAACCAATTAACGGTCCGCTGTTAACAAAAATAAACACCAAAATTGCCTGTTGTTTTGCAGGTGGTTAAGGGGCGCCTGCGGTCAGCTGATCCAGAGCGGTTACGAGACCTCAAGTAAAGTCTGGAGCGGAAGTCAGATGGTGACTAATTTCCATGAAATGGGAATAACGGATGCTATGTTTCCCATTTTACAGGTAGGAATTTTTAACCATACATGAAAATCACTTTGAAAGGTGACATTTTCAAAACCGTTTGGAACTCAACGGTAAAAAGTATCACACAGGTGGTCCTTGACTTACAATGGTTCGTTTAGTGACCGTTCAAAGTTACAACGGCACTGAAAAATGCGATATGACCCTGTTTCGTAGTTACGACCTTTGCAGCATCCTCGTGATTATGTGATCAAAATTCAGATGCTCGGCCACTGGCATGTACCTATGACGGTCGCTATATCCCAGGGTCATGTGATCACCTTTTGCGACCTTCTGGAGAAGACTGATTCACTCAACAACCAGGTTATTAACTTATCAACTGCAGTGATTCATTTAACAGCTGTGGCAAGGAAAGAAAACTCACTTAGCAAATGTCTCACTTAACAACAGAAATGTGGGGCTCAATTGTGGTCGTAAGTCGAGGACTACCTGTATTAACATTCATCTGGCTAAAACAAACTTACTCAATGTTCTTATATTATTTGGATTTTGCTCTGTGGTCACCTAATAATTGACTCAGGGTTTATTTTGTTTATTTATCTTATTTCTTTGCATCCCACCGTTTTTATTTTTTACAACCTGGCGCCGCCCAGGTATTTATTTATCCCAACCCTCCTTCCAAAAATATCGCCGCAATTTCTAATGTTGGATTTCCTCCCTTACCAGAGGGGAGCCCCCTTGTGGAGTACTGTGACATGGCAACTCCACAGCACTGCACAGTAGAAGCCATTTTAAGGCAGTACGGTAGAAGCTATTTTAAGGCACAGGTTGTATCTTAACAGAACACACACCCCGAGGGAGGTTAGGTTTGCCTTATCCCCCACTATTTATTTCCAGAGTGTAAGTCATCGGTGTACCAAGTTTGGTTGAAATTGCTCGAGGCGTTCCACAGTTATGCTGGAACACACACAAACACAGATATATATATATATATATATATATATATATATATATATATATATATATATATATATATATATATATATATATATATATATATATATGTTGTAATTGTACTGATAAATAAATAAAGGGAGACTAGGATAGATCTATTTCGAGTTAATTAGCTCTCATAGTCATACCAGGGGTTGTAACACAAATACATACATACATACATACATACATACATACATACATACATACATATATATATATATATATTACAAACATCAACTCCATCTACCAATCAGGATGCAACTACACAGCCAATCAACCCACTTACAGCAACAAAGCCAGCACTCCACACTCCGCCCACCAAGATTTATAGAAAGACGACAGCTCCGACCATGCCTTACTCGCACAAACACGAAGCCGGAAACACCAGCCTGAAGATGGCGAGTGGGACCTCGTCGAAACGTCGCCAAGATACTCTCAATCTTAAACGGGAAATGACCCGAATACAACAAGACCAGCATACCTACATCCATGAAAATCTACAAAAACAAATTAGATAGATGATAGATAGATAAATGATAGATAGATAGATAGATAGATAGATAGATAGATAGATAGATAGATAGATAGATAGATAGATGATAGATAGATGATAGATAGATAGATAGATAGATAGATAGATAGATAGATAGATAGATAGATGGATAGATAGATAACTCAAGGCGGTGAACATATCTAATATTCTTTCTTTCTTCTATTTTCCCCAAAACAACAACCCAGTGAGGTGAGTTGGCCTGAGAGACAGAGACAGAGAGACAGAGCCTGGCCCAAAGTCACCCAGCTAATTTTCATGGCTAAGATGGACTTGAGTTCGAGTTTCACCTAGTTTTAGGGTTGAACTGTGGGGTCCTTGATGCTCTCTGAGCTCGGTTGTTTTCCTGCAGATGTTTTATTACCCAACTAGGCGACATCAACGCTAGAAGGGAATGGAGTTACTCTCTGCTGATATACTAGCAACCAGCCCTGTCAGTGTTGGTGGGAGTGTTCTTCAAAAGCTTTGGCAGACCAAAAACACCTTCTTTCTTAATGCACAATTGTGGGATTCTTGATATTTTAAATACTGTGGCAGTCCCATCCCCATGGAATAATTATGTGGGTTCTTTAAAGTCCCTGTTTAACTTAGAAAGGAAAATAGAATAGAGTACAATACAATACAATATGCAAGCAATGTAATGCAATACAATGCAATAGAATACAATATAGGGAATGGAATACAATACAGTACAAAGAATGGAATGGAATACAATACAATATGCAGCGCACTGCAAAGCAATGCAATGCAATAGAATACAAAATATGGAATGGCATACGATACAATACATGGAGTGGAATGGAATAAAATAATGCAGTGCAAAGCATTGCAGTGCAATAGAATACCAAATATGGAATGGAATACAATACAATACAATACAATACAAAGACTGGAATGGAATAGAATAGAATAGAATAAACAGAGTTGGAAAATACCTTGAAGGGCTTCTAATCTAACCCCCTGTCCAGTTTTGGAGCACCCACAACTTCTGGAGGCAAGGAGTTCCACCGATTAATTGTTCTCACTGTCAGGAAATTTCTCCTTGGTTCTAGGTTGCTTCTCTTCTTGATTAGTTTCCACCCATTGCTTCTTGTTCTGCCTTCTGGTGCTTTGGGGAATAGCTTGACTCCCTCTTCTTTGTGGCAACTGTTTTGGCCTTTTCTAGAAACATCTTCATGCCGTGCTCGAAAAGGAAGAAAAGTTTCCTGGGTTTGAAAAAGTGGTTTCTGTTCCAGTTATAAGTCCTTCAACTCAAGTTATCCTAAAAGGTCTCTTTATGGTCATCCAGTATCTGTTCAAAGAAAACCACAGGTCAGTAAAGCTTTCACTGCCATTCTTTTTTCTCCAATTGTCCTTATAATCACATATATTTTGCTGATTTAACTACATTTTCAGTTTGCTTCTCCTTAGGTTTGCTGATGATTACCGAATCGCCCTGCAGCAAACCTTCACCTGGATAAATGAAAATCCACCTGACACGCTGGATATGAACGGTTTCTTGGCCCGTCCCCGGAAAAAAATGCGGCACAAAACGGCCGTAAACAGCCTCAACTTCTGGTGCTTGAATCCAGCTGTGGTAAGATGTGATAACATCTGTGCTTTTAGAGACAAACGAAGCAAACCTATCAGCAACCCTTGGCTTCTTCTTTTTTTTATAAAACAAGGTTTTATTGGTTTTTGAATGTATAGGGAAAGGTAAGGGGATGTACAAAAATTTTGGCAGCTTCCACACTGGTGGTGGAGATCCCTCCAAGAAACTCCAGATTTAACAATCTTAAAAACAAAATATAAAAGAAAGCAGCAGAGCAAATCTTACTCTATATTATCAATCATGTGTTTCTACATTTTTATTTGTCACTTTCTAAAATATCACCAATTGCTATTGTTCCAAATACCTCTATTTTTGTGATCTGAGCCTTTTCGATATTGCTCCTTCTTCCCTGCCCCCAGAAGAGGAACCTTTGGCTTCAAATGCTTCTGGATTGGCTGAATGGAAGGCAAGGGCCATGTTAGCCTTTGCTAGCATAATGTCAGGTGAGAAGGACTAGGGGAGACAGGATAGTAGTCTTCCAATATCTCAGGGGCTGCTCCAAAGAAGAGGGAGTCAAGCTATTCTCCAAAGCACCTAAGGGCAGGACAAGAAGCAATGGGTGGAAAATAATCAAGGAGAGAAGCAACTTAGAACTGAGGAGAAACTTCCTGACAGTGAGAACAATTAATCAGTGGAACAGAAGTTGCCTCCAGAAGTTGTGAATGCCCCAACACTGGAAGTCTTTAAGAAGATGTTGGATAGCCATCTGTCTGAAACGGTATATGGTTTCATGCCTAGGCAGGGGGTTGCAATGCGTGTGTGTCCCTGCACATGCAGCCTGCCCCCTGTACATGGGTGTGCACCCCCTGTACATACCATGCCCCCTCACATGTGCACACAGGCCCGTCGTCCATCACGCATGCGCACACAGGGACTCTGGAGGCGCCCCCTGCATGTGTGCGCACCCCCCCACAGGTGCTCCGCCTCGTGCATGCATCTGCGGCCCCTCACATGCCCCCTCCACCCGCGCATGCATGGCAGAGATCTAAAGACCAGTTGGTCAGCGGGAGGCATGTGCGCATGCACAGCAGAACTGAACTGGAGCGACAGCTCACGTGCCATCAGGGAGGGCGCTGCGTGCCACCTCTGGCATGCATGCCGTAGGTTCACCATCATGGATCTATCGCCACATTTTGGGGCTTTAAAGAGGAAAGCCACACATCCTTTAAATGTTTTCCTCTTGTTTCTTCTCTGCAGGCCTTTTCCGATTTAAGCAGCGTGGTCCGGTCCATCGTTTTAACCTCGGGAACGCTTTCTCCCATGGATTCCTTTTCATCCGAGCTGGGGGTGAACTTTTCCATTCAGCTTGAAGCGAACCACGTCATTAGAAATTCTCAGGTACAAAATTCGGAAATGGTTGGAAGAAATTACTGAGCGAAAAATAGAACTCAAACCAGAAGCATTCTTATTAGGACTACTAGATCAAAAAATGGATAAACAATCTCAATACATGATCATACACATACTCACTGCAGCCAGGATTGCTTTCTCACAAAACTGGGAAAAAATCAATACACCCTCAGTTGAAAATATAATCAGGAAAATACTTGAATGCGCAGAAATAGACAAAATGACAATAGAACTAAAAGAAAGAGAAGAATCGGACTTTTATAAAGTATGGAATAAAAATTATGAGTGGTTAAAAATCAGAAGCCAAAACAGAAAATAGGGAATATAAATATATGGTGATACAAATAATGAATATTATTATAAGTGTTAATACTACGTTTGCTACATTATAGGACAAGGTTAAAGCAATAGGAAGGCAATGCAGAAGGGAGAACTATAAAAGCTAAGCAGGAAAGCTGATATAGAAAGCTGTAAAATTACTGTATATTGTTATGTATGTTCTGTGTTTTGTTTTGTTTTTTTCTTCTTGTGTCCTTTTTACTGTTTTTAAAGATTAAAACATTCAATAAAAATATTACAAAAAAGAAAGAAAAAGAAATTCTCAGGTAAGGTCAGGGTCTCTTCCCACTACCATCAGGCAGAAGACATTGAAGGATAGCCAACCGAACAAATAGTTTTAAAAATAATTTCTATCCTTGGCAGTGGTGAAATCTAATTTTTTCCCCCACCTGTTCTGTGGGTGTGGCTTGGTGGTGGGGGTGTCATGTGACTGGGTGGGCGTGGCCAACTTTTTCATTTTTTAAAGCTTTTTTTTTTCTGCTGGTTCGGGAGAAAAGCAGGAAAAAAATGCTTTTAAAAAGTGGGGGGAAAAAAGCTTCCGACGATCGTGCGGCTCACAGTTGATCCGTGTGATCATCAGAAGCTTTTCTCCTGTGCGCTGCTTGGGGAATCCAAGCATAGGTTAACTTTGTCCATTAGCCTATAGACTGAGTTATGTAATTGTTGGGGTAGTCCAGTTTTTTAACTCAGTCCAGCCTAAAGAGATGTAAAAATTAACTCTAGTTTGAGTTTTGAATTTTATTAAATTTATATACCGCCCCCCTCTCCCCACAGGGACTCGGGGCGGTATACAGACAGTACATATAAAACAACAAAGCAAGAACAACAAAACATTAGACAACCAACATAAACATACGGTCTGTAAAATACCCGAACTCATTTCAAGTTAAAAACAGTCTAAAACCAAATTAAAACCCCAAAATTTACAATATTAAAAAGCCATCCAGGAAGGTCAGTAATTGATTGTACTTATGATTACGATTAGGCTAGGCCGGCTAGCCGGAACAGGTGGGTCTTGAGTTTCTTACGGAAGGAGCAGAGATCAGCAGTAGTTCTAATGTCAGGGGGGAGTTCGTTCCAGAGGGTTGGGCCCATCACAGAGAAGGCCCTATTCCTGGGCACCGCCTGCCCGCATTGTCTAGCGGAGGGTACCCGGAGGAGACCCTCCCTGTGTGAGCGGATTGGTCGTAGGGATCTATGGGGTAGAATGCGATCTCGAAAATAACTAGGTCCCGAGCCATGAAGCGCTTTGAAGATGACAATCAACACCTTGAAACGCACTCGAAAAGCCACAGGCAGCCAGTGCAGCTCGCGCAGAAGTGGTGTTACATGGGAGTACCTGGTACTCCCCAAGATTGTCCGCGCGGCTGCATTCTGAACCAACTGGAGCCTTCGGGTGCATCTCAAGGGGAGCCCCATGTAGAGAGCATTACAGTAATCAAGTAATCAAGTAATCATTACAGTAATCAATCTAGGATAATAGACAAAGCTAACTCTTTATTACACATTTGGATTCCTTACTTTAATTGAAAATCTGCAGAGGCAGCAAAGAGCACAGGGCATTGTCTGGCCGTTCCGACGGGCAGCAGCTCCGCTGAATGCCTGCTATCCGATCAATAGCTTCAGCAAGATCCTTTCGAAGCTTAGCGATGCTTTGAGTCTTCAGCGAGATCTCCTTGTGGCTTTCGTGGCCGGGAGATTTTTGGCGGAAAGAAATGCAGCCGCGCGACTGTTTGTCTTCATAGTCTGATGAGAGTCGGTTCGCTGCTCTTCAATCCGTTGCCGTTGGTTGAGAATAGGTCCGCCATTCTCACGCCGGCTGGAGTGGGCGCGACCCTCCCGATTTAGTGCGGTCAGTCCCGGAGTACTTTCATCATTCTGCCGCTATTGCGCCGTTACCGCTGAGGTTTGCCATCGCAGACATGCTGTCAGGAGTCGCAGAGGCAGTCTGACGAAGGACCGTGGCCATTTTGTGGCATATTTGAGTGTCGTGCCGAATTGCTATCAGCGGCGGCCATTTTGAGAGCTGCTTTTTTTGCGCCAAAAGCGAACGAAATAGGCGCAGCTTGTAATCCGCGCCTAAACTGTTGATGTCATAATGACCGTTATCTGGCCATCGGAGGTTGGTTCGCCACCAGTCCGATAGTGCACGCGGTTGTCTCTGCCTCACAGCGATTAGATCAGCCTTCGCCTCTATTCTATCGCATTGATATCAGGACGTGAGCTTGAGCCTTTCAACTCTCCCTCCTATTAGCATAATGGCGGATCGTTCCATCTCCTGAGGCAGCGCTGGAAATTCTAACTCTTCCCCACTGCATTCTGAAACTACCGGGACCAACACTAGGATGGGCAGGGCCATCACTAGGGCCACTAGCCACAGGTCTCGCACGTCCTCCGCAGCCCCCGATAGGGCCACAAAGCGCAAGGACAAGGGCAAGACATCTTCCAAGGCACCCGTAACCACCAGTAGGCCGCCACCAATCTTGTTACCTGAGGGTCCTTCCCCAGGCCCTTCCCTTCCTTTGGCGGGGATCCAGGGCTGGTCTCCTGACCTCCCTCTTCCCCAAGGGGTGCCTACTACAGAGGAGGGATGGGGCCCCAGTCTCCTGGTCCTTCTGAGACTAGCCCAGCGCCAGCGCTCACGCGCTCAGGCCCCTCAGCTACCTTCATACTGACGGCTGCAGGGACTTTCAAATATGATATCTGCAGCCATTTCACAAGGCGTGGATGCAGAAATGCAATACAGAATTCAGTGGCCTCGGGTTTCAGCCTTGTCTAGGGACTTATCTACCTCCCAAGCTGACCCTCCCATCACCGCTTCCCTCAGTCTCAGTGAAGGTTCAGTGCTGGGTGAGGAGGATGAGGTGGCAGATCAAGAACTTTCAGATGACAAGGGCCTAGCAAAGGACAGGCCTGCCTTTCCTGCATTATTTCGGCCTACCTTATTTAAATCCCTTTTATACAAAGCCAATGGCACTACAATATGGGGGGCGCCACCACTCAGGCTAGCACTGCAGTAGGCCTAGACTCCACGGAACGACTATTTGCGGAACAGGTACAGGAACAGGATACCATACCCTGTCTGAAACTGTTTCTGGACGTTGTCCAAAAGCAATGGACGCAACCAACAGCTGTCCCTCCACTCAGTAATGGTGACAGGAAACTCTATCCTTCTACTCCAGAACTGGACGGAATTCTCCAGTTCCCTGCAGTAGACCCTCCAGTGGCAGCATTGGCTTCCCCAGCCTTGATTCCATCCGAAATTTCCGAGTTAGTCATCCGTAAGACGCACCAGGTGGCTGCCTGGGTGTTGCGAGCCACTACGGCGGCCTCGTTTTTTAATAGAACATCATTGGTTTGGCTCAAGCAATTACAAGCCAGGCTTGCGCCCGATGACATGGGTCTCCACCAGGATGTTAACAAACTGGTGGAGGCATCGGAATTTTCTTCTGCTACCCTCAACGCGGCCAAATTCGCATATCGAGCGGTATTTTGCAATGTTGCATCCCGCCTCCTCCTTTGGCTTCGCCATTGGCAGGAGGACTTACGATCCAAATGGCGCTTAGCTTCCACCCCGTTTAAGGGCGGGACTCTCTTTGGTGCCGCGTTAGACTCTATCCCAGCGATGGTGAACCTTTTTTTGGCTCGCGTGCCACAAGTGGGGGGAGCTCAGGGGGGTCGTGTACGGGCGTGCCGCACCCATAATGCAACGCGCGCGCCCCCAGTGCGCATGCGTGCACAACACGCAACTCCCCCATTTTTACATGCTTTTTTCGCCCTCCCCAGGCTCTAGAGGCTTTATAGGAGCCTGGGGAGGGTGAAAACAGCCTCCCCCCCCCCCGAGGCCCTCCGGAGGCTTCAGGGACCGTCCAGAGGCTTCCCTGAAGCCTTCGGAACGCTTAAAACGACCCTCCGAGCAAACCCGAAGTGACTTCCGGTTTGCTCGGAGGGTCATTTTAAGCGTTCCGAAGGCTTCAGGGACTGTCCGGACGGTCCCTGAAGCCTTCGGAGCGCTCAAAAGGATCCTCCAAGCAAACCGGAAGTGAGGAAATTTTATTCCTGAATAAGCTTGCTTACCAATGCCCAATTCAATATCCCAACAGGTCTGGATTGGCACCATTGGAGCAGGCCCGAAACGCCGGCAGTTACGGGCAACTTTCCAACATACAGAAACGTTTGACTTTCAAGATGAAGTTGGCGAGCTCCTGCTGTCGGTCTGTCAGACGGTGCGACGTGGGGTTTTGTGCTTTTTGCCCTCTTACAAGGTAAAGCCCATCATTCTTTTCTATAGAGGAGTGTGTGTGTGTGTTTGTATGTTTTACTCTTCTGTTTCTGTCAAAGTCATCGCACTTCCCGGAACCAATTAACAATGAGTACCAAGGTACCATTGTACAAAGATGATTAGGGGACTGGAAGCTAAAACAGAACGGTTGCTGGAATTGGGTATATCTAGTTTGATGAAAAGAAGGCTTGGAGGATGGGGGGAATGATAGCATTCCTATATCTCAGGGGGCTGCCCCAAAGAAGAGGGAATCAAGCTATTCTCCAAAGGGTAGGACAGGAAGCAATGGATGGAAACTAATCAAGGAGAGAAGCAACTAAGGTAGAATTTCCTGGCAGTTAGAACAATTAATCAGTGGAACAGAAGTTGCCTCCAGAAGTTGTGAATGCCCCAACACTGGAAGTCTTTAAGAAGATGTTGGATAGCCATTTGTCTGAAAAGGTATAGGGTTTCCTGCCTAGGCAGGGGGTTGGACTAGAAGACCTCCAAGGTCCCTTCCAACTCTTCTCCCCTCCCCTTTCCTCTCCCCACTCCACTCCCTTATTCCTCTAAACTACAGCACTAGCACTTAGACTTATATACCGCTTCACAGTGCTTTCCAGCCCCCTCTAAGCGGTTTTACAGAGTCAGCCTATTGCTCCCACCAATCTGGGTCCTCATTTTACTGATCTCGGAAGGATGGAAGGCTGAGTCAACCTTTAGCCGGTGGGAATCGAACTGCTGGCTGTCGGCAGGCAGCAGAAGTAGCCTGCAATACTGCACCCTAACCATTGCGCCACCATGGCTCCTATCCTATCCTACCCTACTCTATTCTATTCATTAAAAACTTGAAGGTCTGTTTGTCTATGTCTAAATAGATATATACATCAACTTCCTTTCTTTTTCCCAAAAGGGGGTGGGGGGCTGCTCTAAATCAGCCATTTTATCCCCTATCCTTTTACTACTCCTTCAAAGAGTGGCCTCTTGTAACATCCCTTGGCATCCAAAGATTGATTCAGTCTCCTGATTTAAGCCAGCCCATCGATGCGAGCTTTAATGGTGACCATTTTTAAAAATATGGTCACTGATCCCCCAAAAAAGTCTTGCGCGCCTTACCGACGGGCACAGTGGCGTAAATTAACCTGAGCGATAAAAACATTTTACTCCAATTTGGTAGCTGCCCAGAGAAGCACACATACCCTGTAAAGGAGAATATTATAAAGTGAGAAGATTACTCAGAAAAACGCGAGGTGCTTTTAAACAAGATTAAGATAAGGGGTCATTAAGATGCCTGTCGCCGAGCTGTCTGCTCTTCAAATACATCCTGGCTGGTGCCTGCATCTTGGCATGATTCATTCAATATGTCTCCTATCCCAAGTCAAGAGCAGGGGGGGGAAAGTCTTAATCATTTTATATCTCAGGGATGCTGCGATAGGAACGTTGCATGGTACCGATAGACTCCCAACACCGAGATTATTATTATTATTATTATTATTATTATTATTATTATTATTATTATTATTATTATTATTATTATTATTATTATTATTATTTATTCTTTATTGTTGGGGAAATGTCGACCATTCTTAGTGACGACTCTTCCTCTTGAACGTTGATTTGGACAAGGGCCAGAACGTTAAGTATACAACCGTATGCATTTCTGTAAAAAAATAAATGACGTGCCAGGGAGACGGTGAATGGCCATTGTTCATCCCGGCTGCGTCAATTGGGGCCATGGGAAAGCAGGGCCCACAAAACCCTCAGAATTTAACCCCCTCGGTTGTTTTAAATTCAATCTCGAATTGGAGAAAGGTGAGCTTACAAAGTGCTCTTGGGCCATTGGTGCACCTGAGGGTAGGACAAGAAGCAATGGGTGGAAACTAATCAAGGAGAGAAACAATTTAGAACTAAGGAGGAATTTCCTTATAGTGAGAATAATTAGTCATTGGAACAGCTTGCCTCCAGAAGTTGTGAATGCCCCAACACTGGAAATCTTTAAGAAGAAGTTGGATAGCCATTTGTCTGAAGTGGTGTAGGGTTTCCTGCCTAGGCAGGGGGTTGGACTAGAAGACCTCCAAGGTCCCTTCCAACTCTTGTTATTCTAGTCTATTTTATTTTTTAGGTTTTTCTGCCCCTTCTTGTTTGGGGGGGGAAAAATCCCCCCTAAATTTCCTTACTAATTCTAGTTTATGTTGGAAGAACATACCCACGCCCCTAATGGGATCCGAAACAACTCGGGAAATGGTCAAATATTTCTCCCCTTAGGTATCTTGAGCAGGAATGTTTCAGGTGCGGGGAAGAAAGGAGAGTGATCTGAATTGACTTCAATAAATTTCTTCCTCCCCCTAAAAAAAATAAAAAAGGAAGGCAGCCTGTTGAGTTCCCCAGCTTTTAAAAGCATGAGGGTTTGAGGGCTGGCTGTTAAAGCCAGCCGATGGCAACATCACAAGCTTGAAACAAAGGCCAAAAAAAGCATTTCCCAGAGTGCTGGGCTTGTAACGGGACCATTAATGAGGGCAGAAAGGCTTGAACGCAGTTTGCACGTTCTTGGGTTTCAAAAAGAGAGTTTGAGGTCGTGCGTTATTAATGCGCCCGAACATCTGGAACTGTGTAAAAGCCACAGACGTTGAGCAAGTGCAGTGCTTCCCCCAGCTAGGTCTGACGCTGACCCATTTCCTCCCTTCTTTTTTTTTAAAAAATGGAAACAATAAAATGATAATATCCAGATAGGGGTGTGGGTTGTTTTTTTTTGCCGTGTGCACATGTGTGGGAGAGCGCCGAAGACTGCGTGGGCTGGGAAGAAAACGGACGGCGTGTCCGGCGAGGAAGTTTGGAATTCACTTGAGTTGTCCTTAACTTTGAACCCGTACCCAGCAGTGGTGGGTTGCTCTTATTGTCACTACTGGTACGCTAATCCCGCGCTCGCACATTCTATTTGCACACGCGCCTGACATCGTCCCTAAGACAACCAGCTGAGTGTTGGGGCTCGCACAGGCACCGCACACTGTGTGTCCATGCGCTCTTTGCCGTTTGCCATAAGAACAGGTATAGAGGGCGGGCAGGCAGGTGGGCCAAAAGAGCCACCGTACCGGTATGCTTTCAGCTTCTCCAGACCATTACCGGTTCTCCCGTACCGGGCCGTATCCACAGCAACCCACCTCTGGTACCCAGGTATGCAGATAATCCTCGGCTTACAACCATCCGTTTAGCAACCCTTCGAAGTGACAACAACCCACCACACTTACAAAAGTAACTTATCGCCGTTTTCACCCACTTACAACTGTTGCAGTATCCCCACGGTGATCAAAATTCAGGCACCTGGGAACCGGCATGTAGAGGTAGTCCTCGACTTACAGCAATTCATTTAGTGACTGTTCGAAGCGACAACGGCACTGAAAAAAGTGAGCTGGGGTTGGTTTTTGTACTTAACGACCGTTGCAGGATCCCCCTCCCCAGTTTTATGTGATCAAAATTCTGAAGTTTGGCGGCTGACTCGTATTTACGACGGTTGCAGTGTCCCCAGGGGGTCACGTGATTCCCCCTTTGCAACCTTCTGAGGAGCAAAGTGGATAGGGAAGCCAGATTCACTTAACGCCCGTGTTACCAACTTAGTGCCGTGATTCATTTCACTACCGTGGCAAGAAAGGCCGTAAAGTGGGTTAATACAATACAATACAATAGCAGAGTTGGAAAGAACCTTGGAGGTCTTCTAGTCCAGGTTAAAATATACTTCGCAACTTGCTCAGCAAATGGAAATTTTGGGTTCTGTTGTGATCGTACAACCTGTATTTTCTTATCCCAAATTTGAAGTACTCGCGACATTTAATAAATTATCATATTTATAAAGCTGCCCACCTCACAGACTGTGCTTCTGGGCAATTCACAACAAAGCACAATGTTTCCACGGAAATAAGACACAGCCTTATTTTCTTTTGACTCCCGAAATAAACAGCTTGGCCTTATTTTTGGGGAGGTCTTATTATTTTTGAGGCGCAGGAGGCGGCGAGCGTGGTCACCTCATGGCTGCTGCTGTGATGCATGTCTCTGGGCCTGCCGCTCTTTTTATGGCGGCCATTAACGTCCCCTATCCCTTTCCCCCTCCTCCGGCCTCACCTCGTCTTGTTTGCACGGCAACCAACCAGAGGAAGTGGGGGGGGGGGAACGGGCTGTGCATGCTTTTACCGTATTTTTCGGAGTATAAGATGCACTTCCCCCCCCAAATTAGATGACCTGTTACCATGTCGATTCATTGGCCAACCTTGTTACTAAGCCCTATTCCAGTTCATGAATATACTCTGACAAAGTATTAGTTTTTACAGCTGGAATTATATTATTATTTTTCAAAGTATAAGACGCACCTTTTTTGCCCCCCAAAGAGGGTGAAAATTTGGGTGCGACTTATACAACGAATGTAGCCCAACCCACCCCCACCAGAGGCCAAAAACGCGAAGCATGGAGGCGATGGTCTGTGGCAATCCCTGCAGCCTGGAACAGCTGATTTCCAGCAGTGGATCCACCCGCCAATCAGTTGTGCTGAATCAGGCTGCAATAAGTGCTGAAGCTGACCTGCCTGGTCAGAGTTTGCAGCAGCCATCACGTTCAGAAAGCACAGTAACTGATTAAGCAGGCTTCAAAATCATCATCATAATATACAATACATTACCAAAAGCAGGTTTTCCAAGGTAGCCGTAAATACAAGCAAAACACAAGCAGTTTCACTTTCAGTTTTCCCGCTAAGCCAGGCTCCTTCCGGTCTCCTTCTTGCAACTAACCCTCATTGGCTGACTTAATTGTTCTGCCTATTCATTGGCTGACCTTGTTACCACGTGTCAGCTGAATACCATGGATGCTGATAGGCAGAGGCAGAATTTTTCTTCTTATTATTTTCTTCCCCAAAAACTAAGGTGCGTCTTATACTCCAAAAAATACGGTAAATATTTTCGGGGATGGCTTATTTTTGGGGGAGGGCTTATTATCCAGGGAGGGCTTATTTTCGGGAAAACAGGATAGCAATATTGAAAATAATTAACAATCAGGCCATTAGTCTATAACTGAAAGGCAGGGAGAAAGCATCTAATCTTATAGACAATGAAGCCACGTCATCGGCTCAACATTGCCTCATGACTCCCACGCCGGTTGACCCAATGAAGTTTTGAGAGACTTATGGAGAGTTGATCATGGAACCAATCTCAGAATAACAGTTACATAGGACCTTGGAGATTCATATGAAGTAGATTTGCAGGAATTTAGCATGGGCAGTCTAGAGAAAAAAAAGGACAAGGGGTGAAATGATAGCAGTATTCCAGTATTTGAGAGGCTGCCACAAAGAGGAGGGGGTCAACTCGTTCTCCAAAGCGCCAGAATGCTTTGGACAAGAAGCAATGGAGGGAAACTAATCAAGAAGAGAAGCAACCTGGAATTAAAGAGACACTTCCTGACAGTGAGAATAGCAATAGCACTTAGACTTATATACTGCTTCATAGTGCTTTTACAGCCCTCTTTAAGCGGTTTACAGAGTCAGCCTCTTGTCCCCAACAATCTGGGTCTTCCTTTTACCCATCTCGGAAGGAGGGAAGGCTGAGTCAACTTGAGAACAATCAACCAGTGGAACTGCTTGCCTCCAGAACTTGTGGGTGCTCCATCAGTGGAGGTATTTAAGAAGAGACTGGACAGACACTTGTCTGAAATGGTCTAGGGCAGTCATGGTGAACCTTTTTCACCTCAAAAGCATGCATGCACGTGCACTATTGAGTGCGCTCGCGTGCCTATTGCCATAATTTAATGCCCCCCGTGCGTGCCATGCCACCTCCGTGCGTGACACCCTCCCCCCGCTGCCCCGCGCACGCAAAAAACAGCCCAATGCACAAACCGGAAGTCAGTTCCCGAACTTCCAGTTTGTGCGTTGGGCAGTTTTTCGTCCTCCGGAGGCTTCAGGGAAGCCTCCAGAGGGCGAAAAATGGCCAGAAATCAGCTGGTGTGCCCTCAGAAATTGGATGTGTGCCATAGTTTCGCCATCACAGGTCTAGGGGGTTGGACTAGAAGTCCTCCAAGATCTCTTCCAACTCTATTATTTTATGTTCTAAGCTAGCAGCTAGAAGACATGATGAATCCAGATAAACCTCCAAGTGGCCTCAACGACTCTTTAAAAGGATGCAATTGACCAGCTGTCTGCAAGAAATATAGATCCTTCCATTCCTCACCATCCAAGCCAGAGCTGAAGAAGCTTCTTGGATGAGAAGCAAAATGTCTTTAAAGAAAAACCAGAAAGTTCAGTTGCCTCTTGGGGAAAAAAAGCACCTTTGGGACAAGAAACCGAAATACAGATTATTTGAGTCCAGAAAATTAAACATCTGTAACAAAAAGAGCATTTTAGAACAAAGGCTGTTAAATAATTTTCTGCACAATGATTTTCGGCAATAGCTACGATTTTATAGGTTATTGTTTTTTTTTTAAAGTAGATTTTTATCCCGCTTTTATTATTATATAAGCAGCTCCAGATAGCGAACATACACAATACTCCTTCTTTCTCCTATTTTCCTTAGACCAAAAATCCTGTGAGGTGGATTGGACTGGATTGGCCCAAGGGCACCCAGCTAAGATGGGACTAGAATTCCCCGTCTCATGATGATTGGCTGAAAGTCACCCAGCCAGCTTTCATGACTAAGGTGGGACTAGAACTCAGAGTCTCTTTATGATTGGCCCAAGGGCACCCAGCTAAGATGTGACTAGAATTCCCCGTCTCATGATGATTGGCTGAAAGTCACCCAGCTAGCTTTCATGACTAAGGTGGGACTAGAACTCAGAGTCTCTTTATGATTGGCCCAAGGGCACCCAGCTAAGATGGGACTAGAATTCCCCGTCTCATGATGATTGGCTGAAAGTCACCCAGCTAGCTTTCATGACTAAGGTGGGACTAGACCTCAGGGTCTCTTGATGATTGGCCCAAGGGCACCCAGCTAAGATGGGACTAGAATTTCCCATCTCATGATGATTGGCTGAAAGTCACCCAGCTAGCTTTCATGACTAAGGTGGGACTAGAACTCAGAGTCTCTTTATGATTGGCCCAAGGGCACCCAGCTAAGATGGGACTAGAATTCCCCATCTCATGATGATTGGCTGAAAGTCACCCAGCCAGCTTTCATGACTAAGGTGGGACTAGAACTCAGAGTCTCTTTATGATTGGCCAAAGGGCACCCAGCTAAGATGGGAGTAGAATTCCCCGTCTCATGATGATTGGCTGAAAGTCACCCAGCTAGCTTTCATGACTAAGGTGGGACTAGACCTCAGGGTCTCTTTATGATTGGCCCAAGGGCACCCAGCTAAGATGGGACTAGAATTCCCCGTCTCATGATGATTGGCTGAAAGTCACCCAGCTAGCTTTCATGACTAAGGTGGGACTAGAACTCAGAGTCTCTTTATGATTGGCCCAAGGGCACCCAGCTAAGATGGGACTAGAATTCCCCATCTCATGATGATTGGCTGAAAGTCACCCAGCCAGCTTTCATGACTAAGGTGGGACTAGAACTCAGAGTCTCTTTATGATTGGCCAAAGGGCACCCAGCTAAGATGGGAGTACAATTCCCCGTCTCATGATGATTGGCTGAAAGTCACCCAGCTAGCTTTCATGACTAAGGTGGGACTAGAACTCAGAGTCTCTTTATGATTGGCCCAAGGGCACCCAGCTAAGATGGGACTAGAATTCCCCGTCTCATGATGATTGGCTGAAAGTCACCCAGCTAGCTTTCATGACTAAGGTGGGACTAGAACTCAGAGTCTCTTTATGATTGGCCCAAGGGCACCCAGCTAAGATGGGAGTAGAATTCCCCGTCTCATGATGATTGGCTGAAAGTCACCCAGCTAGCTTTCATGACTAAGGTGGGACTAGACCTCAGGGTCTCTTTATGATTGGCCCAAGGGCACCCAGCTAAGATGGGACTAGAATTCCCCGTCTCATGATGATTGGCTGAAAGTCACCCAGCTAGCTTTCATGACTAAGGTGGGACTAGAACTCAGAGTCTCTATGATTGGCCAAAGGGCACCCAGCTAAGATGGGAGTAGAATTCCCCGTCTCATGATGATTGGCTGAAAGTCACCCAGCTAGCTTTCATGACTAAGGTGGGACTAGAACTCAGAGTCTCTTTATGATTGGCCCAAGGGCACCCAGCTAAGATGGGACTAGAATTCCCCGTCTCATGATGATTGGCTGAAAGTCACCCAGCTAGCTTTCATGACTAAGGTGGGACTAGACCTCAGGGTCTCTTGATGATTGGCCCAAGGGCACCCAGCTAAGATGGGACTAGAATTCCCCGTCTCATGATGATTGGCTGAAAGTCACCCAGCTAGCTTTCATGACTAAGGTGGGACTAGAACTCAGAGTCTCTTTATGATTGGCCCAAGGGCACCCAGCTAAGATGGGACTAGAATTCCCCATCTCATGATGATTGGCTGAAAGTCACCCAGCCAGCTTTCATGACTAAGGTGGGACTAGAACTCAGAGTCTCTTTATGATTGGCCAAAGGGCACCCAGCTAAGATGGGAGTAGAATTCCCCGTCTCATGATGATTGGCTGAAAGTCACCCAGCTAGCTTTCATGACTAAGGTGGGACTAGACCTCATGGTCTCTTTATGATTGGCCCAAGGGCACCCAGCTAAGATGGGACTAGAATTCCCCGTCTCATGATGATTGGCTGAAAGTCACCCAGCTAGCTTTCATGACTAAGGTGGGACTAGACCTCAGGGTCTCTTTATGATTGGCCCAAGGGCACCCAGCTAAGATGGGACTAGAATTCCCCGTCTCATGATGATTGGCTGAAAGTCACCCAGCTAGCTTTCATGACTAAGGTGGGACTAGAACTCAGAGTCTCTTGATGATTGGCCCAAGGGCACCCAGCTAAGATGGGACTAGAATTCCCCGTCTCATGATGATTGGCTGAAAGTCACCCAGCTAGCTTTCATGACTAAGGTGGGACTAGAACTCAGAGTCTCTTTATGATTGGCCCAAGGGCACCCAGCTAAGATGGGACTAGAATTCCCCATCTCATGATGATTGGCTGAAAGTCACCCAGCCAGCTTTCATGACTAAGGTGGGACTAGAACTCAGAGTCTCTTTATGATTGGCCAAAGGGCACCCAGCTAAGATGGGAGTAGAATTCCCCATCTCATGATGATTGGCTGAAAGTCACCCAGCTAGCTTTCATGACTAAGGTGGGACTAGAACTCAGAGTCTCTTTATGATTGGCCCAAGGGCACCCAGCTAAGATGGGACTAGAATTCCCTGTCTCATGATGATTGGCTGAAAGTCACCCAGCTAGCTTTCATGACTAAGGTGGGACTAGAACTCAGAGTCTCTTTATGATTGGCCCAAGGGCACCCAGCTAAGATGGGAGTAGAATTCCCCGTCTCATGATGATTGGCTGAAAGTCACCCAGCTAGCTTTCATGACTAAGGTGGGACTAGACCTCAGGGTCTCTTTATGATTGGCCCAAGGGCACCCAGCTAAGATGGGACTAGAATTCCCCGTCTCATGATGATTGGCTGAAAGTCACCCAGCTAGCTTTCATGACTAAGGTGGGACTAGAACTCAGAGTCTCTTTATGATTGGCCCAAGGGCACCCAGCTAAGATGGGAGTAGAATTCCCTGTCTCATGATGATTGGCTGAATGTCACCCAGCTAGCTTTCATGACTAAGGTGGGACTAGAACTCAGAGTCTCTTTATGATTGGCCCAAGGGCACCCAGCTAAGATGGGACTAGAATTCCCCGTCTCATGATGATTGGCTAAAGTCACCCAGCTAGCTTTCATGACTAAGGTGGGACTAGAACTCAGGATCTCTTGGTGATTGGCTAAAAGTCACCCAGCTAGCTTTTATGACTAAGGTGGGACTAGAACTCAGGGTCTCCTGGTGATTGGCCCAAGGGCACCCAGCTAAGATGGGACTAGAATTCCCCGTCTCATGATGATTGGCTAAAAGTCACCCAGCTAGCTTTCATGACTAAGGTTGGACTAGAACTCAGAGTCTCCTGGTGATTGGCTCAAGGATACCCAGCCGGTTTTCATGCTAAGAGAGGACTAGAATTCCCTGTCTCATGATGATTCACTTCAAGTCACCCAACTGGCTTTCATGCCTAAGGCAGGACTAGAACTCACCATCTCCTGATGACTGGCCCAAAGTCATTCAGTTGGGTGTCATGCCTAAGGCAGGACTATAACTCCTTGTTTCCAGCCTAATGCCTTAACTACCTGGCCACTGTAACTACTAGTTTATTTTTAATTATTTTTTCATCCGATTTATATTTTTTTTCATCCTGTTTATATAACTGTATCTCTTGCCTCAAGCCTTACAACCTCCAATTCCCTGCTCCATACACACACACACACATACTCACTCACTCACTCACTGCCGGAAGGAGCAGAGAGATCAATTCCTGCCCTCACCGTGAATGGCTTTCATCCATATCTTCTTGTCAAGAAAAGCAGCAAGACAATGTCTTTTGGGGAATATTGGGTTTGGAATGGGAGAATATTGGGAGCAAATTGTTCAGAAAGAAAGGGAGGAAGGAAGGAAAAGAAGGAAAGATGGCAAGGAGAAGGAAGGAAAGAAAGAAAGAAGGAAGGTGGTGAAATAAGGAGAGGGAGGGAGAGAGAAAGAAAAAGAAACAAAAAATAGCAAGACGAGAAGGGAAGAGGGAAAGAAGAAAGGAATCAAGGTAACGAGAAGGAAGAAGGAAGGAAGGAAAGAGATGGAAAGGAAGAAGACGAGAGAAAGAGAGGAAGGAAGAAAAGATGGAAAGGAAGAAAGAAGGAAAGGAAGGAAGGAAAGAGATGGAAAGGAAGAAAAAGGAAGAAAGGAGAGGAAGGAAGGGTAAGGAAAGGAAAGAAAAAAGGAAGGAAGGAAAGAAAGAAATATCTGGCACAAATATCTGGCTTCAGGACATTTTAGAGGAGCTAAAGGGAAGAACAGTGAGAGACCTTCCCATCTAATATTAAAAAAGTAATTATTAAGAGAATTTTCCTGAAACGCTGCCATTTTTAGATTGAATTTTGGCCAGTGGTATCAAGAGGCTTAGGAACATGTCTGGAAACAATAGATTATCTGTGTTTGTGGAATTTGTAAGGCCGCCCAACTCACATTTATTGCTTTGGACAGAAGCACATCACTTTTTTAAAAAAAAACACGTTTGAACAAAAAGAACATTAAACCTGGACAGCAGTCGACAGTCATACAGATACACATTTTCCTCTGCTGACCCGTTCTTTCTCAGAATGGAATTGAAACGGTATGTCCTCCTCAACCATCTGATTTTAAATTTAAAAATATCCGCCAGCTGCTGACCGTAGTCCCTTCCCAGGATAAAAAGAAAGAAAGAATCTCCTCAACTGCCGTATTTTTTGGAGTAAAAGCCGCTCCGGAGTATAAGACACACCTTAGTTTTTGGGGAGGAAAATAATGAGAAGAAAAATTCTGCCTCTCCCTACCAGCATCCATGGTATTCAGCTGACACACGGTAACAAGGTCAGCCAATGAATAGGCAGAGCAACTAAGTCAGCCAATGAGGGCTAGCTGGATTTGAAATTTGCTGTGTGAGCAACAAGGAGACGGAGACAGGAAGGACCCTGGTTTAACTGAGAACTGAAAGTGAAACTTCTTGTGTTTTGCTTGTATTTACTGCTACTTTGGAAAACCTACTTTTGGTAATGCATTATATATTATGATGATTATTTTGAATCCTGCTGAATGAGTTACTGTGCTTTCTGAATGTGATGGCTGCTGCAAACTCTGACCAGGGAGGTATAAGCTTCAGCATTTATTGCAGCCTGATTCAGCCCGAGCAGCTGATTGGCGGGTGGATTGACTGCCGGAATACCCCCAATCAGCTGTTCCTGGCTGCAGGGATTGTCGCTGCCTTCGTGCCTCACGTTTTTGGCCTCTGGTGGGGGTGGGTGGGGCTACATTCGGTGTATAAGACGCACCCAAGTTTTCACCCTCTTTTGGGGGCAAAAAAGGTGCATCTTATACTTTGAAAAATAATAATATAATTCCAGCTGTAAAAACTAATACTTTGTCAGAGTATATTCATGAACTGGAATAGGGCTTAGTAACAAGGTCGGCCAATGAATCGACATGGTTAACAGGTCAGCCAATGGGGACTGTTTGGAAGCTGAAACCGTATTTGCTGGAGATAGCTGGGCCTGTCTTAGTTTAACTTTTGTGCTAAAGCTGAAAATTACCATATTTTTCAGAGTATAAGACGCACCTTTTTCCCTCAGAAAAGAGGCTGAAAATCTGGGTGCGTCTTATACACTGAATACAGCATTTTTTGCCTTCTGAAACCTCGCCCCCGTCACCAAAATGGCTGTGCACAGCTTCTAGGAAGCTTTCAAAGAGCTCCTGGGGGCTGGGGAGGGCAGAAATGAGCAAAAAATGCTCAATTTTAACCCCCCCCCCAGTCCCCAAGAGCACTCTATAAGCTTCCTAAAGGCTATCCATGCCTTTTTTTTAACAAAAAAATGGGCCCATTTTCGTGAAAAACGGGCTGTTTTTTGCTCGTTTTGGGGCCCCCACCTCCCAGGAGCACTCTGCAAGCCTCCTAAAAGGTATTCATGCCATGGGGGGGGGGAGACGCCCATTTTTGGGAGGCTTGCAGAGTGCAAAAACTTTTTTTTTTTAATTTGCCTCTTCAAAACTTTGGTGCGTCTTATCCTCCAAAATGCAGGATGTATCAGGACCTGACATGCAGGATGTCAGCTCCGGCCAGCTCAGAGGCCTGGAGCTGCCATTCAGGGGAGAAGACTGGGCCAGCTGCCAAGACTCACCGTCCCACCTACACAAACTGAAGAAATCTAACAATCCATGATTAATTGCCGGGTGGTTTCGCTCTGGGTCACAAGGTGATGGGTGTGTGCGCACGCACGGGGTGCGGCTTATCTTAATTACCAATGTAGCTATGAAAGGTGGTGGGAAGCGCAGGGTGGCAGCTCTGACGAACTGTCAAGGTTCCGAAGGGTTAATGAAACAAAGCCAAACACAGAAACGGTTTGTAAATGCAGTTTGTATTCTTCCTTCGGCACAAACTGACCAACAAAGCACTAAGGCAATGGATACATTGTCAGACCTGCCACCCGGTGCTTCCCCACCACCTTCAGTGCTTTGTCGGTCAGTTCATGCCGAAGGAAGAATACAAACTGCATTTACAAACCGTTTCTGTGTTTGGCTTGGTTTCATTAACCCTTCGGAACCTGACACAGGAGACAGTGTGTATGTATGGGGGTGTGGGTGAGTGCAGGGTGTCCCAGGAGGCTTCAGGGAGGCCTGCTAGGCCCCAAATAGGGCACGGGGTGGTGGTGGTGTCGCACGCAGGTGGTGGCGGTAAACACATGGAGTCCCATGCATGCATGCGCAGGAGGGTGGGGCACATTGCACTATGGGTGTGGGCACGTGCGATTTCGGCATCCGAGGAGAAAAAGGTTAGCCTTCACTGTCTTAGTGCCAGGACTCCGAAAAGACAGCTTGCTCCATTTTTTTTCAATCATTCAATACAATAATACAATACAATAGCAGAGCTGGAAGGGACCTTGGAGGTCTTCTAGTCCAACCCCTGCCTAGGCAGGAAACCCTATACCGTTTCAGACAAATATACCGCTTCAGACAAATACTTCCATGGAACCCGACTTGAGGTGCCACAATTAATTTTTCATTGGAAGGAATAAATCGTCTGTGTGAGCCAATATGCTGTTTATTCACAAGAAAAGCAAGAAAAACAAGGAATCTTTGATTTTTATCGTGAGCAAATGTACTTCTTGGCAGCGTGGGGTTGTTGTTTTTTTTCCTTCCCCCATATTGCTCCATCGATATGTAAAGGGCATGTTACAACATAGCGTAAGGAGAGGAATTAGCACGGTCCAATCTTATTTTCACTTGCTACCTGGCATCCGTTAAAGATTTCCCATCCATTTCTTGGATAGCCTTGAAAAGCAGGGGGATATAGTGCCACGAACCATTAAACTGGTTTTGTACATCCAAAATGGCTACTTTTCAAACATTTCCCGAACCTGGATCACCCCAAGTGCCTTAGTTGAGTTCTTGGCTTACTGAGTTTTGGATGTATGCAAAACTTTGCAAAGTTGAGGGGAAGAAATCTATTCAAGATCCAACCTGGGTCAATCACCGGGACCAGAGATGTAGTCTCCTGAGCTTTCGGACTTTTGGTGGGATCCACCCATCCTCTATCAGAATGTGTGTTTTGGGCTATTCTATGCTTTGTATTTATGTGATGCCTTCCTATTGGCTGATTGGTGTGTTGATGGCCGGCGATTGGTTGTTGTTTCCTTGTGCTGTCAAGCCCTTGGCTCCTAAGTACCCAATAAGTACCTCCTCAGATGCCACTCTCTCTACTAGCACTGATGATGTTACCTAGTTTGGTAATGAAACGTCTGCAAGAAAACCACCAAGCTCGGAAAGCCTCAAGGACCCCATACTACTACTGCTGCTACTGCCACTACTTTTTCTTTTCCTTCTTCTCTTCTCCTTCTTCTCTTCTCCTCCTCCTCTTCTTCCTCCTCCTCCTCTCCACAAACCTCACTCCATTCTAGCACTGATGATGTTACCTAGTTTGATAATGAAACATCTGCAAGAAAACCACCAAGCTCAGAGGGCATCAAGGACCTCATACTGCTGCTGCTACTACTACTACTTGTTCTTTTCCTTCTCTTTTTCCTTCTTCTCCTTCTTCTCTTCTGCTCCTCCTCTTCCTTCTCCTCCTCCCACCTCCTCCTCCTCTCCACGAACCCCACTCCATTCTAGCACTGATGATGTTACCTAGTTTGGTAATGAAACATCTGCAAGAAAACCACCACGCTCAGAGGGCATCAAGGCCCCCCTGCTGCTTCTTCTTCTTCTTCTTCTTCTTCTTCTTCTTCTTCTTCTTCTTCTTCTTCTTCTTCTTCTTCTTCTTTTTCTTCTTCTTCTTCTTCTCCCCTTCCCTGTTCTTCTTCTTCTCCCATCTCCCATGCTGCTGCTGCTGCTTCTTCTTCTTCTTCTTCCTCTTCTTCTTCTTCTTCTTCTTCTTCTTCTTCTTCTTCTTCTTCTTCTTCTTCTTCTTCTTCTTCTTCTTCTTTTTCTTCTCCCCTTCCCTGTTCTTCTTCTTCTCCCATCTCCCATGCTGCTTCTTCTTCTTCTTCTTCTTCTTCTTCTTCTTCTTCTTCTTCTTCTTCTTCTTCTTCTTCTTCTTCTTCTTCTCCTCCTCCTCCTCCTCCTCCTCCTCCTCCTCCTCCTCCTCCTCCTCCTCCTCCTCCTCCTCCTCCTCCTCCTCCTCCTCCTCCTCCTCCTCCTTCTTCTTCTCCCCCTCCCTGTTCTTCTTCTCCCATCTCCCATGCTACTGCTGCTGCTTCTTCCTCCTCCTCCTCCTCCTCCTCCTCCTCCTCCCCCTCCTCCTCCTCCTCTCCACAAACCCCATTCCCTTTTCCCTTCTAGCACTGATGATGTTACCTAGTTTGCTAATGAAACGACTGCAAGAAAACCACTAAGCTCAGAAAGCATCAAGGACCCCATGCTATTGTTACTGCTGCTACTGCTACTTCTTTTTCTTCTCTTCTCCTCTTCCTCCTCCTCTTCCTCTTCCTCCTCTCCACAAACCCCACTCCCTTCTAGCACTGATGATATTCCCTAGTTTGGTTATCAAACGTCTGCAAGAAAACCACCAAGCTCAGAGAGCACCAAAGGACCCCCCCATAATTCAATCCGCAGCTGCAAATATTCTCTTCTATTTAAAAAACAACAACAACAACCCAGATCTCCTATACTTTCTTTTCTTTTTAAAGCATCACACGCCCCATTTACGTTCTATAATTAAACCTGCTCCAGGAGCAGGGCGACAAACCGTGTTTGCAAGCGACATGATGATCATCATCGCGCCCACACCAACACCCTCCCTATTGAATAATTCATCGTCGGTTCTGAAGATAAGAGTACGCTTCACTCAACTTGGAAGGAACGCGAGGGATTTCACGGGAAGGGTTGTTCCTTTAGGGAGCGCCATGAAGTGCCAGTTGCCAGCAGTAGACCAAGACACGAAACTGTGTTTCCTGCACCATGAATCAACGCGGCGACCTGCGGGAGGTCTCAGGGTACCCACACGGCATGAATTTTTCAAGCCAGCTTCTAAATAATGGAAAATGTGAACAGCGGCATCGGTAATGAAAAATGAAATGTGCTGCACACCAAAGATTCCATAGCTAATACGCTGAACCTGCCGACGTGAAAAGGGTGGTTTTCTTTTTCTCCGAAGGGAATGGTATCCACCTCATGCAGAGCCGACGTATCCCACGCTAGGAACTGTTCCAACATTTCAGAGTTACACCAAAGGTGCTTTTTTTTTCAAGAGGCAACTTGATTTTTCTTGGAAGACATTTCGCTTTGTCCTCCAAGAAGCTTCTTCCGCTCTGACTGGATGGTGGGGAAGGGAAGGATTTGTACTCCTTGCAGACAAAGCTGGTCATTTGCATCCTTTTTAGAGAGTCATTGAGGCCACTTGAAACTTCTTTTCTGACTAGAAGGTGAGGAACGGACAGATTTATACTCCTTGCAGACAGCTGGTCATTTGCATCCTTTTTAGAGAGTCATTGAGGCCACTTGAAGCTTCTTCAGCTCTGACCGGATGGTGGGGAATGGAAGGATTTATATTCCTTGCAGACAGCTGGTCATTTGCATCCTTTTAGAGAGTCATTGAGGCCACCTGAAGCTTCTTCAGCTCTGACCGGATGGTGGGGAAAGGAAGGATTTATATTCCTTGCAGACAAAGCTGGTCATTTGCATACTTTTTAGAGAGTCATTGAGGCCACTTGGAGGTTTGTCTGTGCCCTCAGGGTAACCTGAGTGGTGCAAATGGGTGTGTGGAGCCTTCTTGGAATGGCTAAAAGGACTACCATATTTTTCGGAATATAAGACGCACCATGATTTTGAAGAGGTAAATTAAATAAAAAAAGGTTTTGCAATTTGCAGGCCTCCCAAACGCTCTGCACGCCTCATTTTTTGTAGAAAAAAAAAAGGGGGGGAATGCAGAGCTTTGGGAAGCTTGGAGTCCTAGTGGACAACCATTTAAATATGAGCCAGCCATGTGCAGCAGCTGCCAAAAAAGCCAACACAGTTCTAGGCTACATAAACAGGGATAGAATCAAGATCACGTGAAGGGTTAATACCACTTTATAAGGCTTTCGTAAGGCCACACTTGGAATATTTGCATCCAGTTTTGGTCGCCACGATGTAGAAAAGAGAGAAAGAAGGACTAGGGGAGACGTGATAGCAGTCTTCCAATATCTCAGGGGTTGCCACAAAGAAGAGGGAGTCAAACTATTCTCCAAGGCACCTGAGGGCAGAACAAGAAGCAATGGGTGGAAACTAATCAAGGAGAGAAGCAACCTAGAACTAAGGAGAACTAAGGAGTTAGAACAATTAATCAGTGGAACTACTTGCCTCCAGAAGTTGTGAATGCCCCAACACTGGAAGTCTTTAAGAAGATGTTGGATAGCCACTTGTCTGAAACGGTGTAGGGTTTCCTGCCTGGGCAGGGGGTTGGACTAGAAGACCTCCAAGGTGCCTTCCAACTCTGCTATTGTATTGTATTGTAGAGTGCTGCTGGGGGGAGGGGGGGAAACAAGCAAAAAACAGTAATTACAGTTTTAGTTCCTTTGATTGATATCTTTTCTTCATTCATGAATGCTTTAACCTTGCTATTGAAGCTCGAAAGTTGGACTCTGGACATCAAGCATCCTAAGATTGTACTCACTCGAGGGAGGCTATCCATTTCTCAGTGCAAGCTGTCCTCACTTTATGACCATAATTGAGTCAGAAAAATTTAGGAGCGGAATTTGCCTTGCGAAGCAAAGAGGCTGTTCATAAGTCACCATGTTGATTTTACTACCCTTTTTGTTCTTGCGGTTGTTAAGTGAATTGCTGCAGTTGTTAAGTGAATCATGAAGTCATTAAGGGAATCTGACTCCCCCTTCCCCCCAATGCTTGTTGGAAGCCAGCTGGGAAGGTTGCAAAAAGGCGATCACGTGACCCCAGGATACTGCAACCATTGTAAATATGAGCCAGTTGCCAAGCATCTGAATTTTGTTCATGCAGCCATGGGGATGATGCAACAGTCGTAAAGTGGGGAAAATGGTCCCTGATCACCTTTTTCATTGTAACTTCAAACGGTCACTAAACGAATGGTTGTAAGTCAAGGACCACCTGTGTCACAGCCATATGCGACACTGATCCTTGAAGTGTCAAGGAGCGAAAGAAACATCGGATTCAACACTACAAAAGGGCAAAGGTCATAGATAGGTTGTTTAAAATGCTCTGCTAATGAGCCGTGTTCTTCTACATAGAACAGAATGGAATAGAATAGAAGGATGGAATAGAATGGAATAGAATAGAAGGATGGAATAGAATGGAATAGAAGAATAGAATAGAATAGAATAGAATAGAATAGAATAGAAGGATGGGATGAAATAGAATAGAATAGAATAGAATGGAGGAATGGAATAGAATAGAATAGAATAGAAGGATGGGATGGGATGGTGTAGAATAGAATAGAATAGGATGGAATGGAGTGGAATGGAAGAATGGAATAGAATAGAAAGAATAGAATGGTGGAATGGAATAAAATAGAATAGAAGAAAGGAATAGAATAGAAGAATGGAATAGAATAGAATTGTTGGAAGGGACCTTGGAGGTCTTCTAGTCCAACCCCCTGCTCAGGCAGGAAACCCTATATCATTTCTAGTTCTAGTTCCACCTTAGCCATGAAAGCTGGCGGAATGTCCTGGGGCCAGTCACCAGGAGACAGTGAGTTCTAGTTCTGTCTTAGGCATGAAAGCCTGACCTTGTGGGCAATCGCTTTCTCTCTTCCCAACCCAATGTCCATTGTTTCTTTTCCTGCCCCTCTGGTGCTTTGGAGAATAAGTTGACCCCCTCTTCTTTGTGGCAGCCCCTCAAATATTGGAAGACTGCTATCGTGTCACCCCTAATTCTTCTTTTCTTTAGACTAGCCAAACCAGAATCCTGCAGCCATTTTTCATATGTTTTAGTCTCCAGGCTTTTGATCATCTTAATTTATCTTCTCTGAACTTTTTCCAAAGTCTCAACCCTTTTTTTTTTTTTGGTAGTATGGTGACCAAAATTGGTTGCAGTATTCCAGGTGTGGTCTCACTAATGTTTTATAAAGTGGTACTAATACTTCACGTGATCTTGATTCTATGTCTCTGTTCATACAGTCCATGTGTCAGGTTTCCTAAAAATGCCCTAATTGATTCATGAGTATCGAGCCAAGTTTCAATACAAAACTAGTCGTTTATTAGGAGCACCATTAAGGCAAGGCCTTTTCACAGTCAGATCTAAGCTTTGTTTGAGTTATAGTTGAACTTTACCCCTGTTCCTTCTCTCCCCTCAGTCTGTGTCATAAATCACATTCCCCAATGAGGTGCACCCCTCCCAACCCTGCTGCAGTAATCTGAGATCCAACTTTAGCCCAAAGTATGCATGGAATGCGCTCTCCCTCCCCTCTCACTGGCAACGTTAGGAGTTGACACCAGGATTGTATTCGCTTTTTTGGGGGTGGCTGCACACTCCTGTCTCATATTCAAGTGATCGCCCCCCCTTTTTTTTATCACGTGGCCACAGGGTTGCTGCCATGGTCATAAGTGTGAGAAATGGCCATAGATGGCCACTTTTTTCCAGTGTCGGTATAACTTTAAGCCTTCACTAAAAGAATGGTTGTAAGTCGAGGACTGCCTGTATCCATTTCTTTTCTTGTTTGGTTTATAATCCCGTGGTTTTCTTTTTGGATCCTGTGTGGAGATGTTAGATAAGCTGAAGGATCGCTGGCTGCACACGAGCTTGTGGGAGAAGCTTGAGCTGATTAAAACGGTCATCGTGGAACCCAAAGGAGGCGACAAAGCTGACTTTGATGAGCTGCTTCAAATATACTCCGATGCCATCAAGACTCAAAGCGGCAAAGGTACGTAAAATACGCAGGAGCTGTAAGCCTTGGTAGGGATAAAGGTTGACTGGAGCAAGATTCCACCATATATACAGGTGATCTTCAACTTTAACGATCAAAGTTAGAACCGGAATTTCCGTTACTAAGGAAAGCTGCACCCGATTTTACAACCTTTTTGCCAGTGTTGTTGAGTGGATCACCATTGTTGTTAAGTAAAGCACATGGGAGGGGAGGGAAGGTGATAAGATAAGATAACTATTGTCATTTTCTACTGTGAGCACACTGACACACATTAAAAATGAAATTCTGTTGCCTGCTCTCAAAAGAAAGTACCGTATTTTTCGCAGTATAAGACGCACCTTCCCCCCCACCCCTAAAAGAGCGTGGAAGTGTTGGTGCATCTTATACACTGAATACAGCCATTTTTTCCTCCCGAAGCACCCCACCCCACCCACCGCATCCCATTTTTGTGAAAAATGGGCGAAAAACCAGGTGTCTTTCGCAAAAACAGGAGTGTTTTTGCCTTCCCCCACTCCCTAGAAGCCCTCTGCAGGCTTCAGCAGGGCTGGGGGAAGGGAAAAATGCTCCTGTTTGGGTGAAAAATGGGGGTGTTTTTGCAAAGTGATCCTGGGGGCCAGGGAAGACAAAAACTTTTTTTTCTTACTTACCTCTTCGAAATCTTGATGGGTCTTATACACCGGCACGTTTTATAGTCCAAAAAATCCAGTATATATCAATCCATACACATGCATAATGCACATATACACATGCTATAGGACTAGCACTAGCGCTTCGACTTATATACCACTTTACAGTGCTTTACAGCCCTCTCTAAGTGGTTTTACAGTCAGCCTATGCCCGCCCCCCAACAATCTGAGTCCTCAGTTTACTGACCTCAGAAGGATGGAAGGCTGAGTCAATCTTGAGCCGGTCAGGATCGAACTGCTGAACAGCCAGCAGAAGTAGCTTGCAATACTGCATCCTAACCACTGTGTCACCATATACATACATACATCTCTATCTCTATATTTATCTACATACATACATACATACATACATACATCTCTATCTCTATATCTACATACTGTACATACATACATACTGTGCTTCCCTGAAAATACAACAGGGTCTTATATTTTTTTGACCCACGAAATATGGCCTTGGGCTTATTAGAGGGGGAGGGCTTATTGTTTTGGGGTTGCCGGGCGGCTGCTCCCTTGCAAGCGGGCTCCCGAAGAGCCGGGCACAGCCTCAGGGGCAAAGCAGCCATGAGGTGACCATGCTCACGAGCAGCCACCCGGCAACCCCCCTCTCCAGCCGGGCAGAGCACCATTCACTGACCTAGAGAGTATCCCTAAGGCGCCAAGCCATGTGGCGCTCTGCCCGCCCCCCAGCTCCCGTGGCTTGGCACATTCGGGATACCCCCTAGGTCATTGCATGGAGCTCTGCCCGGCTGGAGAGGGGGGTTGTGCGAGCGCCTGCTCCCCCCTCAGCTCTCATGCCTCCAAGCCTCATCATGCCCTGGGCCAGCTGTCCTTGCAGCCGCTGCCGAGCTCCGAACAAAACTTCTTGTCCGGCTTCCAAACTCCGAAACTCGGCTTCCGATTCTTCCAGCAGCGGCCGTTCTAGGAGTGTGCTGTATGGTTATGGGCAGACTGCCGGAAGACTTTGTCCAGCAGCCTGCCCATAACCATAGAAAACAATCCTAGAGCGGTCGCTGCTGGAAGAATCGGAAGCCTGCTCTCAAGGGAGCAGCCGCCTGGCAACTCCCCCCTCCAGCCAGGCAGAATGCCACTCCCCAACCTGAGTGCCTTTCTTCCCCCCCCCCCCGGCTCCCACGGCTTGGCGCCTTCGGGATATCACTAGGTCGGTGAGCGGTGCTCTGCCGGGCTAAGGGGGGAGGGTTGTCCAGGTGGCTTATTTTCGGGGCAGGGGCTTATATTTTTGCCCACCCAAAAAATGTGGCAAGGCTTTAGTTTCAGGACATTTTGTGTTTTCGGGGAAACATGGTACATCTCTATCTATATCTATCTGCATACATAATACACATACATGCCTACATATCTACATACATACATACATACATACATACATACATACATACATACATACAGATACATTATCTCTATATACATACATATATACATACATACATACATACATACATACATAATTTCTATCTATCTACATACATACATACATCTCTAGCTCTATATCTACATACATACATACATCTCTAGCTCTATATCTATCTACATTCATACATACATGACTGAACCTGGATGTTTTGCTTCGGATACCACAAAGCCCCCTCCCACAAAGTAGCAAGGAAAATAGGTCATAAAGAGGAGGTGTAATCCTGCAGACTCTGCTCAAGCATCGCGTCTACACTCTGCCCTGGATAGAAAGGAGTGAACTGCCAATGATCTTTTCTGCTGTCCTCACCACTCTCTCTCCCACCTTCCTGTCTGAAGCAGGAAGACGTGCAAACCAGCAGAAGCTTCCCCCATTTACTTCACTTGTTGGAAGGGAAACTGGCAAATGGGGACCATGAGACCCTGGGACAGTGCAACAGTCATAAATACATGCCAGTTGCCAAGTACCTGAATTTTGATCACGTGACCGTGGGAACACAGCCCTGTCAGACCTGGAAGCTATCTTTTACATTTGGGCCTTCAGGCCTATCACATTTTCTACTGTGGGAAAATGGGAGGGGGGATTATATAGAGCAGTGATGGCGAACCTTTTTGGCACCAAGTGCCCAAACTAACGCACGTCGGAGCCCCAGAAACATGAAGACCAGCTGGATGAGCAGTGCGCCTGCCAACCGCCTGGTATTCTGGTTTCCGGCACGCGTGCCAGAGGTGGCACACAGAGCCCTCTCTATGGGATCTGGCGTGCATGAAGATCAGCTGGCTGGCGCACATGTGCCCGCTGGAAGCCAGAAGAGCAGCTGGTGACGGCACACATGCCCACAGAGAGGGCTCTGCATACCACCTCTGGCATGAGTGCCATAGGTTCGCCATCACGGATATAGAGTGTGGTGATATATAGTCAAAATAACATTCTTTTCTCAGAGAGTTGAGGACACCTTGCCCTGCAGCTGGGATGGGGTGATTGGGTGCCATCTCCAGTTTTTGGATGGTGTCTTGTTGGATCATGTGATGGACATGTGGGTCAGGGATGGGTTGCGGCAGTCACTTCCAGCGGTTCACACATGGCTGTCCCATGCATGTGCGCACTTGATATGTGGTGCATGTGCAATGCAATGAAAATTGCTCTGCGCATGTGCAGGAGCAAAAAAACAAGATGGCGGCACCTATAGCACCACCGGGAAAACCGGTTCGGGGGCGTGGCCAGCCTGGGTCGCTGCGATCCAGGCCGCCAAACCATTACCGGTTCAGCCGAACTGGTAGGAACCCACCCCAGATGTGGGTGCTGGGCAGGGACTTGGACTTTCTTTTGGGTGGAGAAAACGTGGAAGCTTTCAGATTCGGGTTCTCCCAGATGTGCCAATATGACATCTGTAATAAAATGGAACATTCAGGAACTCAAGCCTCGGAGTCTTCTTTCGTTGAGGGTGTTACTTGGAATCCTGACACTACCATTCTTAAGTGTGAATGGCCATATGTCACTTTTTTCACTGCCGTTGTAACTTCAAACGGTCACTAAATGAGTGGTTGCAAATGAAGGGCTACTTGGATGATGTCAGACGGTTGCGTTCTTTTGCTTCAGACGGAGCGCTGCTTATTGCTGTGTGCAGAGGCAAAGTCAGCGAAGGCCTGGATTTCTCCGATGACAACGCCCGGGCGGTTCTCACCATTGGAATTCCGTTTCCAAACTTGAAGGATCTTCAGGTAGGAGATGCTTAAAGTCACTGGAGGTGTACAGATAGTCCTCAACTTACAACCACAATGGAGCTCAAAATGTACATTGTTAAGCGTGTTGTGTCCTGGCAGCAGATTCGGGCAGTGTGGTGGTTGGGGAGGAACATGGGCCAGTGCTGGAGTCTGGGGAAGGCTCTGAGGAGGGCTCTGTGTCGGAGGCAGAGAGGGGGCCAGAGCCGTATGCCAGTTATCAGCTGCCTTTGAAGTCGGAGATCAGTGGGACAGACGAACAGCTGGAGCCTGTTCCCAGTGTGCGCATGCACAGAGTTGCCAGACGAAGGGAACAGCTAAAGAACAGGGGTTGACTTGGGAGTAAAGCCACAGGTGGACGATGAATGGCCCCTCCCAGAGGACATAAAAGAGGAGCAAAAGGGGAGTGGAGTTTGCAGGAGATAATTAGTTCGCTTCATTGGTTGGTGACTCTCCGAGGCTCCTTGCCAAGTTTTGCAGATATCGACCTGGCAGCTCTCCAAGCCAGATAAGGTCTGTGACTGTAAATCCTCCCTTGAAAGACTTTGCTGGATATGAATGAGCAGAATTCACAGTCAATTAATAAAAGGGTTTTTTGTTGGGACCAGGAGTTTGCTTCATTCTCTCGGGAAGCCTCGGTCAGAACAGCTGGCTGAGGAACTGGGAGTTGAAATTCAGAAGTCTTAAAGTGGCCAAGGTTGGAGACCCCTGCTTGGGGAATAGGTTGACCCCCTCTTCTCTATGACAGCTTCTTAGATATTGGCATGCTATTATATCACCCCTAGTCCTTCTTTTCATTAGGTTAGACATACCCAATTCCTGCAACCATTCTTTGTATGTTTTGGCCTCCAGTCCCCTAATCCTCTTTCTTGCTCTTCTCTGCACTCTTTCTAGAGTCTCAAATATTTTAAGTTTGCTCAGGGAACTTAGGCAGTCAAAGAGACCTTTCAAAGAATAAGAGACTTGGAAGGGAACTTGGAGGTCTTCTAGTCCAGCCCCCTGCTCAGGCAGGAAACCCTATACCATTTCAGACTAATGGTTGTCCAATATCTAACTAAAAACCTCCAGTATTGGAGCAATCACAATTTCTGGAGGCAACTTCTGTTCCACTGATTAATTGTTCTGACTGTCAGGAAATTTCTCCTTAATTCTAAGTTGCTTCTCTCCTGGATTAGTTTCTACCCATTGGTTCTTGTCCTGCCCTCAGGTGCTTTGGAGAACAGGTTGACTCCCTCTTCTTTGTGGGCAGCCCCTCAGATACTGGAATTTATTGCTATTATGTCACCCATGGTGGGAAGTAGTAGCTCAATAGCTAAGATGCTGAGCTTGTCGATCAGAAAGCTCGTCGGTTCGAATCCCTGGCACCGCGTAACCGAGTGAGCTCCCGTGACTTGTCCCAGCTTCTGCCCACCTAGCAGTTCGAAAGCATGTAAAAAATGCGAGTAGAAAAATAGGGACCACCTTTGGTGGGAAGGGAGCAGCGTTCCGTGCGCCTTTGGCGTTGAGTCATACCGGCCACATGACCACCGAGACGTCTTCAGACAGCGCTGGCTCTTCGGCTTTGAAACAGAGATGAGCACTGTCCCCTAGAGTCAGGAATGACTAGCACATATGTGCGAGGGGAACCTTTACCTTTGCCTATGTCACCCCTAGTCCTTCTTTTCATTAAACTAGACATCCCCAATTCCTGCAAACCGTTCTTTCTATGTTTTAGCCTCCAGTCCCCTAGTCATTTTTGTTCCTCTTCTTTCCACTCTTTTTAGAGTCTCAACATCTTTTTTTTTTATATCGTGGCAAAAGGCCTATCCCCTATCACTTTTACTACACTTAACTCCTCTCTTAGCCTTTGCCGGGATCCATAAAGACCTTTTCTCCTTTTTCCTTGGGGAAGATTCCTTTTCGGATTCCAGAGGAAGGGGAGGAAACTCCAAAATGGTGTTTGTGTCTCTGACTGTGTGTGTGTGTGTGTGTGTCTCCCTGTGTTCAGCTCTCCTTAATAAGTAGCACTGACCTTTAAGTTTTTACTTTCCTGTCAAAGTCTGTTGAAGGCTTGAAAAAAACGAAGCGATCACCAGGGGGACTTGGAAGGGCGGCTGACACTTTTACCACTTCACCTTAGACGCTGCTCCAGATGCACATTGTTGCTCCAGGGGACACCGTTTTATTTTTATTTATTTATTTCTTCCTCCTCCTCCTCCTTCTCCTCCACTTCTGGTTCAGCGGAAGTAAATTGGCTCTGCAGAGGAGAGGTTGGCTTGCATCTGATTTTAATCAAGGGGCTTCTTTGCAGCCCTTCAAAGTGTCCCAAATAGAATACAATACAATAGTAGAGTTGGAAGGGACCTTGGAGGTCTTCTAGTCCAACCCCCTGCCTAGGCAGGAAACCCTATACCGTTTCAGACAGATGGCTATCCAACATCTTCTTAATGACTTCCAGTGTTGGGGCATTCACAACTTCTGGAGGCAAGCTGTTCCATTGATTAATTGTTCTCACTGTCAGGAAGTTTCTCCTCAGTTCTAAGTTGCTTCTCTCCTTGATTAGTTTCCACCCATTGCTTCTTGTTCTACCCTCAGGTGGCGTGGAGAATAGTTTGACTCCCTCTTCTTTGGGGCAACCTCTGAGATATTGGAAGACTGCTATCCTGTCTCCCCTGGTCCTTCTTTCTCTTAAGCTAAACATACCCAGTTCCTGCAACCGTTCTTCATATGTTTTAGTCTCCAGTCCCCGAATCTTCTTTGTTGCTCTTCTCTGCACTCTTTCTAGAGTCTCCACATCTTTTCTACATCGTGGCGACCAGAACTGACTGCAGTATTCCAAGTGTGACCTTACCAAGGCCTTATAAAGTGGTATTAACCCTTCACGTGATCTTGATTCTCTCCCTCTGTTGATGCTGGAGGAGGATTGGTTGGGAACTGATGAGAGGTTGGGATGCGCTGCTGTGGGTTACAACTTCGGTTGCGGAGGCCTCTGTGTGCCGTGGCTTGATGACCCTGGAAAGGGCTCCCCTGCTTGGAATCTTCTTGTATCTCTGCCGCTTGGGTGAAGGGTGCAGGAAGAGGAGAATTGAGCCTTTAAGGGGTGTGATAGATAGATGGATAGGATAGAATAGGGGGAAGAGAGAGAGAGAGATGAGAGAGATAAGAGAAAGAGAGAGATGAGATAGATGGATGGATAGATAGATAAAAGAGAAAGTTAGTTGAGATAGATAGATAGAGAAAGAGAGAGATAAGAGAAAGAGACAGATTAGATAGATACTATAGATAGATATGAGAGAGAGAGAGAGAGAGAGAGAGAGAGAGATACTGTAGATATATATGAGAGATAGATAGATAAGAGATACTGTAGATAGATATGATAGAGAGATAGATAAGAGAAAGAGAGATGAAAGAGATAGGTAAGATAAGATAGGTTGATAGAGAGAGAGAGAAGAGAAAGAGAGAGACAGATGAGATAGATAGATAGATAGATACTGTAAATAGATACAATAGAGAGATAGATAGGAGAGAGATACTGTAGATAGACAGATACTGTAGATAGATACAATAGAGATAGATGAGAGAGAAAGAGAGAGAGACTGTAGATAGATATGATAGAGAGATAGATAAGAGAAAGAGATGAGATAGGTAGATAGATAAGATAGGTAGATAGAGAGAGAAGAGAGAGACAGATGAGATAGATACTGTAGATAGATACGATAGAGAGATAGATAAGAGAAAGAGAGATGAGAGAGATAGGTAGGTAGATAGATAGATAGATAGATAGATAGATAGATAGATAGATAGATGATAGATAGATGATGATAGATAGATAGATGATAGATAGATAGATAGATAGATAGATAGATAGATAGATAGATAGATAGATAGATAGATAGAAAAATCGGCTCTCCAAACAGTGAAAGTAGGCAATTTTTATTTATTTTTTGAAAAAAATACACTTGTAGGCTTTTGCTAGTAAAAAAAATGAGCTTGTTCTGATGGTTTGCTTTACAGCCTCCTAATTCTGGATGGAAAATGTTTCTTGCACGTCCCCCCCCCCCAAAAGTGGGCTTTTATTTTAAATGGGTCGAAAGTTTGCTGCTTTGGCTAAAGATAAAACTTTTATGTGTGAGTGTCTGGCAGACGTTGTGTTTATTTTTACTGAGGCAAAGGAGTTTTGGTTTGTTTTTTTTAAATGGTTCGGATCTGTGCTGTTTTAACAGGTTTAGTCCTGATAGTTATTTAATGGACTAAACCTTTGCTCCTAAAAGGCCTTATCACTTGGGTAATGAAACAGTGACATGCCAATCTTAACATTTTGTTTATAACAGGGCACTGTAATCGTTTTAGAGGGCCCAGCACCACAGACTTCCAAAAATCCATCATTTCTGTATTGAAATAATAACAGAATGAGAGTAACATGGTTGGAAGTGTCCTTGGAGGTCTTCTAGTCCAACCCTCTGCTTAGGCAGGAAACCCTACACCACTTCAGACAAATAGTTGTCCAATCTCTTCTTAAAAACTTCCAGTGTTGGAACATTCATAACTTCTAGAGGCAAGTTGTTCCACTGGTGAATTGTCCTCACTGTTAGGAAATTCCTCCTTAGTTCTAGGTTGTTTCTCTCCTTGGTTAGTTTCCATCCGTTGCTTCTTGTCCTGTCTTCAGGTGCTTTGGAGAATAGCTTGACTCCCTCTTCTTTGGGGCAGCCCCTGAGATGTTGGAATAGTTTATGGTTAACTTTATAGTTAACCAGTGGAACTGCTTGCCACCAGAAGTTCTGGCTGCTCCAACACTGGAAGTTTTTAAGAAGACTCTGGTCAGTATCCAGGGGTGAAATGCTACCGGTTCGGGCTGGTTTGCCGGTGTCGGCCTCTGTTTTGCTATTTGCTTTTGGTTGCCATTGGAAGGGGTGGTGGTATTTGGGAGGGGAACTTTAAGTACAGGAGAGATTGTAAAAAGTGGGCTTTGGTCTCACCGTCTACTGCGCGTGCTGGAGATTAGCGCTTGGTGGCGGTCAAGGTCAACCATCCTGCATACCAACCTGATGATGCTCCTTGAAGATGGAACTCACATGACACCTAAGGGATTTGCAGATTGGACACTGGGATGAGGGTTTACCAAGGGGAGGGGGTTTGGTCACATATTGATATGTGTGATTTCGCGCGCTTTTGCCTCAGATCTTGCTTTGCTTAGCTGCTATCTTTTCATAACCAGTAAAAGTACTCTTAATTCTGCAAAATGGAGTTAAGTGGTTTCTTTCTTGATTGCTGAGGGAGACCGGCTTGACAGCCGGTTTGTCTCTGTGCGCATGGGCGCAAAACATGTGTTTGGCAGACATGCGCGTGTGAAGCAGACGAATAGCAGACTTCAGAGCATTTCACCACACTTCATTTCAGTATCCTGTCTGAAATGGTATAGGGCAGCGATGGCAAACCTTTTTTGGCTTGCGTGCCATAAGGGGGGGAGTGCAGGGGGAGTCCTGCTCAGGCATGCCGCACCCATAATGCAACGTGCGACACCCCCCAGTACGCATGCGCGCATGATATTAGAACTACTACCGACTTCCGCTCCTTCCGACAAAAACTTAAGACTCACCTGTTTCAATTAGCCGACCTGGCCCATCTATAGTTCCACTCTTACCTCCTGGCAGATATTTTTATCTGGGATAGCTTTTAGGGTTAATATTTTTTAAATTTTTTAAATTTTAATCTAACTTAAACTAAATCTGTACAATGAATTATTGCTACCTCCTCCAGTCCTATATTTATTTTATTTATCTTATATTTATACTATGTATATTTATTGTTCAATTGTTTTAATATGACTGTACACCGCCCCGAGTCTCTCTGAGAGAGGGGCGGTCTAGAAATTGAATAAATTGAAATTAAATTGAATTGAATGAGAGGCGCTCCCCCCCCCATTTTTTGCATGTTTTTCCCCCCCTCCCCAGGCTTCAGAGCAGTGGTTCTCAACCTTCCCTTTAATACAGTTCCTCATGTTGTGGTGACCCCCAACCATAAAATTGGTCTCTCAGTTCCTAAGACCATCGAAAATATGTGTTTTTGATGGTCTTAGGCGACCCTGTGAAAGGGTCATTCGACCCCCAAAGGGGTCCCGACCCACAGGTTGAGAACCACTGCTCTAGAGGCTTTATAGGAGCCTGGGGAGGGCGAAAACAGCCCCCCCCCCAGAGGCCCTCTGGAGGCTTCAGGGGCCTTCAGGAGGCTTCCCTGAAGCCTCCGGAGGACTAAAAAGGATCCTACGAGCAAACCGGAAGTCCGTTCCCAAACCTCCGGTTTGCCCATAGGGCCGTTTTTTTGCGCTCCGGAGGGCCTCCGCAGGGGGGAGACTCTTTTCGCCCTCCCCAGGCTCCCATAAAGCCGCTGGAGCCTGGGGAGGGCAAAAAATGGCTTTAAAAAAAGCTGAACTCGCGTGCCCTGACAAATGGCTCCGTGTGCCACCTGTGGCATGTGTGCCATAAGTTCGCCATCCCGTGAGTATAGGTTGGACTTGAAGACCTCCACGGTCCCTTCTAGCTCTATTAATTGATTGAAAAAATCAGGATGTTGGTCCCGATCATTTGACTGAAGCCCTGCCCTCCCCCTTTCTACCTGCATTCAGGTAAAAAGGGGTGGGACTTTGGTCGCATGGATACTGCTGATTTTTTTTTTTTTGACATCCCATGAGATAAGAAAATAAAACTTAAGCCTTACATTTGAGGCCCTTAGGGAAACTGTTATGCAGGCCCACCATCTTAATTATTATTTGATTACCGCGTTTCCCTGAAAATAAGGCAGGGCCTTATTTTCTTTTAACCCCCAAAATAAGAGCTTGGCCTTATTTTCAGGGGAGGTCTTATTATTTTTGAGGTGCAGGAGGCCCCTTAACTTCGGCCCACGGATCAGCTGATCCAGAGATCGCCAGGCGTTCTGTCTCTGTTTCTGGCACACTCTTGCCAGCACTCGCGTCGCTTGGCCTGCCGCTCTTTTTCCGGCCGCCACTAAGAGAAGGGGCGCGGTAGCTATGAGGGAGCGGCCTCTACAAGGCCCTTCCGCATGGATGGCATGTGCACATTAGCCATGTTCCCTGCCCCCCCAGGAAATGGTGGGAACCAGTTGCACATGCGTTTAAATATTTTAGGGAAGGGCTTATTTTCAAGAGAGGGCTTATTTTGGTACATGCACTCAAAAGCCCGATTGAGCTTATTATCCGGGGAGGGCTTATTTTCAGGGAAACGGGATATTAAACCTTAAGACCGTCAACCATGGCAGTTTATAGCTGCTCAAAGGGGGCAGAAGAGGCAGTTCACCTCTTCTAGTCCTCAATTCACAGCCACAAGTCAGCTCAAAATTTCCCTTGGCTAAGCAAGGCAATGGTTAAGTGAGTTTTGCCCCATTTTATGACCTTTCTTGCCACAGGTGTTAAGTGAATCGCTGCTGCTGTTAAGTTAGTCACACCATTGTTAAGTCGATCGGGCTTCCCCGTGGACTTTGCGTGTGAGAAGATCGCAAAAGTGGATCACGTGACACACACACCCCTTCCCGGGGACGCTGCAACCATCCTAAGTACACGCCAGTTGCCAAGCATCTAAATTTTGATCGTGTAACCATGAGGACGCTGCAAACAGTCATAAGTCACTTTATTGAGTGCTGTTTGTGATTTCGATCACTAAATGAATGGTGTAAGTCGAGGACTATACCTGTAGCCGATTACCATATTTTTCGGACTATAAGACGCACCAAGATTTTGAAGAGGTAATTTTTTTTTTAAAAAAAAGGTTTTGCACTCTGCAGGTCTCCCAAACCCTCTGCACGCCTCATTTTTTGCCCAAAAAAACCCCCAAAAGGGCATGCAGAGGGTTTGGGAGGCTTGTAGAGTGCTCCTGGGGACTAGGGGGGACAAAAATGAGCAAAAATGACCCATCTTTTGCTCTTTTTTGCCCTCCCCAGCCCCCAGGAGCACTTTGCAAGCCTCCCAAACCCTCTGCACGTCCATTTTTGCAAAGGGGGCGGGATTTCGGTAGGCCAAAAATGCTGTATTCAGTGTATAAGACGCATCCAGATTTTCACCCTCTTTTGCGGGAAGAAAAGGTGCGTCTTATACTCCAGGGTAAATACGGGTACATGCAGAGGTAGTCCTTGCTTAACAACCACAACTGGAACCAGAATTTCCATGGCTAAGCAAGGTAAAATGAGATGCATCCAATTTTATCACCTTTTTTGCCGTGGTACCCTGTTTCCCTGAAAATAAGACCTCCCCGGATAATAAGCCCTCCCCGAAAATATTGCAACTCAGCAGCAGCCGTGAGGTGACCACGCTCACCACCTCCTGCACCTCAAAAATAATAAGACCTCCCCGAAAATAAAGCCAAGTGCTTATTTCGGGGGTCAAAAGAAAATAAGTCCCTCTTGTCAACTTCTAAAGCGTTGCCATGACTATTATCAGGCTGGCATGGAGGGGGAAATTCCATGCATGCCTTCGGCCGGAGTCGGATCTCATGTCTACAGCCTAGTTGGAGAATATGAGTTATGACGCAGGACAGAAGGGAGGGGATACAGGGGTAAAGTTCAAACGCATTTAAGTGAAAGCAGTTTTGGCTCCACAGGAGTTCACGCCAGAATGTCGATCCTAATAAATGATTGGATTTCTTTTGAACTTTGTCTCGAGGCTCGTAAATTAATTAGGCCGTCTTCTGGGAACTTCACACCTGTCTTATTTTCGGGGAAACATGGTAGTGAAAATCGAATCGCTGCAGATGGTCAACCCTGAGGCTGACCCGACCGAAGCCATTTTTGACAGCTTTGGTGTTGCCACGCGGGAGCTGAGGGACAGGGAGGGGGGATTTGAGACAGTTGGGATTCTGTAGCCAAAACAAAATACTTTCTCTCGGGAACCAAGGACATTCTCAGACCTGGTCGGAGGAAGGCGGAGTGATGTCACCTGGCAACCAGACCGCACCATGATTGGACCATGTGACTGATTGTTTTGAGAAAGTGACAAAACTTTTATTTTTAATTTGGTGAAAACCGTGGGAGCTTTCAGAGTCGGTTTTCACCAGATACGTGCCCGTATGATATTTCCAATGAAGCTATTTTTCCAGGAATCTAGTTTTGCTTTCTATGGGTGTATTCCTTGGATCCCTAATGCAGATATTAAGTGAATTGTGGTTCTTAAGTGAATCCAGATTTCCCCATTGATTTTGCTTGTCGGAAGCCAGCTAGGAAGGTTGCAAATGGAGATCATATGACACCAGGATGCTACAACCATTGTAAATACATGCCAACCCCCATGTGCCCAAATACGGATTGCTGATTGTTGGCATGCTATAATTGGTCACGAAACAAATGCTTGTAACTCAAGTGATTCATTTAACTGCCTGTGTCTGGATATATTGTTGCACCAATGCACTGTTGACATCCAAACAAGAAAGATTTGCAGATTTTTATATTTGATTCAGAAGTAGAAATTATTCACAGTCTATTCTGGCCCTATTCTAGATAGAATAGAATACAATAACAGAGTTGGAAGGGACCTTGGAGGTCTTCTAGTCCAACCCCTTGCTTAAGCAGGAAACCCTACACCACTTCAGACAAATGGCTATCCAACATCTTCTTCAAAACTTCCAGTGTCGTGGCATTCACAACTTCTGGAGGCAACTTCTGTTCCACTGATTAATTGTTCTAACTGTCAGGAAGTTTCTCCTCGGTTCTAAGTTGCTTCTCTCCTTGATTAGTTTCCACCCATTGCTTCTTGTCCTATACCCTCAGGTGCCTTGGAGAACAGTTTGACTCCCTCTTCTTTGTGGCAACCCCTCAAATACTGGAATGTTGCTCTCCTGTCTCCCCTAGTCTTTTTTTCCATTAAACTAGACCTACCCAGTTCCTGCAACCGTTCTTCATAAGTTTTAGTCTCCAGTCCCCTAATCATCTTTGTTGCTCTTCTCTGCGCTCTTTCTAGAGTCTCCACATCTTTTTTACATCGTGGCGACCAGAACTGAATGCAGTATTCCAAGTGTGGCCTTACCAAGGCTTTATAAAGTGGTATTAACCCTTCACGTGATCTTGAGTCTATCCCTCTGTTTATGCAGCCTAGAACTGTGTTGGCTTTTTGGGCAGCTGCTGCACACGGCTGGCTCCTATTTAAATGCTTGTCCCCTAGGACTCCAAGATGAGGTGCCGCCATCTGATAAATAGAAAATAATAAAATCAAACAAAAAGGTTCACTCCACAAACTTCAAACAGTCGGGGGGTGGGGGAAACCTTTTGCCCGAGTTCATAAATTATGAGTGACAGAAACCAATATTAGATCTATGGGATCAAACTGAATTTATTTTCTGCCCGTGAAGTTTGAATTTGTGAATTTGACAGGTTGTTTTAAAGGACACGGGCACATAAAATAACATGAAAAGAAAAGACTTTTTTTTAACCTAAATGAGAGTTGAATGTTATCTGTCAGAAGCTGTTAGGAGTTGGCTGTGTTCTCTCTTGAAGCATGTCCTTTCAGCTGTCAGTTTTAAAAGGTTAATACCGAATAAAAGAGCAGTGAAATTAACCTTCCATTGTGTGGCTGGGTGCCTTCCCTTTCAAAACAACAGGTTGGCAGGATAAAATAAGCTGATTTTCTAAATTACCATTTGTTGCACTCTTGTTCCCAGGGGTGAAATTCAGCAGGTTCTGACAGGTTCTGGAGAACCGGTAGCGGAAATTTTGAGTAGTTGGGAGAACCGGCAAATACCATCTCTGGCTGGCCCCAGAGTGGACTGGGAATGGAGATTTTGCAGTATCCTTCCCCTGGAGTGGGGAGGGAATGGAGATTTTGCAGTATCCTTCCCCTGGAGTGGGGAGGGAATGGAGATTTTGCAGTATCCTTCCCCTGGAGTGGGGAGGGAATGGGGATTTTGCAGTATCCTTCCCCTTGGAGTGGGGAGGGAATGGAGATTTTGCAGTATCCTTCCCCTGGAGTGGGGAGGGAATGGGGATTTTGCAGTATCCTTCCCCTGGAGTGGGGAGGGAATGGAGATTTTGCAGTATCCTTCCCCTGGAGTGGGGAGGGAATGGAGATTTTGCAGTATCCTTCCCCTGGAGTGGGGAGGGAATGGGGATTTTGCAGTATCCTTCCCCTGGAGTGGGGAGGGAATGGAGATTTTGCAGTATCCTTCCCCTGGAGTGGGGAGGGAATGGGGATTTTGCAGTATCCTTCCCCTTGGAGTAGGGAGGGAATGGAGATTTTGCAGTATCCTTCCTCTTGGAGTGGGGAGGGAATGGAGATTTTGCAGTATCCTTCCCCTGGAGTGGGGAGGGAATGGGGATTTTGCAGTATCCTTCCTCTTGGAGTGGGGAGGGAATGGGGATTTTGCAGTATCCTTCCTCTTGGAGTGGGGAGGGAATGGGGATTTTGCAGTATCCTTCCCCTTGGAGTAGGGAGGGAATGGAGATTTTGCAGTATCCTTCCTCTTGGAGTGGGGAGGGAATGGAGATTTTGCAGTATCCTTCCCCTGGAGTGGGGAGGGAATGGGGATTTTGCAGTATCCTTCCCCTTGGAGTGGGGAGGGAATGGAGATTTTGCAGTATCCTTCCCCTGGAGTGGGGAGGGAATGGGGATTTTGCAGTATCCTTCCCCTGGAGTGGGGAGGGAATGGAGATTTTGCAGTATCCTTCCCCTGGAGTGGGGAGGGAATGGAGATTTTGCAGTATCCTTCCCCTGGAGTGGGGAGGGAATGGAGATTTTGCAGTATCCTTCCCCTGGAGTGGGGAGGGAATGGGGATTTTGCAGTATCCTTCCCCTTGGAGTAGGGAGGGAATGGAGATTTTGCAGTATCCTTCCTCTTGGAGTGGGGAGGGAATGGAGATTTTGCAGTATCCTTCCCCTGGAGTGGGGAGGGAATGGGGATTTTGCAGTATCCTTCCTCTTGGAGTGGGGAGGGAATGGGGATTTTGCAGTATCCTTCCTCTTGGAGTGGGGAGGGAATGGGGATTTTGCAGTATCCTTCCCCTTGGAGTAGGGAGGGAATGGGGATTTTGCAGTATCCTTCCCCTGCCACGCCCACCATGCCACGCCCACAGAACCACTAGTAAAAAAAATGAATTTCACCACTGCTTGTTCCCATCTCCCTCCTCCTCTTTTTTCTTTTTTCTTTTACTAAAATGGAACATAATTAATTCGTGAAACATTTTATCAGCAAAAATCAAAGAACAAGTGACTTATTCTAAAGCCGTGATGGCAAACCTTTTTCTTACGGCGTGCCTAAATTGCCTCAATCTCCCTCTCCAACTGCGCACGCGCATGCAACAGCAGCAGCACCACCCCGCACATGCGTGCAACACCCCTCCCAGGCTCTGGAAGCTTTTCTGAACTTCCGGTTGGCCCGTTGGGTGCCATTTCTCGCCCTCCCCAGCCTCCGGAAGTGTGAAAAATCAGCTAGCCGATGCACACTTGGGCTCCGGAGCTGAACGGCTGGCATGCCACCAAATATGCCATCATGTTTCTAAACCCACCACTGAATATACCCTGCGCACATACAATTCAGTGCCCTGTGCAAAGTGATGGTACGAAGAAGGCCGTTGAATCGTATGTGCCCTGCTCGCGTGGCACACGTATGTACAGGTAGCCCTCCATGTACGACGACCACGATTGAGCCAAAAATATATGTTGCCACGTGAGAAATTCGTTTTGCCCCGTTTTTCTTGCCGCATTTGTTAAAGTGAATCACTGCAGTTGTGAAATGAGTCTGCCTCTCCCGTTGCCTTTGCTTTGCCCGAATGCCGCAAAAGGGGATCATGTGACCCCGGGACAGCGCAATCAGTGGTTGCAAGTCGCGGACTATCTGTGGTAAAATATACATCGTATTTTTCGGACTATAAGACGCACCATGATTTTGAAGAGGTAAATTTTTTTAAAAAAAGGTTTTGTACTTTGCTGGCCTCCCAAACCCTCTGCATGCCTCATTTTTTTGCAAAAGAAAAAAGGGGGCTGGGTGGGGGGGCATGCAGAGCTTTGGGAGGCTTGTAGAGTGTTCTTGGGGGCTGGGAGGGAAACGAGCAAAAATGAGCCTTTTTTGCAAAAAAGGGGGAGGGCATGTAGAGAGTTTGGGAGGCCTGCAAAGTGTTCCTGGAGGCTGGGGGAGCAAAAATGAACGAAAATGGCCCGTTTTTTGTTCATTTCTTCTCTCCCCAGCCCCCAGGAGCACTCTATAAGCCTCCTAAAGGCTATGCACGGCCATTTTGGTGAAGGGGGTGGGAATTCAGGAGGCCAAAAATGCCGTATTCAGTGTATAAGACGCACCCAGATTTTCAGCCTCTTTTTGGGGGCGGGGGGGGGGAGGTGCGTCTTATACTTCGAAAAATACGGTAGGTAGTCCTCAACGTACAACAGTTTGCTTAGTGACCGTTCAAAGTTTCAATGGCAGTAAGAAAGGGGACTTACGACTGTTCAAACATAGAGCCCTTACAGCACCCCCATGGCGATGTGATCCAAATTCAGATATTTGGCAACTGACTCATATTTATGACGGTTGCAGTGTGTCCCGGGGTCACATGATCCCCTGTTTGTGACCTTCTGATAAGCAAAGTCAATGGGGAAGCCGGATTCACTTAACAGCCATGTTACTAACTTAACAACTGCCGTGATTCACTAAACAACTGAGGCAAGAAAGGTCGTCGAATGGAGCAAAACTCACGTAGTGACTGCATTGCTTAGCAGCAGACATTTTGGGCTCAGTTGTGGTCGTGTACTAAGGACCGCCTGTATAAATGTGTTTAATGAATAAAATAAATAAGCGCCTGTCGTTAAGCAATCACGTTTTGGTCATGTGACCGAGGCGACGCTACAATACTCATCAGTGCCAGGAATGGTCTTGGGTCCCTTTTTTCAGCAGCATCATAACTTCGAAGGCTCATTAAACGAACGTTCGTAAGTTGAGAACTACCATATTTTTAGAGTATAAGACACAGCTTTTTCCCTCAAAAAAGAGGCTGAAAATCTGGGTGCATCTTATACACTGAATATAGCATTTTTGGCCTCCCAACCCCCCCCCCCCTTCACCAAAATGGCCGTGCAGAACCTTATGGAAGCTTTCAAAGTGATCCTGGGGGCTGGGGAGGCAGAAATGAGCAAAAATGGGCCATTTTGTGCTCAATTTGCCCCCTCCCCCCAGCTCCCGGGAGCACTCTATAAGCCTCCTAAATGCTAGCCACGCCCTTTTTGAGAAGAAGAAAAAACCGGGCCGTTTTCGCAAAAAAAGGGCTGTTTTGGGGAGGTTTGCAGAGTGCAAAAACTTTTTTTAAAAAAATTTGCCTCTTCAAATTTTTGGTACCTCCGAAAAATACGGGACCTGTAATTTAGTCCAACCAAGATGGATTGCCGTCGGGGAGGTACTATTTTTCCCCCCATTTCAAGGTGTTGTTGAAAAAAATGAATTCTGTTACGATCGATCTTTTGCAGAGAACTTTACTGTGGTTGTAATTTCTCCAGGTGGAACTGAAAAGGAAATACAATGATCAGCACTCAAAAACCAGGGGTCTTCTGACAGGAAGCCAGTGGTATGAAATCCAGGCCTACAGAGCTCTGAACCAAGCCCTTGGCAGGTGAGTGAACCTATTCAGGAAAGGCTATTCCTTCAGCTCTCCATCCTCAAAGTCTTTTTTTGGAGCTGACCATTCCTTAAAGCAAACACCGCTATCACCTTGGAACTTTGATTTTAGCAATACCAATAGCGCTTAGAGTTCTATACCCCTTCACAGTGCTTTTACAGCCCAATCTAAGTGGTTTACAGAGTCAGCCTATTTCCCCCCAACTCCGGGCCCTCATTTTACCCACCTCGGAAGGATGGAAGGCTGAGTCAATCTTGAAGCGGTCAGGATCGAACTCCTGGGAGTGGGCAGAGTTAATCTGCAATAGCAATAGCACTTAGACTTATATACCATTCACAGTGCTTCACAGACCTCTCTAAGTGCTTTATACAATGGGCACATTGCCCTCAACCATCTGGGTCCTCATTTTACCCACCTCGGAACAATGGAAGGCTGAGTCAACCTTGAGCCCGTCAGGATCGAACTCCTGGCTGTGGGCAGAGTTAGACTGCAATAGCACTTAGCACTTAGACTTATATACCGCTTTATAGTGCTTTTGCAGCCCTCTCTAAGCAATTTACAGAGTCAGCCTCTTGCCCTCAACAATCTGGCTCCTCATTTGACCCACCTCGGAAGGATGGAAGCCTGAGTCAACCTTGAGCCGGTCAGAATCGAACTACTGGCAGTGGGCAGAGTTAATCTGCAATAGCAATAGCACTTAGACCTATATACCATTCACGGTGCTTTACAGGACAATCTAAGCAGTTTACAGAGGCAGCCTCTTTCCCCCCCAACAGTCTGGGTCCTCATTTTATCCACTGTGGAAGAATGCGAGGTTGAATCAACTTTGAGTTGGTCAGGTTCGAGCTCAAGGCAATGGGCAGAGTTAGCTTGAAATACTGCATTCTAACCACTGCGCCACCACAGCTCTTTTAACATTTGACATTCCAAACCACTTGGATGCTTATTTGTTTGTATCCCGCCCTTGTTGGTTTTTACCAATAACTCAAGGCAGTGAACCTATCTGATGCACCTTCCTCCTCCTGTTTTCCCCACACCACCACAACAACAACCCTGTGAGGTGGGTTGGGCTGAGTGAGAGTCATCCATTTGGCTTCCATGCGTAAAAGGTGAGACAAGAACTCACAGTCTCCTGCCTTAACCACTAGACCTGGGATGGCGAACCTATGGCACGTGTGCCACAGGGGGCATGCAGAACCCTCTCTGCGGGCACACGAGCCCTTGCCCCAGCACAGCTCCACCGCGCATGTGCACGCCCCTCCCACCGGCAAGCTGGTTTTTGGATCTCTGCCAGGCATGTGTGGGGTGCATGCGGGAGACACGTGTGCATGAGAGGGGGTTGGGTGGCACATGCATGCGTGGGGAGGCGGGAGCACGGTGGGGTCTTGCACGCATGCTCAGGGGCAGGGCGCACATGGGTTGCCTCACACACATGCGGGGAGAGTTGTGCACGCATTGCATTAGGGGGTGCGCATGCTTTCACGCCTGCGCACACTTTCAGCACTCAGTGACAAAAAGGCTAGCCATTCCTGCAGTAGACCAACCCCTCGGTTATCAAAAATATTTGAATAAGGATATTTCTCTGACAATAAAGATCAGAAGTGTTTAAGTGGTGATTTTTTTTATACCTTTGAAAGTTGGAAATGAGAAAGAGTTGTTAAGTTAGTAACACCGTTGTTAAGTGAATCTGGCTTCCCCCCCCCCCCCCCCTTGACTTTGCTTTTCCAGAAGGTCCCAAATGATGAACACACGATCTGGGGACACTGCAGCCGTCATAAGAACACATGACCATGGGGATGCTGCAACAGCCATAAGCCTGAAAACGGTCCTAAGTCAATTTTTTCAGTGTCATTATAACTTTGATTGTAAGTTGTAGGTTGTAAGTTGAGGACTATCGGTATCTGAAACCAGACCCAAAGCCCGTATCCAATTCTCTTGTTTACGGAGATTCTCAGTCATCCAGGTCATGGTTGTCACAAAGGTGCTTTTTTCAAGAGGCAACTGGACTTCCTGGCATTTCTTTGAAGATGTTTCACTTCTCCTCCAAGAAGCTTCTTCAGCTCTGACTGGATGGTGGGGAAAGGAAGGATTTATATTCCTTGCAGACAGCTGGTCATTTGCATCCTTTTTAGAGAGTCATTGAGGCCACTTGAAGCTTCTTCAGCTCTGATTGGATGGTGGGGAATGGAAGGATTTATATTCCTTGCAGACAGCTGGTCATTTGCATCCTTTTTAGAGAGTCATTGAGGCCACTTGAAGCTTCTTCAGCTCTGATTGGATGGTGGGGAAAGGAAGGATTTATACTCCTTGCAGACAGCTGGTCATTTGCATTCCTTTAGAGAGTCATTGAGGCCACTTGAAGCTTCTTCAGCTCTGATTGGATGGTGAGGAACGGAAGGATTTATACTCCTTGCAGACAGCTGGTCATTTGCATTCCTTTAGAGAGTCATTGAGGCCACTTGAAGCTTCTTCAGCTCTGATTGGATGGTGAGGAACGGAAGGATTTATACTCCTTGCAGACAGCTGGTCATTTGCATTCCTTTAGAGAGCCGTTGTCTCCACTTGGAGGTTTATCTCTGTCCTTAGGGTCTGGTTTGAAAGAAGGATCAAAGAGGCAATCTATGTCCAAATTTAGCAGCCCTCTCTCAACAGAGGGGGGAGGGATATGATACCACTCATCTCCTGTTTACAACACAGTCCTTTTGGCAGTTTCAAGAAGGCCCCACACCCATTTGCATCACTCAGGTAATTCTGAGGACATAGATATACCTCCAAGCGGCCTCAACGACTCTCTCAAAAGATGCAAATGACCAGCTATCTGCAAGGAACATAAATGCTTCCATTCCCCCACCATCCAGTCAGAGCTGAAGAAGCTTCTTGGATGAGAAGCAAAATGTCTTCAAAGAAAAAAAACCCTAAAAAGTCCAGTTGCCTCTTGAAAAAAACCACCTTTGGGACATCCAATTCGCTTCCTTTCCTTAAAGTTTTAAGAGCTGGCAGCAGATTCGGACAGTGAGGAGGTTGGGGAGGAACATGGGCCAGTCCTGGAGTCTGGGGAAGGCTGTGAGGAGGGCTCTGTCTCGGAGGCAGAGAGGGGGCCAGAGCCGCCTGACAGTTATCAGCTGCCTTCAGAGTCAGACATTAGAGGGGCCGACTTGGGAGTAAGGCCACAGGTGGACAATGAATGGCCCCTCCCAGAGGAAATAAAAGAGGAGCAAAAGGGGAGTGGAGTTTGCAGGAGACAATTGGTTCACTTAATTGGTTCGTGACTCTCAGAGGCTCCTTGCCAAGTTTTGCAAAGATCGGCCTGGCAGCTCTCCAAGCCAGAGAAGGTCTGTGACTGTAAATCCTCCCTTGAAAGACTTTGCTAGATGTGAATGAGCAGAATTCACAGTCAACTAATAAAAGGGTTTTTTTTTTGTCAGGACAAGGAATTTACTTCATGCTCTTGGGAAGCCTCGGTCAGAACATTAAAGCAGATCACGGAGGGTATTTTTTGCTGACGTGTTCTTCTATTCCAGATGCATTCGCCACCGAAGCGATTGGGGAGCACTTATTTTAGTCGATGATCGTTTTGTAAAGAACCCCAATAAATACACAGCTGGTAAGACATCTGATTATTTGAAGGAGACATGTTGGCAAGGCACCAGGGGGGCGGGACAGATAACATGCTCTCACCCTAATTCATATGAAGAACGGTTGCAGGAACTGGGGATGTCTAGTTTAATGAAAAGAAGGACTAGGGGAGACATGATAGCAGTCTTCCAATATCTCAGGGGTTAGATATTGGAAGAGGGAATCAAACTATTCTCCAAGTCACCTGAAGGTAGAACAAGAAGCAATGGGTGGAAACTAATCAAGGAGAGAAGCAACTTAGAACTGAGGAGAAACTTCCTGACAGTTAGAACAATTAATCAGTGGAACAGAAGTTGCCTCCAGAAGTTGTGAATGCCCCAACACTGGAAGTCTTTAAGAAGATGTTGGATAGCCATTTGTCTGAAACGGTATAGGGTTTCCTGCCTAGCTGGGGGTTGGACTAGAAGACCTCCAAGGTCCCTTCCAACTCTGCTATTGTATTGTATTGCATTAATTCATTTTTCAGGGTTGTCATCAAGGATGTTCCCAAGTGATGGTCAGAAAAGTCAAGATAGCGACCACAGCCCTGCCCCCTTTTTAATTGACGTTGACATTTTTTTTTTAAATCACCATTCCCAACCGCCCACCCGCAAGGATGACCTTGCCAACCCTTGTTACTGCTTTTCAGGAAATGGTCTTTGTAGTCCAGGTCGTCCTCGCCTTACAACTGCAATTGAACTTTGATTTTGGGTTTCACCGATTAGACTGATACGTGTTTAGAGAAATGGCTATGGGGTTGCTGTTCTGACCCCCCTTCTTCCCTCGCCAACACAGCCAAAGCTATTTCACAGGATTTATTGCACAGACAGACAGACAGATCCTTGGCAGCAATCCACCACGACTAGACTCTCAGAACCCTCTGGCACGGAGACGCAATAGCAGCTATCCAGCCTGCCACGCTCACAAGACGGAACTTCCCCAATAGTTCCTTTGTTGACTTCTGCAAAGGGTGTGTGCACAATCAATCCTTTTATAGACTGGAGAGGAGTCTACTTATCAGCAGCTGAGAGCAATTACCTCCGGTAACTGCGCACTTGCTCCTTACGCCTGTGAGCGCGTCGGTAACGAGCATCTAATAGCTCACTGCTGATGTCTGACTCACTGTCCCGTGACTCCTCCCCACTGCTCCAAGGCATGACATCAGGAGCCCCCTTCCTTTGGCTTTCACCATTGCTCCATGCCTCAGGCGCCTCCTGGTGGCCGACCAGGCTCTCCGATCCCTGCTCGGAGTCAGAACCCTGCCCAGGGTCCTCCACATCCTCCAGAGCCGACTCATAGGAACCCTCGCTGTCGGAGTCTGGTGGCAGCTCCAACAGCTCCTGCTGGGCCACAACAGGTTGCGATGGGTCAGACACGACTTCACAACTAGCAACAACAACACAGAAAGAGAGGGTCAACTTATTCTCCGTAGCATCTGAGTGCAGTTCAAGTAGTAATCATTAAAGAAAGCTCCAACCTAGAACTAAGGAGGAATTTCCTGACGGTGAGAAAAATTAACCAGTGGAACAACTTGCCTCCAGAAATTGTGGGTGTTCCATCAATGGAGGTTTTCAAGCAGAGACTGGACAACCCTTTGTCTGAAATGGTATAGGGTGTCCTAGTTGGACCAGAACAGGGGTCCCCAATCCCCGGGCCGCAGCTCACAAATGGATCGCAGCCCATTCAGAACCGGGCCACGCAAGTGGAGGGCGAGCCTGCTACACCGGCGCATATGGCTCACGCTCACACATATAGCTCTGTTTGCATGAGCGGCAGGCTTCCACGCATGACCACCTACCACTTTCACATAACCATTTCCTCTCCCCCACCCCGCCAGTCCATCAAGCTGGAAAGATCGGGGACCACTGGACTAGAAGGCCACCAAGTTCCCCTTCCAACTCTTTTTATTCTGCGTTCTGTATTCTTCGTACTTTTTAAAATAAAGCCTTCCTAAGCAATTTTATAAAAGAGACGCCGTGGCTAAGACACTGAGCTTATCGATCAGAAAGGTCGGCAGTTTGAATCTCTAGCGCCGCGTAATGGAGTGAGCTCCCGTGACTTGTCCCAGCTTCTGCCAACCACGCAGTTCGAAAGCACGTAAAAAATGCAAGTAGAAAAATAGGGACCACCTTTGGTGAGAAAGGAACAGCGTTCCGTGCGCCTTTGGCGTTGAGTCCTGCCGGCCACATGACCACGGAGACGTCTTCGGACAGCGCTGGCTCTTCGGCTTTGAAATGGAGATGAGCACCAACGCCCCCTAGAATCGGGAACGCCTAGCACATACGCACGAGGAGAACCTTTACCTTTTAAGCAATTTTAGGGAATTGATAAAGCCCACATGTCCCTTGTCTTGACAGTAGGGGGCGCTCCATTTCCATCCTACGAACCTTTGGGCCGTGTCAGCGAAGGGGCGTAAGATGAAAGGATGACAGTGACTCTCTTTTAAAATCTTTCACGGTAATTTTAGATGCAATCAACGGTGGGTGGGGTGTTTTTGTTTTGTTTTTCTCCCTTCCCAATTTGGTCTTTGCTAGAGCAGTATTCCTCCCCCCCCCCCAACCTCTTTCTTGTCGAAACAAGGCCCATTAAATCAGAGAAGGCACTAAATATTTATGAATTAATTACGTTCGAAAGGAAAGCTAAGAAGCCTTAAGGTATGGCTTGCTGGCGCCTGTTGCACAGGTGCGGAGAACCTGTAACCATCCCAGTATTGTGGATCTTCTGCTCCCAGTAACCCACTCCAGTATGGCCAACGGCCGGGAAAAAACACATGTGGGAATTGTAATCCCACATGTGGAATGTCTCACCTTCCCCTCCCTTCTCCTTTGGCTTGTGCATGCCTGTCACACATACAGGCACACTTAGAATACAATAGAATACAATAGTAGAGTTGGAAGGGACCTTGGAGGTCTTCTAGTCCAACCCCCTGCCTAGGCAGGAAACCCTATACCGTTTCAGACAAATAGCTATCCAACATCTTCTTAAAGACTTCCAGTGTTGGGGCATTCACAACTTCTGGAGGCAAGCTGTTCCACTGATTAATTGTTCTCACTGTCAGGAAATTTCTCCTCAGTTCTAAGTTGCTTCTCTCCTTGATTAGTTTCCACCCATTGCTTCTTGTTCTACCCTCAGGTGCTTTGGAGAATAGTTTGACTCCCTCTTCTTTGTGGCAACCTCTGAGATATTGGAATAATGCTATCATGTCTCCCCTAGTCCTTCTTTCTCTTAAGCTAAACATACCCAGTTCCTGCAACCGTTCTTCATATGTTTTAGTCTCCAGTCCCCTAATCATCTTTGTTGCTCTTCTCTGCACTCTTTCTAGAGTCTCCACATCTTTTTTACATCGTGGCGACCAGAACTGAATGCAGTATTCCAAGTGTGGCCTTACCAAGGCATTATAAAGTGGTATTAACACTTCACGTGATCTTGATTCTATCCCTCTGTTGATGCAGCCTAGAACTGTGTTGGCTTTTTTGGCAGCTGCTGCACACTGCTGGCTCATATTTAAATGGTTGTCCACTAGGACTCCAAGATCCCTTTCACAGTTACTACTACTGAGTAAGGTATCACCTATACTGTACCTGTGCATTCCGTTTTTGTTGCCTAAATGTAGAACCTTACTCTTTTCACCATTGAATTTCATTTTATTAGATAGTGCCCAATGTTCAAGTTTGTCAAGATCCTTCTGTATCTTAAGCCTATCTTCTGGAGTGTTGGCTATTCCTGCCAGCTTGGTATCATCTGCAAATTTGATGAGTTCCCCATTTATTCCCTCATCCAAATCATTGATGAAGATGTTGAAGAGTACTGGGCCTAAAACAGAGCCTTGGGGTACTCCACTGCATACTTCCCTCCATGTAGATGCAGTTCCATTGAGAACTACACGTTGAGTGCGGTTGGTCAGCCAATTACCAATCCATCTGGTGGTGGTGCTGTCTAACCCACATTCTTCTACTTTATCTAGTAGTAGGTTATGGTCTACCTTATCAAAAGCCTTACTGAAGTCCAAGTAAACTATATCAACGGCATTCCTCTGGTCCACTAATTTTGTCACATTATCAAAGAATGCAATAAGATTAGTCTGGCATGATCTGTTTTTGACAAATCCATGTTGGCTTTTGGCTATTACTTTGTTTGCTTCTAGGTGTTCGCAAATTCGTTGCTTGATTATTTTTTCCAGAATCTTTCCTGGTATTGAGGTTAGGCTGATAGGTCTGTAGTTTCCTGGATCTAATTTTTTCCCTTTTTTGAAGATGGGAACCACATCAGCTCTTTTCCAGTCCTCTGGTAGTTCCCCGGTGTTCCAGGATCTCTGAAAGATATAATTCAGTGGTTCTGAGATCTCGTCTGCTAGTTCCTTCAGAACTCTGGGGTGTAATCCATCCGGTCCTGGTGATTTGAACTCATCTAGGGTAGACAGGTGCTCACTTACCATTTTCTTCCCTATTTCAATTTGTGTTCCTAATTTTGTGGTGCTGCTTTTGATAGGTTGGACTGTTTTATCCCTTTGTGTAAAGACAGATGCAAAACATGAGTTAAATAGTTCTGCTTTCTCCCTGTTGCTTGTCACCTTCTTGCCACTTTCTCCTAGCAATGGACCAATTGTTTCCTTAACTTTTTTCTTGTTTTTAACATGTTGGAAGAAGCTTTTTTTGTTAATTTTTACTTTTGTGGCAAGCCTTTCTTCATTGTGAGCCTTAGCTTTCCTCACTTCATCTTTACAGGCTCGGGCTATTTGCTGATATTCTGCCTTAGTTATGTCCCCCTCCTTCCACTTTTTATACTTACTTTTTTTGTCTTTCAGTTTGTCAGATAGTTGTTTATGCAGCCATGCTGGTTTCTTTTGGGAGCTGTTGTTTTTCTTCTTCATTGGTATTGTGTTAGACTGGGCTTTTCTAATCTCATTTTTCAAAATTTCCCAAGCTTCTTGAGTTGTTTTCCCCTCGAGGATTCTCATCCATGGAATTTTTCCCTTGGTGTACACAAAGACATTGATCCCACGTAATTTTCACGCTACATTTTTTTGGCCGTTGGGAGTATTGTGTAAATTATTTCTGTTTTTGTTTTTTTATCCTGCTGTTCTGGCATGTTGTCAGAAGAGGAGGCTTCGGGTTTTTTGTTTTCAGAATAAAGCTGCAGGACGCATCGTACAAAAAGTCCTCGACTTACAACTGTTCGTTCGGAGTGACAACAGCACTGAAAAAAGTGACTTCGCACTTAGGAGCATCAAAATTTGGGCACATAGCAATTGGCATGTATTTATCACGGTTGCACTGTCCTAGAGTCCTTTGATCATGGGTAAAGTTCTCAGCTGCCTTCCGACAAGCCAAGTCAACGAGGGAAGCCAGATTCACTTAATGACTACATGACTCACTGAACAACTGCAGTGATTTACTTAACTAAAACATACGAGGAATGGTTGCAGGAACGGTTGCATGGCTGGTCTAGGGAAGAGAAGGACCAGGGGAGACAAGATAGCAGTCTTCCAATATTTGAGGGACTGCCACAGAGGCAAAAAACCAAAAGTACACTGGGTAAAACCAGGCTTCAAAGCAGTAACTGTGAGAAGATCTTGAAATCTTAGTGGACAACCAGTTAAATATGAGCCAGCAGTATGTGGCAGCGGCCAAAAAAGCCAATGCAATCCTGAGTTGCATTAACAGAGGGATACAATCAAGATCAAGTGAGGTACAAATACTACTCTATAAAGCCTTAGTAAGGCCACACCTAGAATACTGCATCCAATTTTGGTCACCACACTATAAGACGTTGAGACTCTAGGACAGTGATGGCGAACCTATGGCATGCGTACCACAGGTGGCACACGGAGCCATTTGTCAGGGCACACGTGGCGCTGCCCTGTCAGCTGGCCAGCTGAGTTCACCCTTTTTTAAAGCCATTTTTCACCCTCCCCAGGCTCCAGAGGCTTTATAGGAGCCTGGGGAGGGCGAAAAGAGCCTCCCCCCCATCTCCAGAGGCTTCATGAGCTTCCCTGAAGCCTCTGGAGCGTAAAAAACCGGCCCTACGGGCAAACCGGAAGTTCAGGAACGCAAAACTTCCAGTTTGATCAGAGGGTGGTTTTGAGCGCTCCGAAGGCTTCAGGGAAGCCTCCTGAAGGTCCCTGAAGCCTCCGGAGGGCTTCCGGGGGTGGGGAGGCTGTTTTCGCCCTCCCCATGCTCCTAGAAAGCCTCTGGAGCCTGAGGAGGGCGAAAAAAGCATGCAAAAATGGAGGGGGTTCATGCCTGTAGTGCGAGCATGCACACTGGGGGTGGTGTCGCACATTGCAATATGGGTGCGGCACGCCTGCACACGACCCCCCTGCACCACCACCACCACCTATGGCACGCGAGCCAAAAAAGGTTCGCCATCGCTGCTCTAGGAAAAAGCGCAGAGAAGAGCAACCAGGATGATGAGGGGACTGGAGGCTAAAACATACGATGAACGGTTGCAGGAACTGGGCATGGCTAGTCTAGGGAAGAGAAGGACCAGGGGAGACATGATAGCAGTCTTCCAATATTTGAGGGGCTGCCACAGAGAGGAAGGGGTCAAGCTATTTTCCAAAGCACCCGAAGGTCAAACGAGCAATAATGGATGGAAACAAGGAGAGATTCAACCTGGAAATAAGGAGAAACTTCCTGATAGTGAGAGCAATCAACCAGTGGAACAGAAGTTGCCTTCAGAAGTTGTGGGAGCTTCACCACTGGAGGCTTTCAAGAAGAGACTGGACTGCCATCTGTCAGAAATGGTGTAGGGTCTCCTGCGTGGGCAGGTTGGACCAGATGACCTACAAGGTCCCTTCCAATTCTGTTAATCTAATCTAATTGTGGCAAAAAAAGTTGTAAAATTGCAATAGCCCCTAGGTTTATATACCGCTTCGCAGTGCTTCTAAGGGGTTTACAGAGTCAGCCTCTTGCCCACAACAATCTGGGTCCTCATTTTACCCACCTCGGAAGGATGGGAGGCTTAGTCAACCTTGATCCTCGCGCGGGTAATGCAGCCGCGCGGGTAATTATGGGGAGATCAAGGTTCTCCCATATAACACCTCTCCTGCGCGAGCTGCACTGGCTTCCTGTGGCCTACCGGGTGCGCTTCAAGGTGTTAGTCACCATCTTCAAAGCGCTCCATGGCACAGGGCCTAGTTATCTGCGGGATCATGTCCTGCCCCATACATCCCTGCGACCCATTCGCTCACACAGAGAGGGACTCCTCCGGGTGCCGTCCTCCAGAGAGTGTCAGAGGGCGGTGCCCAGGAGTAGGGCCTTCTCTGTGGTGGGCCCTACCCTTTGGAATGACCTCCCTCCAGACATTAGGACAACAACCGACCTCCGCTCCTTCCGTATGAAACTGAAGACCCACCTGTTTCGTCTAGCCGGCCTGGCATAAATCTACAGCTTCTCCACCTCTTGGGCATTTTTAACTGTTAATTTTAGTTTTTTAAATTTTTACTGTTATTGGGGTTTTAACTTTTTCTAAGCACTGTAATTTATTTATTTATTTTTACCTCCTCTATATGATACTATATGATACTGTTTTGATTGTTGCTTTTGTACGTCGCCCCGAGTCCCTGTGGGGAGAGGGGGCGACTAACAAGTTCAAATAAATAAATAAATAAAATAAATCCTGGTGAGATTCGAACTGCCGAATTGCGGGCAGTCGGCAGAAGTAGCCTGCAGTACTACATTCTAACCCCTGCGCCACCCTGGCTCACTTATCAACCATCTCACTTAGCCATGGAAATTGGGGGCTCAGTTGTGATCGTAAGCCGAGGACTACTAACAGCCAAATTTTTAAAAAGGATTGTGAAATGTCTTGCATAGCAGTTGTGGTTGATTCTTTGCTTCATTCAAACATTTGCTGTTAAAAGTTCAGCTCTTGGACCCAACCAAGGCCGAAAGATTATCGTTGCTGTTCAACCGGCAGACAAAGGCTGCTGTCTTCTCTCCACATCTGTGAAAAAGCCAGCCTTGGCCGACTGCTCTTTCCGTCACATCTCTGGACACCTCTTCCCAGCTGCCTCTATCTTGCCTTGGCATGAGAATAAGCGTCCCCGTTGCAGATCAGACAAAAGTCCTTTAATTTCCCAAGGTGTCCTTGAGTGAGCAGCTGAGGGTTTAAGGACACCGGAACCTTTCCAAAAACTTCTTTTTCCCCTGACCCTGGAGAAATGGGAGAGGAAGGGAACAGGGTAAATAAAACTTTTGCCAAGTACATTGGAGCTACGAGGGAGATATAATAATGGTGCATTTAAAAAACCAACAGAATGAGACTCCTTGGGCTGTCTTTGGACTGCTGTTGTTTTTTGTGAGATCGTATGACTTGGACTGAAAATTCAGCAAAACTTGTAATTGTTACAACAAATTGGATGGCAACACTAAAGCCTCAAGATGGCCTCGGTCAGGCCGTTTTACTTGGAACCCTGACATTGGATCCAACTTGCTTGGTTCTAATACCACTTTACAAGGTCTTGGTAAGGCCACCTTTGGAATACGGCATCCAGTTTTGGTCGCCATGATGTAAAAAAAAGATGTTGAGACTTTAGAAAGAGTGCAGAGAAGAGCAACCAAGAGGATTAGGGGGAATTGGAGGCTCAAACATATGAAGAACGGTTGCAGGAACTGGGCCTGGCTAGTCTAGTGAAGAGAAGGACCAGAGGAGGCATGATAGCAGTCTTCCAATATCTACCCACAAAGAAGAGGGAGTCAAGCTATTCTCCAAAGCACCCGAATGCAGGAGAAGAAGCCATGAGAGGAAACATATCAAAGAGAGAAACAACTTAGAACTTCCCGACAGTGAGAACAATTAACCCGTGGAACGACTTGCCTCCAGAGGTTGTGAATGCTCCAACACTGGATGTTTTGAAGAAGTTGTTGGATAACCATTGGTCTGAAATGGTGTAGGATTCCCTGCCTAAGCAGGGGGTTGGACTAGAAGACCTCCAAGGTCCCTTCCAACTCTGTTATTCTGTTCTGCTATTTCTAATAGGTTTAGCTTTGTGATCCCAGTTAGGTTTGTTGTTGTTGTTGTTAAGTGGCTAAGTTGTGTGACCCCATGGACCGTAGCACACCAGGCCCACTCCCCTTCTGGGGCTGCCACAAAGAAGAATGAGTGTGTGTGTGTGTGTGTGTGTGTGTGTGTGTGTGTGATGGATGGAAACTAAAAGAGAGAATAAACCTAAAAACTAAGGAAAAGTTTTTTGATAGTTACAATAATTAATCAGTGGAACGGCTGGCCTCTAGAAGCTGTGGCTGCTACATCACTGAAGGTATTCAAGAAAAGATAGCAATAGCACTTAGACTTATATACCGCTTTACAGTACTTTACAGCACTCTCTAAGCGGTGTACAGAGTAAGCATCTTGCCCACAACACTCGGGGTCCTCATTTTACTGATGTTGGAAGGATGGAAGGCTGAGTCAACTTGAGCCGGTCAGGATCGAACTGCTGGCAGTGAGCTAGCCTGCAATACTACATTCTAACCACTGCGCCACCACAGCTCTTTAGTGTGTAATGTATAAGAGTGGAATGGAATGGAGCCGTACAAAACAGAATAGGAATAGAACAGAACAGAACAGAATAGAATAGAATAGAATAGAATAGAATAGAATAGAATAGAATAACAGAGTTGGAAGGGACCTTGGAGGTCTTCTAGTCCAACCCCCTGGTTAGGCAGGAAACCCTATACAATTTCAGATAAATGGCTGTCCAATCTCTTCTTTAAAACTTCCAGTGTTGGGGCATATAGAATAGAATATGTCTACATGTAGACATAAATGTGGAACATTCTATCATATGTGGTGGACATGTCCCCACGCCAGGAAATATTGGCTTAAAATTAAGGATTGGCTGGAAGCAATCACGGAACAGAAGATAGAATTGAAACCAGAATTATGTTTATTAGGTATAATAGATCCAAAGATAGACAAGAAATATCAATATATAATATTACACATACTAACCGCTGCTAGGATCTCCTTTAGACAAAATTGGAAACAAAAAACTACACCACCACCCCAGATGAAATGGTAAATAGGAAGATACTCGAATGTGCTGAAACGGATAGGATGACTATGGAGTTAAAAGAAAAAGAAGAGTCGGACTATTATAAAATTTGTAGTAGACTGTACAAATGGCTAGAGAATAGAAGCCAAAGCAAAAAATAAAAGTTTTAAAAACTATTGATTATAATAGGAAGAAAAAAATATGTGTGTAAAATCTGATTATATGTATTATACTATTCTACTACGGTATAATTATTACATTAGTATTAGAATTGTTAAAAACTACAAAAAGGCAATAATCGAATAGTAAACCACAAAAGCAGAACATACATGCTGATATGGGAAGCTGTAAAATTATATATTATTGTTGTGTTGTTTGTGTTTTTATCTGTATTTGTTTTTGTATTTTTTCTTGGTGTTTTTTTCCCCTTTTCCTCTTTTTTTTACTTGTCGTTTTAAACTTGAAAATGTTCAATAAAAATATTTTTAAAAGAATGGAATAGAATAGAATATAGAATGGAATGGATCTGAGCAGAACTGGAATAGGGAATAGAATAGAACAAAACAAAATAGATTGGATCTGAACAGAACAGAATAGGAATAGCATAGAACAGAACAGAATAGAATAGAATAGAATAGAATTAGAACAGAATGGAATCGCAACAGAATGGAATGGAATTCATCTCTGATTCATTATATCATTTCCCCAGGGTTGTCCAAATGGATTCGTCAGCAGATCCATCGCTACGAAGACTTTGATTGTGCCCTTAACTCTTTGGATGCCTTTGCTAAAATGAACCAGAATGGCACTGAAGCTGCCCTTCAGGATCCCAACAGCTCTCTGCTCCTGTCTCCAAGTTCAAAGATTCTGACTCTACTTTCTTCTCCGGAGGGAGCTCTTCCTTTAACACCTGGTGCTCTTCATGAAAGGAAAGCGCAACTTTCAGCTTTGGAAACAGGCTCTGCCAAACGCATCACAACTCGCCCAACAACCTCCGGTTAGTCATAAGGTCCCTCGCCAGAGCAAAATTAATCTTGCTCAGATTTTAAAAAACCAAATGCTTTTGTCGTTCTGCTTATTTTGGGACAGCCTTCTGGGTATCACCAGCGTCCAAGGAATACAGTACCAGGAGCTGTTTCATCCCAAGCCATCAATCAGGAACTACCGTATTTTTCAGAGTATAAGAGGGATCTTTTTTTCCCCCTAAAAGTGGGTGACACTGAGCTTTTTGATCAGAAAGGTCAGCAGTTCGGAGGTTTGAATTCCTAGCGCCGCGTAACGGAGTGAGCTCCCGTGACTTGTTCCAGCTTCTGCCAACCTAGCAGTTTGAAAGCACGTTAAAAAATGCAAGTAGAAAAATAGGAACCACCTTTGGTGGGAAGGGAACAGCGTTCCGTGTGCCTTCGGCATTTAGTCATGCCAGCCACATGACCACGGAGGCATCTTCGGACAGCGCTGCCTCTTCGGCTTTGAAACAGGGATGAGCACCGCCCCCTAGAGTCAGTAACAACTAGCATATATCTGTGAGGGGAACCTTTACCTTATAGACAGAATACAGGCAGTTTTTGGCCTCCCGAACCCTCCACACGTCACATTTTTGCCCTCCCCGGCCCCCAGAAGAAATGCTACACATGGCCCGTTTTAACCAAAGAAGGGTACATTTTTGGCAAAAACAGGCCGAGCGGAGCACTGCACAGTATTTCTGGGGGCCGGAGAGGGCAAAAACATGACACACAGAGGCCAAAAACTATTTGCTTCTTGTTTTCCTCCTGTAAATTTAGGTGCGTCTTAGAGTAGGGTTCTACATTTAGGCAAGAAAAACGAAATGCACGGGTACAGTATAGGTCAGCGATGGCGAACCTTTTTTGGCTCGCGTGCCACAAGGGGGGGAGCGCAGGGGGGTGTCGTGTGCAGGTGTGCCGCACCCATAATGCAACGCGTGACTCCCCCCAGTGCGCATGTGCGCATAATGCACGACCCCCTTCCCCATTTTTACATGCTTTTTTCGCCCTCCTCAGGCTCCAGAGGCTTTATAGGAGCCTGGGGAGGGCGAAAAGAGCCTCCCCTGCCCCCCCGGAGGCCCTCCAGAGGCTTCAAGGACCGTCCGAACTGGGTATGTCTAGTTTAATGAAAAGAAGGACTAGGGGAGACATGATAGCAGTGTTCCAATATCTCAGGGGTTGCCACAAAGAAGAGGGAGTCAAAGTATTCTCCAAGGCACCTGAGGGTAGAACAAGAAGCAATGGGTGGAAACTAATCAAGGAGAGAAGCAACTTAGAACTGAGGAGACATTTCCTGACAGTCAGAACAATTAATCAGTGGAATAGAAGTTGCCTCCAGAAGTTGTGAATGCCCCAACACTGGAAGTCTTTGAGAAGATGTTGGATAGCCATCTGTCTGAAACAGTATAGGGTTTCCTGCCTAGGCAGGGGGTTGGACTAGAAGACCTCCAAGGTCCCTTCCAACTCTGCTATTGTATTATAGTTTGAAAAATACGGTATGTATCTGAAAACCAAATTTTTTAAAATGGCTAAAACTGTTTCAGATTATCAAGCCTCATCAGATTGCAGAGGTCTCGTGTCGGAGGTCCTGGGCAGTCTTGTTTCATGCAATTTTATACATGCAGTTTTATGCAGTTTGGAAGGTCTTTTATTTTTTTGGTCTGA